>NC_087095.1:17153800-17464400 GCF_963855985.1 Ostrinia nubilalis | reverse complement strand
ATCACTATTATATTTTTAGTGGGCCATAATTTAGATTTTAATTGCTCTGAGTATTGTTATAATGATGACCTATTGCGCATACCCATGTTACCTACTTTGTCGATTGATTTACTGAGAATTTTAATTCGCCTTAACAAGTTCCCACCTTTATGCCTTTAATGGCCACTAACAAGCAGTAATTGAATAAATAAGACGTAATTTATCCCATTTTTGGTTCACATAAAACCAAATAGCCAGTAGAAGCCTATAATCTAAATTATCTACACCACTTACGAGCCAAATCTGGGGCAGATGAGACGCAGCCTAAACGAAAACAGCTAGCCGATTTAAAGCATTTGTGTTATGTGGAATCCGGGAGTTCTTTTATATTTTTCAGTTTTTCGAAAAGCTGCTATTGAAATATAAGACACTTATAAAATTAGTGCGTGTTGTATTTAAGAGATGTCATCCTAATAAATCTGTGCATGAAACTGAAAAAATATGACATGACAGTGACATATTTACATACCTACTCTATTGAAATTATAACGTGTGCTTATCGTTCTCTGCCACATCTTTCTATGGATTTGGCTGCACATGTGCAGAATGCAAATTAATCTAGTGTTCAAAATGAGCTGGCTGTTCAGAGCCGGCTGAGCAGACGGAGGAGCTGATTTATGAAGGCTGCACATATCTGTTATCGCGCCGACTGATGTATGCTCCTTTGATTTATGGCAGCTTTTTGTGGGGCGTGTTTGATGACCGGTTATGGCCTATTAACAGTTCAATTGTTTTCTATTTTTTTCTTATTCCTTTCGGAGCTCGGGAGGCCCCTTTGATTTTGAGTCAGAGGATTATAGGCGCAAAATAATATAGGTACTTCGCCGATCGAGAGAGGAATATTTCATCACTGTTTTTTAACTCTGAACTAACTAAGTATACCTACTTCTTGTCTATTTTGTATGTACTAAAGTAAAGTAACGTGTTCTAAGGAATACAATCGCAAATGGTCTTTATGTTTGAACGTTTTTATCTCCTACTAGCTGACCCGGCGAACTTCGTACCGCCTTAGCGTAGAGATTTTCTTTATATTTTTTTCCGTAAAAACCTTGTACAGAGTATTAGAAAACTACAAAAAAAAAAATCAGCCAAATCGGTCAAGCCGTTTTCATGTTATGTCGTGACAACGGAAAACGGGTTTCATTTTCAACCGACTTCAAAAAAGGAGGAGGTTCTCAATTCGACCCGTATGTTTTTTTTTTTTTTTTTTCTATGTTTGTTACGCGATAACTCCGCCAATTATGAACCGATTTGAACAAATCTTTTTTCGGCGTATAGGTAATACCTCAAGGGTGGTCCCATTTAAATTTAATAATAGAAAAAACAACCCCCAAGGGTGGAAAATTGGGGATGAACTTTTTTATACGCAATATCTCCGCCGATTATAAATCAATTTGAACGATTATTTTTTTGTTGAATAGGTATTATCAAAAGGGGGGTTTCATGCGAATTTGAAGAAAATATTTCACCCCCAAGGGTGGAAAATTGGGGATGAACTTTTTTATACGCAATATTTTTAATTTTTAGTTTTTTTTTGTGTTCACGCATTTGAAGTCGGTTTTATTTTTTTTAAAAGTTATTATATATACAGTGTGAGTCACGTTAAAGTGTACATATGAAAATATATGAAACTAGACCTATTTTTATCGATAAAAAAAGAGGTCAAAAAATTTTTGAGATTTTTTTTTAATTTTTAATGAATTTTTTTTTCTTCCAATTACTTATTGTAAAGAAAACGTAATAACTTTTAAACTAAGAGGTATATCCTGATAAAACAAAAACAGTAATAATGCTAAATAACAGGCGATACTAAAAAAATACATAAAATACCTAGAAAATGCCAAAAAAATAATAAAAAATGAAACTTTTTGAAAAAAATCTGCTTAAAAATTCGTATTTTTTTGGTAATTTGATAAATTTCTCCAAAAAATGCCCCTATAACAGGTGGTTTTTATTACTTTTTATTATTCTCTATCGTATTACTTTTGTAAAACCAAAAATCGCATGTCTCTATCCCTATCACAACGTTTGCAATGATCGTTTGAACTAAGCCTCTCCGGGCGCGCCATTCAACGCTTCGTTAACAACGGAACTGAAAGTGACTCTAGATTTGTAATTTTGATAAAGACAAATTAGATTTTAAATAAAAACAAAAGATTTCGAAGTAAAATAAGCATTTGAGTTAAAATTAAAATTGTCTCTACCTGTAGCGGAGAAAAATGTGGTGGCAGGCCTTTGTTCAAACGATCATAGCAAATGTTGTGATAGGGATAGAGACATGTGATTTTTGGTTTTACAAAAGTAATACGATAGAGAATAATAAAAAGTAATAAAAACTATCTGTTATAGGGGCATTTTTTGGAGAAATTCATCAAATAACCAAAAAAATACGAATTTTTAAGCAGATTTTTTTCAAAAAGCATCATTTTTTATTGTTTGTTGGCATTTTTTGTGTATTTTTTGTATTGTTTTAGTATAACCTATTATTTAGCATTATTACTGTTTTTATTTTATCAGGATATACCGCTTAGTTTTAAAGTTATTACGTTTTCTTTACAATAAGTAATTGGAAGAAAAAAAATTCTATAAAAAATTAAAAAAAAATCTCAAAAAAATTTTGACCTCTTTTTTGTCGATAAAAATAGGTCTAGTTTCATATATTTTCATATGTACACTTTAACGTGACTCACACTGTATAGAAGATAAAACAATTATTTCCACAGGCAAGCCCAATGCTCCCTCTAACCTTATCTCTGTATCTGCTATCTACTCGTTAGGGCAGCCTTAGGCTGCGTCCACAAAGCGTCGCCAGGCGCCAAATTAACACATGGTAGGTACATGATAGTGTAATATTTTATAGCTTAGTTCAAAGTCCATTCCCCATCACACTGATATTCTAGATAGATTTCTAAAATTTAAAAATGGTAGATGATAAGTTTTATGCCGAATTGGCAAATCATCAACAAACGGTATAGTCAATTAACTTTTAAAAAAAATAAAACCGACTTCAAATGCGTGAACACAAAAAAAAACTAAAACATAAAAATATTGCGTATAAAAAAGTTCATCCCCAATTTTCCACCCTTGGGGGTGAAATATTTTCCTCAAATTCGCATGAAACCACCCTTTTGATAATACCTATTCAACAAAAAAATAATCGTTCAAATTGATTTATAATCGGCGGAGATATTGCATATAAAAAAGTTCATCCCCAATTTTCCACCCTTGGGGGTTGTTTTTTCTATTATTAAATTTAAATGGGACCACCCTTGAGGTATTACCTATACGCCGAAAAAAGATTTGTTCAAATCGGTTCATAATTGGCGGAGTTATCGCGTAACAAACATAGAAAAAAAAAAAAAACATACGGGTCGAATTGAGAACCTCCTCCTTTTTTTTGAAGTCGGTTGAAAAGTATGTATGTTGATAATATTCGGTACTTGAGTACTCAATTGTGTCTTGCATTAGGTATTATCGCGCTAGGTCATAATCGTATAAGCGCGTATGAGATGAGACCGCTTCATGGTGATTAATCTGGTAGCAATGAAACTAATATTGAGTTATATTTCTTTCTGAAGCAAAACAACGCTGCACTTTCGTCCACAAAATTAAGTGCGTGCGTCTTCAGTGAGCACCAGTCTTTACAGGATTCACTTGAAACAAACTGTAATAAATACAGATGTGAAGGGTGATATACCACAGATTTATTCGGCTCGCGTGTCCCGGGCCAATCGGCTGGAAGCTCCGGCGCGCATGGACTAGGTATAAATGGAGCGTAGTGTCTTTAGAAATATATTTGGGCTAACTATTGGCGATCACGGTATAGAAAGACACGTTTATAGTAATAGAAATAATGCTCGCTCTAGTAATGATAATAGACGATTGTGGTGTGACCTACTTAGTGCTACCCAGAACGGTATTGGAGTGGTAAAGTGGTAGTCCAACAGAAATATTATTTGTTTTCTCATCTCCATGATAGAAGTTCCTCTTAGTTAATAACGTTTACTATATTGTTGTTTATGATTTTAATAACTCATGACTGTGATTCTTTATCTTCTTCACAAAGAATCGCAGTACCGCACCGGCTCAAATTATTCAACCATAGTAAAATAATCTTAAAAAATAAAATTAGCAGTGGAGCTTTAATAAAACTGTCAGCCAAGCTAGTCTCAAAACCAATTCGCAAAGAGCTCAATCAAACAAAAAACTTATCCGCAACGTATTCCATTCCTTCATTGGCAGAAAAATAAAATTGCCCAAGCCATTGCGAAGGTCTGCCCAATGCAAAAATCGTCGGAACAGTTTCTCATCTTTGCCCTAGAATCCTCCTTTCCCAAACACCCCTAATAAGCCTATCTACCCCCATTTGGCTGGAGCCGTAATATCTTCAATCTGTAGAATCTATCCGAGAAGCACTCAAATTTGATGAAGTTGTATCCCAAAAAGAGAATAAATTCCCAAAAATAGTCTGGCCTTATTACTGATATTATCAGTTTTCCATTTCCCGAATGGCCCTGCGTATACACTTTCTTTCATTGGGCGAATGTTTGTGGGCAATAAGGGCTAGTGAGGATCACATCTCTCAATGTGGACTGATTTTCCTCGCAAACTTATAACCTTAATAATAGTGCGTTGTAATTTTGCGAATGATTAAATAGAAATGACAAATAATTTCAAATAATGCGATCTCTTGGTATATTCTGATTATAATCTATTTATTCTTGGCATGTGAATTTTATGGTTAAAGCCTACATCTAAAGTTATCAGTACATTAAAAATACCAGGTGAGAACCATAGCCACATTACGTTGTTCATCATAGTCCTTATACCACAAAGAATTATTTTCACAAGAAAATCAAGTTTAATTATTACATAATTGAATTTATAACTACATACATTATTACATAATTGAATTTATTACTTATTTCTGGCTTCTAATCATTTAGCTTCCCATTTTTCCCAGTTCCATTGCACATTGGGCACAGACCGATGCGGGACAGTGCAATAAAACACAGCGACTTGCGAACAAGTCGGCTGCGGCTAGAGCACATACAATTTTCCTTATCACCCGTCGATGATCGGTCTGTCGGTTATACGTGTTTGCCCCACTGGGGACAGTTAGGGTTGCCTCTTTATTTGTTCTGTACCTACGCAAAATGTTTTAATGCCTGCATAGTACCAGTACTTTTAAGTTATTATTGGTTAAAATAATCTGTCTATCTGTTTATAAATGAAATTCAATATTATAAATTTTAAATCGTCATTAGACGAACAGTGAATGTGCCAGACTGACTGACTCGAAGATCCAGAGAACGCTGGCTTGGACCCTGCTACTGCTGAACTGTTGTAGTGAAGCCACTTATAACACTAGTTCTTAAAAGGAGTTAATGAGAATATTAGTATTTTTTGCAGTACAAATTAAAAATATTAATTTTCAAGAGAGGATGCCGTCAAATACCTGTCATTGCCTAGTTAAAAAGGTGTAAACTGAAATTCGCAATATAATAGACAACCCTACAGAGCCGGAGCCAGGGGCGCGGGGGCGGGGACCATCAGTCGCAGGGCACGTTTTCTATCAGCCAAGATTACGTTGCCAACGTTTAGGGTGCAGTCTCTTCCTTGGAAAAGGATCGAATTCCTTGAAAATATGTGGGAAAATGCTGAAAGATTTTGCGTTACCAAGTTTTTAAACTTAGCGACGAACAATTTTTCATCATCATTTCAGTATTTTTAGATTGTATCGTATTGAGAAGGCAGTTTATTATGTTTTGGTGTCACAGTTAAACCGCGTTATCATAGACGTCATAAATTGAAGATCTGGCAGATAAAATGTGGCGCCACTTTGACATCGCACACATCCGAAGACTCAAGAGAGGTAAAACCGCTTATTGCTTCTCATACTTTAGTTGTATCAAGATGAAAAAGGTTATGCTGACCTTATTTCTGGTGTTTTGCTTATGCAGTGATCAAATACGACGAACTTTCTGATTAAACGTCCATAAAGATTTATTGACTTTGCCAATTATAACACTCTAACGCCTTGAACATTCTAAAATTCAAACTTTGGGACCTTTGCAGCTATCAACAAAATCATATCTAGAGATATGATCATAAAACTATCAAATCTTATCCAGACACTGGTCAATCTGTGCAAATGCTATACATTTAAGATATTATCGTTACGCAGATAACACCTTGCCAGCTTTGATTACCGATCAGCAATCAGTATGCTTTCATTCATATCAAAATAAGAGACATTCGTCCTTCAGCCATACAACCACGCTTTCAATTGGCACCACGCGCAGACGCTGACTGCGACATTGCCCCGAATGCCGGGGCCGCGGCGAATAGTTCTTTCGTCTGCTTAGTGCGGCTCGGCACGGCACCGGTTTAGGGGATCTACGCACGCGCCGCAGGGAGGCATTTGAAGAGCTTATGTTTCTTAAAATTGGTACAATAATAAATATTTTAACTGTAAAAATTAATCAATCAGTTTGAATTCAAATTCAAATTCAAATTCAAAATATTCATTCATAGCAAAATACATATTGCGTTGAACAAGTTACAAAAATACATTACATTATATTTCAATTAACTAACATGTCATTTTAAATAATCATAATAAAAATAAAAAATAAATAAAAATAATTCAATTAATATACGATAAAAATGTCATAATTTTTTAAATTG
The DNA here is from genome assembly GCF_963855985.1 of Ostrinia nubilalis. Taxonomy (NCBI): domain Eukaryota; kingdom Metazoa; phylum Arthropoda; class Insecta; order Lepidoptera; family Crambidae; genus Ostrinia; species Ostrinia nubilalis. The sequence goes on along the minus strand of NC_087095.1, from coordinate 17,457,671 downwards.
CAATTAGTCAAAAATATGTCCAGCCATTAAATGTTATACTTATCATTAATATATTCCGCGACAGAGTAGTAACACTTTCTCAATAAAAATGATTTTAATTTTCTTTTAAAAATCGATAATTTGTTAATGTTCTTCAGTTCCATCGGGAGCCCATTATACAGACGTGATGCCTGATAGTAAGCACTGTGTTTAAAAATGTTAAGTCTCGGCCAATCTGTGTTACCTCTAGTAGGAATGTCTTTCCTCCTGGTGGTAAGTCTTGTTTCTCTTTCCAGGGGAGTCTCCACTTTGTTTGGGTGTTTAATTATGTCGCAGAGCGTGACGAATATATAGAGGCATGGGACCGTAAGAACTCCCAGTCTAATAAAGTAATCCCTGCAGGACTCTAGTTGGGAAAGACGAAAAATTACCCTTATCGCCCTCTTTTGTGCTACAAAGGCTTTATTGATGTTATATTGGTAGCTATTTCCCCAAAGTTTAATGCTGTAGCGAAGTCTTGAGTTCACTAAAGCGTTATATGCCATCTTTAGCTGCTCAATCGTAACCTCATCTCTAAGGCTCCTTAACACATAGCAAAAACTAATAAAGTAAAAACTAATTGAGTAAAAACTAATAAATTTTCAGTCTCCGAAGAGCACCGTGATAAGCACGTACATACTTAAAACGCTACAGTAAACTGTCTTAACATTTGCAATTAAAATATATTCTACTCATTAATGTAACAATTTATTTTATTTATTACTATACAATATCTTTGTAATCGTAAACGTTAATTTATTATTATTTTGTTAACACCTTTGAATTGACTATCCAATATGCCTCCTTGCTTTTGCATTCCATTGATTAAACGAGTACCTGTGTTAATTTTATTTATTTTATTACGTGTTATACAAAAGCGGGACATTGCTCTAGCAGTGCGTGTTCAGTTTCAATATCGTATTTTAAATACGGTTAGTTTTATGACCTTCGCTCGATCTATTCGCATCTAGCGCGACCTTTTGACCCGCGCCAGTAACGTGCACGCGTGTAATTTACACGCTCGTAACTCGCCCGCGAGTGCGGCCCTGTGTTTTTATATTTTTATTGTTTTCACCGAATTTATGGGGCGAGCGTGTAATTACACGAAGTGCGGTGTATTCCGCCGTCGAGCTGTAAAAGTTATTTATTAAAATGCCTGCTCGGAATAAAAATATTGAAATTAAAATGGCGACAGCTATGTTTTCCATAAGACTGAAGTATTGGATAGTAAATTATTTTTAAGTTCTGAATGTCAAGGCCTGCTTGGTAAAGTACAGCATTACGAAACTTATTTAAAACAGTGAATATTTCTATAATATTGTTTTTGACAGGTCTAACTTGATGAGTATAATATATCACTATCTCTATCTACGCACTAAGATAAGTCTAACCATTAAGTTCGACCTGGGTAAAAATAGAATGGGTCATAAAGTCAGTCGTTACACAGATTGTTGCCGGACTAGAGGTCATGGGGAGGCAAAGGGGTTGCTTCAGCGCTATAAAACGAAAAAGAAAATTGTTTGAAGCGAATGTAGGATTACATTGAAACTTCTCTGTTTGGTAGTTTTCCTAAACGATTTAGACTTTCTAAGCTTGAATGCTTATAAAAAAAAGAAAGTAACATTAAGAAAAAGAGTCCTGTGTAAAAATGAAATGGTAGAAAATGAAATATATGTGTTGTGTGTGTTTTGAAGGTTTAAACCATCATGTTAAACACTTTGCTAGCGTGATCACTAATAGTAAAATTTAATAACTGAAAGATGCTGCGGCTAGCTGTACGGGCCCCTATAAAGTTGGGGCCCTAACTAATTTAGAAGGGTGTTTTCAGACCAAAGGTCACGGGAAAAGAAAGAGCGATAAGAAACAAAGAAAACGGTAGTAAATAACCGGTATCTGGCAATAGATGGCGGCAGACGGCGAAATAATTCTACGGCAAAGATTTCGTCGATACGCACGTTACAGTAGAGTGTTTTTAAACGGTTTAATCTGATAAAACAATTGTGTTACTCGCATTTTTCCTTTGAAAACCAAACGTGTGATTAAAAAAATGTAAGCCAATGAACTTAATGAAGTAGTTATAGATTTTTATTACACATTTAGAGCCTATTGCCGCGAACAAACATGCTATATCCAGGTATAATTACTAGTCCCAAATCGCGGGGATTCCGTGGCTGACGCATATAATTTCGAGGGAGGCAATAAAAAGGTGAATTGATTAAATGGGCCTGGCTCTGGGCGCCAGACATATAATTTCAGTTGTTTATTACATGCATGACGGTTGTGATAAGAATTTAAGGGGTGGAGTGTCGTTTGTGGTGGTTTCATTCAATTCTACTCAGTTATTTTGTTGTTCGTTTTAATTTGTTTTTAATTAAAAACTGAGTTATAATGTTTTTAAGTAGGTCTTTCATGAAGTAAAATCGACTGAAATTACCCTTCAGTAACAGAAATGATAACAAATATTACGATTTCGCAAAATAAGCTGAACTGTAAATACAGTTGTTGAAATATTAAAATCCTGAAACTAGGCCGCAAGTCCTGAAAGTAAAGTTTGGTTTACAATAGAGGCCGTTCGTACGAGTAGTACACTGCAGTGCCACAAGTACGTTCTGTGTGAATATTTTAGGCCGTGTACGAGCATTTTATGACACAGTTTGGTGACGCAAAAGGCTTGGAGCAGAAGGATTTTTAAAAGATGGTGCATAAAGGTCGTGGTAGGCTATATTTCAGACGTGTATAAGTGCCCTGGAAAGGGTCTAAGTATTGAATAAAATTATGAATAATGAATTTGAATTTAACTAAAACTGCCCTTCCATTTAATAAATTTAATTTCACGAATAACTATTGGCACGCACCGATTTAATTTAGCCAACTTGAAAAAGTCGCTACAAAATCTGCAATCCATATTTTACTGTCTCCTAGTAACAATATTTAGTGTAGTGTACTAGTAACATGTCCTAGTGCAAATGCAATAAATATCGTACACTGCGAACCCACGACCTTTAGCTTTGTGGCCAATGTTTTTACTAATAAACTAACTAGGTACTCGTTTAAAGATTTATTGAATATCAAAATTATTTAGGTCAATTATTACGCTATGAGCCAGTGCTCTATCATATTTATGCGTTATTGCCTTGTTTGTTAGCTCTACCATAGTTTAGGGCTAGACAAATTTAATACGGTTGTTCTAGCCATGCTATTACATATTTATTTAAACAATTTACCGTCAATTTGCACACAATAAACACGAGAGTTATGACCCGGTTGCGATCGTAACTTTCAAAATCAATCGACTAGTAATGGAAATAATTTGCCTACTCTACCATAGAACATTGTAAATACCTAGTTGTTCTAATAATCATAAATTTCTGATACTGCATTCTAAGCTTTTATGCAAAGTACGAACACAAACTATGATATACATTGAAACAATGCTATGAAATACTGCAATGTTGTATTATTGTTCCAATTTTTTTCCTAAACTGAGCTGATATTTGCCTACTGTACTACTGTACCAACGATAGGGGAACGTATGAATTACTGGATAACAAATCAGAATAATCAACATACCTTCAACAGGCACATATTACTCGTGCACGGAAGATTTGCTGCTATCTGATGACTCTATCTTTATTTTTCTTTTTATCTATGAATCATGTTAAAGCTACCGTCCTCGTAGAAAAAAACTCGTTACACGTAAAGATTACTTATCATCTTTGGTACTTTTATTAGGGCTGAACTTCAAAAGAAAAAGCTCTGCTTCCCCTTTACCTATATTTTTATCACGTCCCACCTCACGGTTTGAGAGTTGGTGACGTTTATGTAGTCTCAGCACAGTAAAGGCGTTGGGGACGCCGCTCATTGCTTGGGGATCTGCACAGGTACTCGATTGCTATGTGAAGACATATTTGATGTTACAGGGGACTTTTACAGCAAGATATCAGCTTTGTCATACTATTTCTTCGTCATAACATCTATCTATGGTAATATCTGTAGTATGAGCCGCCTTAAGTATTGCTCAATATATGTATAGCTTGTTGATTGTGTGTACGAATTGCGTACCAATTATCTAGGCACTATGATAAATTATGAAATGGAAGTCGTTAAATAATTGAGTATTAATATAGCCAATTAACTTTATAAGTATTTCTTCATAATATGCAGGTGATATGATAAAACGTATAATTTTCCTTAATTAAATTACACTGTTACTTAACGGACGTGAAATCACGTTTGGTATTATTATGTTTTTCTTTAATAACGTAGTAAAACATCGAAGTATCGACAGGTGATTGATTAGTACATTGAGCTTCTTGTACCAGAAGTTAATTTTCTATTGAAACTATTATTATGCTTTTTATGCTAAAGTTTCTTGCATAAGTTAAGTATTGAATAAAATTACCAGCCTAATCATAGTTAATTTATTGCTGTGACACGTTTTTACTACCTATTCATTTATAAATCGATTTTACACTGAAAATTTTACAATTCCGAAGAATACTTTATGTAATAACTATTATTTTATTCATAGCAGGAAATGGGACTATTCCTCTCTTTCGTTCTTACCGCTGCAACTTCTGTGTAAATAAGTAGAGGTAACATACAAAGCCACTTACAGTCGCACTAAAAGTTAAAAGGCAAAATCCGTTGTGATAAAGAGAATTTAGTTTTTTCTTTCATAAAAATGTTTTTCGAGGTAAATAAGAGAAAAACCAATATGACTCACAAGGAAAAATCTTATAAAACAAGGACACAAAATTATCTGTAAAGCCTTATCCAAAATTCTACAATGTTTTTTTTTTTTAATAACGACATCGAATCGATACATTCCCGCAAAACAAAACAGTTTACATTGATCTAATAAATATTCAACATGTCTCGAAAAAAAAAAAAATCGAAAAAAAATTATGTCCCGACAAAAGATTCCTTATGTCATCCTGCATTCTGTCACGCGTCGGCACGTTTTGTGAAATACCGCTACACTAATTTACTACGAAAATAATAAGGTTCATAGTGTAACCGTTCCGTATATCAATCGGGCTCGTGTTGTGACAGGCAATGATTTCGTCCCTATTATTGTCGAGCTTCGGGGTATAGTCGGAAAGAAACGGTCAGTTCATTTCGTTAATAATATTTGCTAATAAGTCCTGGCTCATGTATTCTTTTTATTTGTTTGCTGCCTAAAGTCTGAACACATAAAATGCATTTGTTTGCGTGAGTATTACTTTATCGGTAAAATATTTTCTAAATATTTTCTTTATTTGGTAAAACATGATTTCAAATTTTTATAAGAGCTCTGTTGTGGATGAAACAATCAATAGAAACGCCAAAAAAGCAATACATTTACAAGGAAGGAAAGCATGGCTGATTTACCAACATCTAAACTCAACTAAACCTTATTCATCACTAGCTTTTGCCCGCGGCATCACCCGCGTGAAATTTAGTTTGGCACAGATCGTCATAAATTATAGCCTATAATAATATGTTAATCTGGGTTATAAACAATAATACTGTAAAGTTTCATCAAAATCCGTTCAGTACTTTTTGCGTGAAAGAGTAACATACATCCAGACACCCAGACATTCAAACTTTCGCATTTATAATATTAGTAGGATATTTTCCACGCCTGAAAAATATATCCAGCAGTCTTTCGATTTTTCATTCCGGTCAAAATGGTCTGGCTCCTCTCTCTAAGCTGCATTATTGTCTAGAGTCAAGATAATGTGGCCGTTAGTTCGCATTCTTCTGGAGGAATGCGGACTGATTTACGGCGCCGTCCGCTTGAAACATAGCTGCTTATTACGACAGTTGGGCAAACAATCGAGCGTCACCCGACTTACATCGACTTTTATGGCTCCACTTAATAGCTCAGATTAGTAAATACATGCTGCGACAGTAAAAGGCCACAATAAAAGTATAATAACTTTTGTATTTAACCTTTGAAAGAAAGCGCTTTGGAAAAACATCCCATCTGTTTCACTTGTTGTTACCAAACGACTTCTCTGTTTTTAGGACTGTGAGCAAGTTCAATAATGTTTTATTTTCCGTTTGTTACTAATTATTATGGTAAAAGGTCAATTGAAAATATTACAGTGAAACCTATAAACTACACTCATCGTCAATAATAACTTCGGAACCTAAATTATTTAATTTGAATGTGTAAATGATTCGACATTTACCTAATCTATAATTTGCATGCTAACTGACATTGGCTAAATAGGACTGCACTTTTATAAAATACCATCCACCACTTATGTATTTACCCTATTTATGAGCAAATAAAGAAAATGAATTTGAATTGTTATTTCAGAGCAAGGAGTTGAGCAGCGATTGCGGCGGCATGGGCGTACGCGCGCCCGACTCGCTGCCCGGCCTGACCCACCACTACCCTCACTGCGGAGACAGGTCAGTGATAAACCTTTGTATACCAACATGGAGCAATAAACAATTTGAATTTGAGATAAAAATCTCTGCATGTTTAAAACTATTCATTGAAATGATACATCGCACATGGCGGCATGTGAAACTAATCTAAAGATAAGTCCAATCTCATTGAAATTAATTACTTAGCTTGCCTCTCAGCTGAGGTTAAAGTTTTAGATAACCTTGGAATATCGCAATCTGTAGTTTCTTAAAGAAGGCACGACTGTAACCATAAAAGGCAGTCTGGGACTGGGTAGTCAATGCGAAAAAACGCTCAACGGTTGGAATGTGCAGGTGTCAAAATGTCCATACGGACCGGCTGTTAGTGTGGCAAAAAGTATGAACGTCGAAATGAGCAATGGTTAAAATGATCTGAAGTTAAAATGTCTTCGGGTTTATTTGAACAAGCGTCTTATTGTATAATAGCTAACGTGAACAAGTGTTTAAATGCATCAAGGTAAAAATGTCCAAAAAAAACTTTATTGACTAGACTACAAGAACATTGAACATTTTGACATTTAATTTTATTAATTTATTCATGAGCACAATATATCAGTTGATCATTTTATCTATCACACCTTTTGTTGTACTTGTATTTTGTGATGTGTACCATTTGTCACTAAACCATTGTAACCATGGTAACAATGTACATTTTGGCACTGGGACTTTTTGACGTTCATACTTTCTGCCACACTAACAACCGGTCCGTATGGACATTTTGACACCTGCACATTCCAACCGTTGAGCGTTTTTTCGCATTGACTACCCAGTCCCTGAATGATAAAAGGGATAAAACGCATTTCATCCGTTTTATCCGTAGACAAGTAGACTGTAACAAGCAGTAGGGCTATTTGAAAAATGAAAAAGTATTTTAGAACAAATTAACAATTCTGTTTTACCGTATTACGACCTGTAGGATTTAAATAAACACCGCCCTTTGCCATAGTTAAAAAGTTAATACTTTTGTCTATGATGCTAACTCTGTATTCTCTGTGATCTGTCCGTCCGTCCGTGTGGACGTCAATAAACCGTTTAATTGAAATAATTCCCTCTTTTATTAGTATACTTCCAACAGGTTATGGGCCGTCCCGTATACCCGTAGTGAAAGGGAGAATTTCGACAATTTATTGACATAAATCGGAGAATCACATTTCGAAGTAATATTCTGAAAATTTTTCCCGATCGAAAATGGCTACCGCGAACCTTCAACTGGAAAAATTGGCTGGTCGGGAAAATTACTCGACATGGAAGTTTGCAGTTAAATCGTATCTAGAACACGAAGATTTATGGGAGTGTGTTGATCCAGGAATCAACGTTGATCCGAAGAAAGATATCAAAGCCAAGTCGAAATTGATTTTGTTGGTAGAACCAATAAATTTCGTGCATATTGAAAGTGCTTCGTCCGCCAGAGAGGTGTGGAAAAGACTTGAGGTTGCATTTGAGGACTCCGGGCTATCTCGAAAAGTCGGATTATTGAAGGATCTGATAAACACCACCCTAGACAACTGCTCCAGTATCGAGGAATACGTTAATAAGATTATGAGTACTGCGTACAAGTTACGGAATATCGGCTTCGAAGTTGGTGATGAATGGCTGGGAACACTCATGCTGGCAGGTTTACCGGATAATTATAAACCGATGATCATGGGTCTGGAAAGTTCCTGCATAAAGATTTCATCAGATTTTGTGAAGACAAAACTTTTACAAGAAGTGAAAGTCTCCGAGTCTTCTGCATTCTATACAAAGCACAAGAATACCTCTAACACAAAGCCAAAAGGAAAAGGTCCCCGCTGCTTTAAGTGTAACAATTATGGGCATTACAAGAGCCAATGCAAAGCTACTACAGTGAAGAATAATGATAACAAGAATAATCATAACACCTTTTCAGCCGTTTTTTCAGCTTTCAGCGTGTCAAATCAGGACGACTGGTATGTTGACTCGGGAGCTACTATGCATATGTCAAGACGCTCTAATTGGATGTATGACCTGCAAGCACCTCCGATTAATAAAATAATGGTGGCGAACAGTGACTCAGTCTCCGTGCACAGTATGGGTAAAGTAAATATACAGACCCGTTATTGCAAGAATGAGAATCCAATCCAGGTGAGAAATGTCTTGTATATTTCTGATCTGAGTACAAACCTTTTGTCGGTTAGTCAACTAACCAAGAGTGGCTGTAAGGTAGAGTTCACTGACACGGGCTGCAACATATTCAATGCCAACAAGACTCTAGTAGCAACTGCGAATTTATGCAATAACATGTATAAACTTAATACTGTTACAGATAGTGCATATACAGTTTCTCATAATGAGAGTAAGGTAGATATTACTACATGGCATAAGAGGATGGGGCACCTAAACATGGCTGATGTGAGGAGATTAGAGGTATGTGCTGAAGGTATAACTATCAGTAACAAGGAAGCTGATAATGTTTGTGTCACATGTTGTGAAGCTAAACAAACTCGATCACCGTTTCCCCATTCTGGTTCGAGGGCAAATGCGCTGTTGGAAATAATACATACCGACTTATGCGGTCCAATGGAAACGACATCGGCTGGAGGAGGAAAGTATTTTATAACCTTCATAGACGATTTTTCACGCAAAGTTTATGTATACTTTTTGAAGAGCAAAACTGACATTCGATCGGTATTTCAAAAGTATAAACAAGAAGTTGAAAATGAATTGGACAAGAAAATCAAAATTTTGAGAAGTGACAATGGGAAGGAGTATTGTAATCAGGATTTTACTAACTTTCTAGCAGTTTCCGGCATCAAACATCAGACGAGCTCTCCGTACTCACCTGAGCAGAACGGGTTGGCCGAGCGGATGAACAGGTCTCTTGTCGAGCGTGCAAAGTGCATGCTATTTGAAGCAAAGCTGAAGAAAACTTTTTGGGCTGAGGCTGTTGCTGCTGCAGCTCATGTCATCAACAGATCGCCGTCACGAGTACTGGGTGAGGTAACACCATACGAAAAATGGACTGGTAAGAAACCAAATATTTCACATCTAAGGATTTTTGGCACTAAGGCCATGGTACACGTTCCTAAACAAATTCGACAGAAATGGGATCGTAAATCACGTGAACTAATATTTGTTGGATACTGTGAGAACACAAAGGGGTATAGACTGTTTGATCCTATTAACAAAAAGATTGTCATTAGCAGGGAAGTAATATTCATAGAAAAAGATCTTGAAACTGAAAATATTACACCGGAACCTGTATCATTGACACAGTGTGTTAATATTCCCCTGGATGCAAACAATGATTGTTCAGATTCACAGAATAGTACCGAAATAAATAACACTCTTACAAATGAAGAGGATAGCGTTCAAATTGAAGCGGAAACTAGTACGACTGACACATCAATTTACAGTTGTGATAATGGAAGGTCGGATGATGAGACCTATTACCCTGATACAAGTGATGATACTGAGGAGAGTAGTTTTGAAAGAAATATCACTTTGAGGCCACACCAGAGACGCAACCTTCAAGGCAATAATTTCATGTGTGTTATGCCAATTTCAGATCCACAAACTGTGAAAGAAGCTATGGCAAGTACTAAGGCTGAATTTTGGAAGGATGCTATGAATGAAGAGTACAAGTCTTTATTAGAAAATAAAACTTGGGAAATTACTTCGCTACCAGCTGGCAAACGTGCAATACCATGTAAGTGGGTTTTTAAGACGAAGACGAATGAGAAAGGTGAAATTGTTAAATACAAAGCAAGGCTTGTGGTCAAGGGCTGTTCTCAAAAACCCGGCATTGATTACACGGAAGTATTTTCACCAGTGGTAAGAACGACTTCGCTTAGATATTTGTTTGCTCTGTCTGCCAAGTACGATATGGATATGTGGCAAATGGATGCCGTATCAGCGTTTCTCCAAGGAGACATAGAGGAGGATACATGAAAATGCCTCCTATGTATGACAACACGGATAGTACAGATAGTGAGAAAGTTTGTCGACTGAAAAAGTCTCTATATGGATTGAAACAGGCTAGCAGGCAGTGGAACAAGAAGCTTGATGCAGCATTAAAAGAATTGGGTCTTTTACAAGCTAAATGTGATCCTTGTATCTACTATAACATTGTGAATGAAAATGACATGACTTTTATGGCTATTCATGTAGATGATATTATTTTGTTCACAAATAATCAAGATAGTAAGGCTCGTATTAAGGAACAGTTATTCAGCAAGTTAAAAATGAAGGATTTAGGTGAACTGAAGTACTGTCTTGGAATACATGTAGAAAGAGATAGAAATAAAGGCACTCTGTATTTAGATCAAAGAAAATATATACAGGAGGTATTGAGCAAATATGGAATGGCTGATTGCAAAACTGTAAAAACTCCAATTGATCCAAACTTCAAGTTTCAAGGAATAGAAAATACTGAAGAAAGTAAGATATTGAAAGACATTCCTTATCAGGAAGTAATTGGATGTTTATTATACATTTCACAGGTCACTAGGCCCGATATTAGTTTTGTGATCAATATGTTGAGTAAGTACAACACCAAACCTCAACAGCAACACTGGGCTGCTTTGAAACGAGTGATGCGTTATTTGAAGGGTACTCAAGACTTCAAACTGAGTTATAAGAAGAATCCAGAGGAGACAATGACGCATGGCTACTGTGACTCAGACTGGGCCAGCTCAGAAGATGATCGGCGCTCTTGCACAGGTTACACATTCTTGTTTCAGGGAGGAATGATTAGCTGGAACTCGAGGCGGCAACCTACTGTAGCGTTATCTACGACTGAAGCGGAGTACATGTCGCTGTCATCGTGTGTACAAGAAGCTTTGTGGCTGAGACAACTCCAAGAAACATTTTGGCCACAGTTGAAGAGTAAACCGATGGTTATTTATAGCGATAACCAGAGCTCAATCAAGCTTGCAGGTACCGATGGATATCATGCCAGAACAAAACACATTGACGTGAGGCACCATTTTGTCCGAGACAAGGTACTAAGTGGAGTGATCGATGTTCGCTATGTACAAACCAACATGATGGTTGCAGATGCACTTACCAAGGCAACGACGCATGCAAAATTAGAATACTGTGTATCGCAAATGGGTTTGTGTTTAAGGGAGGATGTAGGATTTAAATAAACACCGCCCTTTGCCATAGTTAAAAAGTTAATACTTTTGTCTATGATGCTAACTCTGTATTCTCTGTGATCTGTCCGTCCGTCCGTGTGGACGTCAATAAACCGTTTAATTGAAATAATTCCCTCTTTTATTAGTATACTTCCAACTTGAGTTACGTAACTAAATTAACGTAACAATTTGACAAATCAATTGCAGATCCCCAGCGAAATGCGACATAATGGGAGTGTCGAAGCTAGTAAACGAGCCCAGCCCGAGCAGCTCCGAGGAGTCGAACTCGCCCACGGAGGTCAACTGCTACCGGCACCTCGGCGACCGCCCGCCGCTCATGAAGCGCCTCGCCATGGGTCTGAGCGGCGCGCTGCTGCAGCCGTCCGACGACGACTCAACCCCTTTAGTAGCCGACACACCGACCACGTAAGTGAGGTTACGATCACTATGTAGCCAACCAAGATTTAGTAGCTGAAGCAGTTGAACTTGCCTACGAAGATCAACTGCTACCGGCGCCTCGGCGACCGCCCGCCGCTCATGAAGCGCCTGGCCATGGGCCTGAGCGGCGCGCTGCTGCAGCCGTCCGACGACGACTCCACGCCTCTAGTAGCAGACACACCGACCACGTAAGTGAGGTTACGATAACTATGTTAGCAAACCAAGACTTAGTACCTGAAGCAGTTGAACTCACGCAAGGAGATCAACTGCTACCGGCGCCTCGGAGACCGCCCGCCGCTCATGAAGCGCCTCGCCATGGGACTGAGCGGCGCGCTGCTGCAGCCGTCCGACGACGACTCCACGCCTCTAGTGGCCGACATACCGACGACGTAAGTTATCTCAGTCATCCAAGCTGAAGCAGTTGAACTCGCGCAAGGAGATCAACCTGAGCCTGAGTGGCGCGCTGCTGCAGCCCTCCGATGACGACTCAACCCTTTAGTGGACACACCGACAACGTAAAAGCAGTTGAGCTCGCCTACGAAAATCAACTGCTACTGGCGGTTCTGCGACTGTCCCTAGTGATGGTACGCCTAATTGTCGATAAGACACCGCCAGTAGCTGATACTAGACCAAGCAAACCTAGAAATAATGCAAAACGAAAACGAAAAATTGTCACAACGCTGTTGTGAAGAAGGTGTCTTCAAAGTTTTGCTTACACCAGGGAAAATTCATCCCATCAAATATCCTCCCATTTTACCGTAGTCCATTTTCTCCCTTAGTTGCTATTTATCCCCTTATACACCTGTGTACCTAGAATTTAAGTCCCATACTCAATCACGACAACAATATTTCTGTAACAAGACATAGGTAAAATACTGTATTCTCCCTTTTCCAGGCCTACAAACCTTCCCCTCTGCATGAACGGCGGCTACATCAACGAAGCGTCGGAAGCAGAAGCGCGGACGAGAGAGAGCAACCGCGAGCTGCCGCCCACGCCGCGACGGCACGACAACATGCACGAGCTGGATGTGGACTTCAGGAGGTGCAATAATGTTAAGAATGGGTAAGGAAGCTTTCCTTGTGAATGGAGTGGACTTCAGCAATGATATGCAGCAGTTGGGCAAGAGATTCCTGACTATCACGAAAATATTTTCTGATTCTTCCAAAAATAAAGCTAAAGCTGAAAAACATTGTTCAGCTAAAGATGATACGATGATCCTACTCAAGATCCAAAGACTATGTTGTCACTGAATTTTAATGCAAAATGGTAAAACTTCGACTCCGGACATAAATTTATTATCCTGTATAATTATTCCTCTATTCAGTAGATGGCAATGGCAACACTCGTCTGTCAAACAAAAACCTATGTATGAGCCATAAAGAATTTCATGTTTTTTTTATGCATAACAAGGCAGGTATTTGACCTCAATCGCACCTGATGTTAAGATTTCTTGTGTTTTTTTTTCTATTTTCAGTAGCCCATCAGCAGCCTGTAGTCGCACGACGTCATCGTCATCGGGCGCGTCATCATGTGGCGGCGGCGGCTCGCACGGCTCCGGCAACAATAATATCCCTCGAGCCGAGCCTGAGCTGAGGCAAGCGCCGTGGTTTCAGCAAGGGATTCCTAGAGAAGTAAGAACTAATGTAGACTTGAATTTCTGCTTCTAGCATTTCCAAAAATCGCCATTGTTTCTGGACACATCAACAAGCCATTTGCTCCCCACTGTAGGAGCATGATCCTTTCTAATTTTTGAGGTAAATAGCGGATATGATCTGGACTTTCTTCCACGTTAGCCAGAGGGATGGGGGACAGTCAAGATGTTCGCATATTTGTCCATTAGTCTCCTTTTGTTACATCCAAGGGAAGAGTGGTTGTGGCCTATCCTGCTCTTCCGGGTAGCCGACGGTAGATTTATTCCTAGGTTATAAGCGTTTATTCTCAACATTTGATATGATTAATGTAACATGTATCGTTCAACATACTCAGTTTAGCATGAGCGTCTTCAAATCTTTCGACTTTCAATTCGTCTTTGCCTTCATCTTGCTAATTTCAAAGACGTTGGGGCTATCGTTTGCTAAACGCATGCCTGTTTTCACCATCAATCCCTAATTTTTAAATGACCCCTGTGGTAACAAATAACAGGAATTTTGTTTACATAGGGGTCACTTAAAAATTAGGGATTGATGGTGAAAACGGGCAGCAGTCTCACAGAATTCCTTCTCCTTCCAGATAGCGCTAGAAGTGCTCAGCAGCCAGCCAGTAGGCTCGTTCCTGGTGCGCGGCAGCACGACGCAGGCCGGCTGCTACGCGCTGTCGGTGCGGGTCCCGCGCGACTTCACGCCCGCCGGCATCGCGCACTACCTCATCCTGCGCACGCCCAAGGGGTACAAGATCAAGGTGAGCACACGGGCTTGTATGGTCTAGACCAGTGGTTCATATGGACTTGGCCATCGCACTAAATAATTTAATTTACACGTGTTTTCATGCGATGGCCAAGTCAATATATTTATGTAAAACGTTAAAGATTTCCTGGCCTGGACTTGGTATTACATGGATCTCACAACTTTTTACCATAGAACAACTGAGTTGCGAGACTTGGTTTTTTTGACAAGTATTGTTTTTGATGGGATCTCATTTATTTTTGTATTTTGTAGACAGCAGTTATGTATCTAGAAAACTGGACCGAAATTGAAAAATTTTACTCGACTTGGCGGTTGCACTACCGTGCCCCCAAATATTTTAGTTTTTCCTTGATTCATACACCAAACACTACTTATATTTCAAATTTGAAGCTTCTAGGTCTGCTAGAAGTGCCTTAGAGTTTTGATGATCGGTGAGTCAGTGAGTCAGTCAGTGAGTGACAAAATTAAGTAACTTTGACCCGTTATAATTCTTAAACTACTGGTTCAAATTGAATGAAATTTTAAATATACCGTGTCTTTACAATGCCTGCATAGCTAATGAAAATTCAGCCTTCTAGTTTTATCCACAACGAAGTTACAGGCAGTCGAAAATGGCCTGAATTGCTTCGAGAAAAGGATGGTACGGCCGTGCCGCTTTTTTGCTCGACTTGGTGGGGGCACTGCCGTGCCCCCAGATTAAAATCTAGCCTTCAAATATCTCTTCTATAATCTTGCTAGCGAAGTTTAACTTCAAAGTCCCATTACGAATACCACGTAAACCCATTGAACCTCTCTCCCGCCCCTTTCGAAAAACTGTTCTAGGAGCCAACTCTCCTATAAGTCGGATCTGTAAGATCTACAATATATGTAGTGGTCCCCTGGACGTGCATTTCATGTCCCTACCCAAATTTAAGGCTACAGCAACCGACTCTATGTATATCATAATAATTTAACTTATATAACATCATTTATGCTAACTAAGCAGCAACTTATATTTCTTGCAAGCTGTGTATACCTTTAAGTGATAGTGCAATTAGCTTAATATTTTGCGTATTTTTTAACATATTGTGTATTGTTGTACCTATCGTTGGTGTACCTAATTAATAAATAAATAAATAAATAAATAAATAAATTCTAGTTTTATCCACAACGAAGTTACAGGCAGTCGAAAATGGCCTGAATTGCTTCGAGAAAAGGATGGTACGGCCGTGCCGCTTTTTTGCTCGACTTGGTGGGGGCACTCCTGTGCCCCCAGATTGAAACTACATGTATACTTGTATTTAAAGCTAAGCTAAAAGACCTTTTGTTAAAAAAAGGTTACTACTCTGTAAATGAATATCTTTCTGACAATTTATAATGATTTGTGTGACAATTTGAGTACCTAAGTATTTATTAATGAAATTTTTTTTTTTCTCTCCGACTGACATAATATTGTATTCTGCTGACATTTTCTGTATGACTTATTTAACTTATAATTATTAATAATTGACTTGTATTTGAATTGTATCATTTATTGTGTCATAGATTTTACTACCTATCAATCGTATCATACCATTATTGTATGCCCATGCGGCGGAACACAGCTGATCTATCATACAAATTTAATGACCTGTAGGGTAATTCAAGTGCAATCTGTCATTTCAATCTATTCTATTTGTCATTTAGCTTGTTTAATCTGTGCTGAATAAAGTGCACAATATTTAAGCAGGATATGGTTGCACGCGGATTTTTAGAGAGTTAAATCTTTTGGCCAATAGAAAACGTCATAATAGTTATTATATGAACTGGGATTGGTCAATGACTTTTGAAATTAAAATCCGATGGCCTGAAAAAATCGGTTTTCCAACAAACGTCAGTTACGCGCAAGGAGGTTTAGCTATTTATCCATCGAAGTTAATAAGGGAGAAGACATAAGACTAATTTTATTATTTGCCTGCCGCGACCCGGTTTTTACGAACAATGACGATGACGAACGATGAACCAGTAACGAGGAGCACACTTAGCAATGCTTCCAGGTTGCGCCTCGGTATCAATTAAGTAACATTTTCCGTTAAGTTTACTTTATGGCCAACTAAAGGACTTTTGCCGTCTCCATGGACAAACTCGAAGTATGATAACTACAGTCATTGTCAAAATTTTGCACTGCCATTGCCGCTGGATACCATATATCGCTACTATATTCATAGATAATAGACTTTCAGTTAATCGTCAAAATTGACATTGTTTTTTAAATAACAACAAATGGTATGAATTTTTAAATGTGATATTTTTATAAAGGTAAGTCCCCAAAACAACATTTGATAGCCTATTTTCTTTCGTTGGCATCTAAGTTCCTGTTTTCTACATATATGTTACTACTACCTATTGGATAAGTAACTAAGAACTTTGTCGTTTATTCCATGTGAACAAAATCCCTAAAAGCCCATTTGTAATAATATTCTTACTAAACACTGCTGAAAAAGGACTAAACTTCTGAGCTATGAACGTATAATCCAGTAGCATTAAGTAGGTAGGTACGTATAGCGACGTTGGAACTTGATATAGAAGTTAGCTGTTTTATATTTTTTTTCACAGCAGAAATCTTTATCTTTGATCTTAATATCTGATCGTACGTATTGTCTTTTAAAATATTACATTTGCCTAAATAAAAATAACCGACCTGCTGCTTATGTAAATTATAATTATTTATAACCCTACTTACAATGCATAACAATCATAATTAGGTATTATAACCCTACTTAACAATGCATAACAATCATAAGATAGTTTGGCGTATAAGTAGGTAGGTAGGTACTATCTAGGCCGAAGGTGGAAGCGATCGACCCGGAAATATTCTCAACCATCTCAACTATCATAATATGTATTTAGAACAGTCCCTCCTTACCAATGATATTATAGATAATACCATTGCTCCTTATCATCAATGCAATCGAGCAGACAAAGGACATTGATAAAAATCGCCCTAAGATTTTCAAAGACTTAGTATGTACCATAATTTTATGTATATTTTATTTATTTACTTGCAAGTGTCCAAACCTATCGGACAAGTTGCAGTTCGAAAAAATATTTTAAAAGTATTTAAACGAAATCAAAGTCACCGACATATTGACAGAGCAGAGACAGAGATGCGCTTTTTTAATTCGATTTAAGTAAATAATGGTATGATCGATTAGACTAGAGTCTAATCATTAGACCTTTAGACGGGCGCAGATCCGCCGCGCCCGCAGCGCTTCAGTGGATTATTGCATTTTATGTATATTTAATCACATTTATTTACCTACATTTACATATTTACTCTTTTCTTTAAGTGTAGACACTGTTTATGTATAAGTCCACTATTGCATGCCGTGGCAACCTATAATTAAGGCAGCACTTAGATTAAGTTAAATACGTTGTAAATATTGATTGTCTTCCAGTGTATGTCTTGTTGGTTGTCCTATTAAATAAATAAAATAAATATTTATAGCAACACAATGTTTAAAAATAAAATTTTTCAAAAACGATCAATTTAATCGATTATGTCTATTCTAAATGGACATCCCTATTTGTTAGTCAAATTGTCATTCACTCGCATCACCTTTTCTCTCTCACTCACTCTTGCTGTGTTGCTGTCTTGCTTGATCCTTCTTTGTGATTCGTTTGTGTTTTAGCTTTTATTTTCGGAACTTTATTAACTACTAGCGGCCGCCCGCGACTTCGTACGCGTGGACCTCGTTTTACTCCATTAGGGGTGGAGTTTCGTAAAATCCGCTCTTAGCACCTATAGCGCATACATTTTAAATTTCAACTCTCTTACTTTAAACACATAGGACTTTCATAATATAAACTTCCAACCCTCCTTTTATCTCCTTAGGCCCAGTAGTTGATTTCTAATGATACATTTTCAGTATACATATGTATCACCACCACCATTTCAGCCATAGGACGTCCACTGCTGAAAATTGGCCTCCCCCAATGCTTTCTATGTTGATCGATTGGAAGCGGCCTGCGTCCAGCGCTTCCCTGCTACCTTTACGATGTCGTCGGTCCACCTTGTAGGTGGAAGTTCCACGCTACGTTTTCCGGTACGCGGCCTCCATTCCAGAACCATTCTGCCCCATCGGCCATCAGTTCTGCGTACTATGTGCCCTGCCCATTGCCACTTCAGCTTGCTAATCCGTCGCTATGTCAGCGACTTTGGTTCGTTTACGGATCTCCTCATTTCTGATTCGATCTCGCAAAGAAACACCAAGCATAGCCCTCTCCATAGCACGCTGTGGAACTGAGCTTCTGTATAAAGCCTATAGTGAGAGGCCACGTTTCCGAGCCATAAGGTATCACTGGTAACACACATTGGTTATACACTCTAGTCTTCAGGCATTGAGGTATTTTGGACGATAAGATGTTGCGTAGTTTCCCGAACGCTGCCCAGCCGAGTTGGATTCGACGATTGACCTCCTTCTCGAAATTGGACCTACCTAGCTGGATCGTTTGTCCGAGGTAGACATACCTACTTGTCGACAATCTCGAGAATTGAGCTTCCAACTGAAACTGGTTAGGGCGCAACATGGACATTCGACATAAGCTTCGTTTTGTTCATGTTCATCCTCAGGCCTACCTGTTGGGAAAATCGATTAAGGTCTTCGAGCATTGTGCCAAGATCTTCCAACGATTCTGCCATGACCACAATATCGTCGGCAAACCGATGTGTACACAGTACCACGATGTACCGAACAGTATATGTACACCTCCACAATATCTAGAGATCATAGTGAGCATACATTTTAACTTTCAAGTCTCTTACTTTAAAAACCGAGGACTGCAATACAAACTTCTAACCCCCTTTTTAACTCCCATAAGGTTTGAATTTTGCAAAATTTCGTTTTAGTGACTACCTACGTTCTAAAAGGAGGTGTATTCCACTTTGATCACCTGGTTTTGATCAGCCAGGTGATCAAAGTGGACTTACAACGACAATTTAGTGTCCTTTGAATTCATTCTGTGCCTTTGATCACCCACGGATACGATGTCCTAGGTGAGCCAAGTGGACTCTAGTTAAATTATTATTTTAGTGTCCTTTGATCATCTACAAACAAATCACACCTCCTCTGAATAGTCACATGTCCAATTGTTGTACTACATAATTATGTTGTTTTGTAACATTTTTGATATTTTCTAAAAACCGCAATAAACAAATTGGACATGTATGTGACAATTCAGAGGTATAATTTATTTATAGGTGATCAAAGAACACTAAAAAAATAATTTAACTGGAGTCCACTTTGATCATCTTGGTGATCAAAGCCAGGTGATCAAAGTGGAATAGACCATTAACCCCTATGAGAACTCTTTTGAGACTTGTAGTTTCTGAGACTTCGTGATGAGTGAGTGAGTCACTTAGTCATTCAATGACCTTTCTTTCTACTAAAATTATACGTACCTATAGTAATTATCATTAAAATCAAATAAGTAAGTACCTACCAACCTAAGTAATTAAAATAAAGACCCTACCAAAAAATTAACAAATTACATACAGAAAATAAAAACGAAGTAATTCTTATCCTATTTAACTACAATCGCCCACGCGCCCATCCCATTTGTCCGCCGCTGAACCGTACCCTAATATTCATCTCGGTAGATGGCGGCACATAGTAAGAATTTGCAAGGAAGTTTGTAAAAGTCACTAATTAACACTTTGATTTGCTCGTTTAAACACATTGAATGATTCAAATAGGTACATACAGTGAATGGTTTAATTACATAAAATATCTTTATTTATTAAATTTTCAAAATTAGGTATTTACGAACAGCGCTATTCATAGTACATGTAATATTTAGTTACTAATTTACTAATGATGTCGATAGATGGCGTTTGACAGCTTTGCCTTCATGAATATTTATTTACCTCAAAAATGTTTGTCAGGCGCAAGAAGATTTTAACCAATGACGATAGATGGCGCTTTTCCACGTCTTATGAAAATCCCAAATATTTTACGGGACCCTATTTTTTTCCAAAATAAAATTAGGCCTATGTTACTCGTGAGTTATGTAGCTTTCGAATGGTAAAAGAATTTTTAAAATCGGTCCAGTAGTTTTTGAGCCTATCCATTACAACTAAACAAACAAACAAACAAACAAACAAACAAACAAACAAACAAAGTTTTCCTCTTTATAATATTAGTGTAGACAAACTTGGCTATTCAAACGGACTCTGATTGATTGCAATAACGACATACTCAGCCTGGGATTTACTGTTTTTGTGTGGCTCGGCCAAGGCTCGGCTGGTGGTTCTATGGTGTTAGAAAATGAGCAACTTAATTATACACAACAATGGGCAGCACCTCGATCGGTAAGTACCTACATTTTGCTCTGCAATCTTATGAATAAGTACTAGCCTTGCCAAACTTCTGAATTGCCATTCTCATGGCGGGTTGTCTTGAAATGAATGTTCCGCTATTATCTGTGGTTCAACCCTGGACAGTGTGGACAGCCAGGCCCGATTCGATTGTAAGAAACTAGTCGATGGTACAGCGCAATGGAGGCATGAGCGAAACAACAATTATGTTGACAATCCAGCTGGTTTTGGTGTAAATCTAAGGAATTATTTACTTTGACACTATCTCCCTGCTCTCAATGAAAGCTTGTTTTGTTTTGTTTTTTGGAACTAAGACTACTAGATTATTATTTTTTGTAACTAAGTTTGTAACACGTCATAATTAATTATTATAACAACAATGCTTATTTACTAAAGCTGTTTAACCCTACCCTCTGACCCAAAATTCTACTAACAGCACATAATATTGAATTATCATTTTTTTTATGGTTTGCGGCTCAATTTATTCAACGCACAGGAGTATGTGTGGCATGGCATGCAATGAATCTATTTATTTTTACAGGTTACAGCTCATGATCTTATATGCACAACATGATGGACCCAAGCCCAAGATACAACACAAATGCATCTACTTCAAATCTTAGCAGAAAATGTGTGCTTTGCAGTAGAACACTAGAGCCTAGAACACGTTCACATCAGCTCATGTCCCTGAGAACTAACACCCAACATCATATTAACATCAGGAACATAATTGTGGAACGACTAACTCCATTAGAGGTAATGCACGCTAAAGTCCTTATTTAATAAAATGTTATTGGCTATACAATCAGTCTAATTCTTGTAAAGTTATTGGTTTCTGTAAATTAATACTAAAATAAAATAATTTAAGTGCGGGACATTAAAAAACTGATAATTTTTTTAAACTTATTTCTAATTATTATTATTTTTAAACAGGTTACTGCAAATGACTACATCTGTGGGGCTTGTCACTCATTATTGCAAAGAGATACCACACCTACTTCACAAGACTCTCCAGATATGCCAACCGGTGCCCCGGTAGGTCACCAACAAGTTTGTGTTGGATGTGGTTGTTCATTATTGCGAACTTGAAGTCATTGTTTGGATACAGAGAATAATCAAGATATATTAAACATTGTTCGAAATTGGATTCAACCCAGAGAGGTAAGAGCCCTGCCAGTTTTATAATACATAAAAATAATTATGCCGGTTTATTATAATAATAAAAAAGGTTTTTTCCGAATCAGCCTTCCCATCCTTCAACTCCTTCCATTGCTTTCAATCTGCCACTACTCTCATCCATACAGGTTATACAGGGTGGAAACGATAAGTGATCTCACTCGATTATTTCTAAACTACACAAGATATCGAAAAACTGGTTACTCATCCTGAAAGTGCTTCACGAGCTCTTTCTAACGGTATCAGTAAATAGTTACAGAATTAACTGGATCTATCCGAAAATTCAATGTTTTCAGCCTCCATACTAAATGTATGCCAGCCACACAATATTAAAAGTGTTATAGATCACTTATCGTTTCCACCCTGTATAATACAAATAGACTTATATTATTAAAATATTGCAATATTATTACTTACATAATATTAAACATAATTTTTACTATTATAAAGCCAGTTAAAAATTCCCTGAGCCAAATAAACTCAGTAAAGTTTTATTTATACTTCCTGCATAACAACAGACTACTCTTTTAAACTACCACTATTCTCACTCTCAATCCTCGTTCCTCATTCATCCCTTTCGTTTCCTCCATAGACCAATCATTCCTCATCATTCAGCGTTCAAATCATAAATTATCTTTCATCACTCATCTTACTATTCCGTTACACACAAAAGTCGTTAATCCTATATAAATATTGCTCTTCTTATTGTTGAACTGTGAATCTGATGTTTTATTTTATTTTCAGATTCGTCCTTCAGATCTTCTTTGCCATAGATACTATCAGAGAGCACGAATTACTACAGTTGGTGCTTATTTAATGAAGCTGAGGACCGGTGATTCAGATGACAGAATAGCTACATTACTTGGCATTTCAAGGAGTACTCTTACAAAATATGTAATGAAAGCACGCAGTATGATGGAGGAACATTTCGTACCAGCACATTTAGGGTTACAACATATTAGTAGAGAGGAAGTAGCCCAAAGAAACCTTTATGTTCCAGTCTCTTTTCGGGAAGCCAGGAAACGATTTACCACAAAGAAAGGCTATTGTCATCATGGATGGTACATACATACATTTATGTGCAAAAAAGTAGCAATTATGCATACCAAAAAAAAAACTTATTCCCTATACAAATATCGGAATCTCGTTAAACCATTTATGGTACTTTGTTGTGATGGCGACATCATTGATGTATTGGGCCCATATTTAATAGAAAATGTAGAACATGACCATTAATAAATAATAAGTACCTACATACGTATTTTCATTTATACCTACATAACTGCCTACTTACCCTTGGGTCGGAATAAAGATATTTTTGGATTTAAATGTAAGTAAAATATATTAACTTCTTTTTAAAAAATGTTTGGCTTTTCCGTAGGCATTCCTATTTTTCCAATACGCAAAGTTCTATTTGCTGCTATTCATACGGTTTGACAAAGGGGTTCTTTATAGATCTACGATTTAAAGTGTAATTAAGACGTCTCTCCTACATATCTATACCTACTTATAATAAATCTGTAGAGAGGTCAATTCTGTACATGAAATATAATTTTCAAAATAACTATCAGGGGGTGATACTGATGCCAAAAATGCAATCAGTAAAATTTTTGTCTGTCTGTCTGTCCGTCTGTATGTTCCTTATAGAAACAAAAACTACTCGACGGATTTTAACGAAACTTGGTACAATTATTCTTCATACTCCTGGGCAGGTTATAGTATACCTACTTAGGAATTCTCACGGGAACAGGAATTAGCGGGAAAATCCTTTTGTATGAAAAATCTAAACCGCTTAAGTTAGACGCTTTAAATTTCGCACGTAGGTACTTTAGTAAACTAATTCCCACGGGAACGGGAATTCGCATTATTATACATATAATTCTTGACAATAAATAGTTTTATTAGCAACTAGCGGCCGCCCGCGACTTCGTACGCGTGGATCCCGTTTTACCCCCTTCATCTATCTTACGCGGTTTAGATTTTTTCGTTCAAATGTTTTTTCCCGTTCACGTGGGAATTTTGCAATATCCTGTTGTAACTAAGCTTTAAGTTTAATAAGATACCTACATGTCAAATTTCAAGCGTCTAACTAAAGCGGTTTAGATTTTTCATACAAAGGGATTTTCCCACGAATTCCAGTTCCCGTGGGAATTAGTTTACTAAAGTACCTACGTGCGAAATTTAAAGCGTCTAACTTAAGCGGTTTAGATTTTTCATACAAAAGGATTTTCCCGCTAATTCCTGTTCCCGTGGGAATTCCTAAGTATACTATAACCTGCCCAGGAGTATGAAGAATAATTGTACCAAGTTTCGTTAAAATCCGTCGAGTAGTTTTTGTTTCTATAAGGAACATACAGACAGACAGACAGACAAAAATTTTACTGATTGCATTTTTGGCATCAGTATCACCCCCTGATAGTTATTTTGAAAATATATTTCATGTACAGAGTTGACCTCTCTACAGATTTATTATAAGTACCTATAGAAGATAGAAAATGGAAATGTACTTCTGTTATGCTAATAACCTCAAAATCTGAAGCATTTTTCCTATTGTAACGAATCTCCCGCTTATCCGTGCTTTAAGTATCTACACTAATATTATAAAGAGGAAAACTTTGTTTGTTTGGTTGTAATGAATAGACTCAAAAACTATTGGACCGTTTTTATTAAATTCTTTCACCATTCGAAAGCTACATTATCCACGAGTAACAGGCTAAATTTTATTTTGGAAAATAATAGGGTTCCGTAAAATATGTAGGTACCTAATGTAGGCCACGCGCGCGAAGCCACGCGCGCGAAGCCGCGAGCGAAAAGCTAGTGGAGTATAAGGTGACAATCGTTAAGTAATTTCACATATAAAAATCATTATTTCATTGCTTGGGGGTCTTGGGGCGAACGATGTATGGACGCAGAACAATATCCTTTATTTTCAAATTTAAGCAAAAAGCATTCTGTGGTTATAAAATACCTATGCTTATTTGCACCTAGTTTATCAATCACCATGTTAATTCCATGCTTTCTATCCAGTCGACTGCTCTAACGACAAGGGTGGGCAGTCGTTGAGATGACAGCGCGAAAATCGTCGGCATCCACTAATTATGACCCTTATGTACCACTATATTGACAAAGTTCTCCGTCTTCGTACGCGATATTGGAAATTTGGCATCTACCATCGGCTGATCTGACATTAGGCGTAGTCTGGCTTTGATATTCAATTTTCAACTGTATTACCTTGACAATCAGTTCAAAATTGCTTACTAGAAAATTATTTGACAGACGATTTCTACTCTCGACAAATGCATTTGAATTAGCCCACTGACTTATGTACCTGTGATTTCACAATAAACACAATTTGAATTTGTTTCCTTCCAGGGCTTCACAAAGGAGTTCACGTCTCTCTCCGCCCTAGTGACCCACCACAGCGTGATGCCGGAACTGCTCCCGGCGCCGCTCCGCCTGCCGCGGGCGCCGGCCGGGGCGCGCGCGCACCGCCGCGACCACGCCGACATCGACGCCGTCGCGCCGCCCGCGTCCCGCCGCGCCCACCCGCACCCGCCGCACCCGCCGCCGCCCAATCATCACCATCTGCAGAACTTTTTAGCGCAACTGGACGTGTAGAAGTGACATTAAAAATGAACTATTTTAGTCCTTATTGCGTGGTTGTCACGTGGCTAAAAATGACGGCCAATGCCTTTTAATGAGATCCCAGCCTCTGCCGTTGATCCGTCACTCTCTGCAGAACTCTCGGGCGCAACTGAACGTGTAGGGGCAGTGACTTTAAAAATGAATAAATTTAGTCCTTATTGCGTGATACGTGTTCGTCACGTGTGATTGATGAGTTAGAAGTGATAACCCGCACCCGCCGCACCCGCCGCCGCCTAATCACCACCATCTGCAGAACTTTTTAGCGCAACTGGACGTGTAGAAGTGACATTAAAAATGAACTAATTTGATACTTATTGCGTGATACGCGTTTTTCACGTGGGATATATAAATTAAGAGTGATGGCCCTCGCCTATCACTGTCTATGCCGTTGATCCAACACTCTGCAGAACTTTCTGGCGCAGCTGGACGTGTAGAAATGACTTTTAAGATGAACTAATTTAGTCCGTACTAAAAATGACGGCCAATGCCTTTTAATGAGATCCCAGCCTCTGCCGTTGATCCGTCACTCTCTGCAGAACTCTCGGGCGCAACTGAACGTGTAGGGGCAGTGACTTTAAAAATGAATGAATTTAGTCCTTATTGCGTGATACGCGTTCGTCACGTGTGATTGATGAGTTAGAAGTGATAACCCGCACCCGCCGCACCCGCCGCCGCCTAATCATCACCATCTGCAGAACTTTCTCGCGCAACTGGACGTGTAGAAGTGACATTAAAAATGAATGAATTTAGTCCTTATTGCGTGATACGTGTTCGTTACGTGGGATATATGAGTGACCCTCGCCTGTCCCAGCCTCTGCCGTTGATCCGTCACTCTCTGCAAGACTTTAATGAGTGTCACGTGGATGTGACGTGGTTGTCAAATGTGATGAAATATGCATATTGTCTCACTCTCTGCCACTAACTGCACAACTAGACGTGTACGAAAAGTAATCGTATGAACTAATTAAATAAGTCAATGTGATGAACTAGTGGTGCCTTGATCCTTTACACCTGTTCTCATCTCTACCGTTTAACCACCACCATCTGCAGAACTTTCTGGCACAACTGGACGTGTAGAAGTGACTTCTAAAATGTACTAATTTAGTCCGTAATAACTCATGATACGTGTTTGTCACGTGTGATTGATGAGTTAGAAGTGATAACCCGCACCCCCCGCACCCGCCGCCGCCTAATCACCACCATCTGCAGAACTTTCTAGCGCAACTAGATGTGTAGAAGTGACATTAAAAATGAATGAATTTAGTACTTATTGCGTGATACGTGTTCGTTACATGTGATTGATGAATTAGGAGTGATAACCCTCGCCTGTCACTGTCTACGCCGTTGATCCAACACTCTGCAGAACTTTCTCACGCAGCTGGACGTGTAGAAGTGTGCGGATGAAGTAATTAAATAAATCAATGTGATGAACTACTGGTGCATCCACTACAGCTGTCCCCGTCTATGTCGTCGAACCATAATCATCTGCAGAACTTTTTAGCGCAGCTGGATGTGTAGAAGTGACTTTTATGATGAACCAATATAGTCCTTATTGCGTGATACGTGGAATATGTGTTTGTCCGTTAGGAGTGTTGAACGATGCCTTTAAAGTGATCCCTCATCTGTCCCAGCCTCTGCCGTTGATCCACCACTCTCTGCAGAACTGTAAAACTGGTGCTCAACTGGTGATGCCTCGATCGCTTAAACCTGTCCCCGTTTCTGCCGCCCAATCACCTCCATCTGCAGAACTTTCTGGCACAGCTGGACGTGTAGAAGTGACTTTAAAAATGAATGAATTTAGTCCTTATTCCGTGGTTGTCACGTGGCTAAAAATGACGGAAAATGCCGATTTTAATGTGTTCCCTACGTGGTAGTCACGTGGTTAGAAGTGATTGACAAAAGTGATCCTTCGTTTGCTCTGGTCTCTGCCGCCTAACCACCATCATCTGCAGAACTTTCTCGCGCAACTAGAAGTATAGGATAAGAAGCAGTGACATTAAAAATGAACTAATTTGATACTTATTGCGTGATACGTGGAATATGTGTTTGTCCGTTAGGAGTGTTGAACGATGCCTTTAAAGTGATTCCTCATCTGTCCTCATCTGTCCCACTCTCTGCAGAACTTTCTCGCGCAGCTGGACGTGTAGAAGTGACTTTTATGATGAACCAATATAGTCCTTATTGCGTGATACGTGTTTGTCACGTGTGATTGATGAGTTAGAAGTGATGATGATGTCCCAGTCTATGCCGTTAAACCATCACCACAGAACTCTCTGGCGCAATTAGACGTGTAGAAGTGACATTTGAGATGAAATTATTTAAAGACGTCTTTAATGCGTGTCACGTGGGTGTCAAGTGAATTTCATATGGTTGACAAATGGATGTCACGTGGTTGTCAAAATTAAATGTGATGAAATATGCATATTAATCCCTCCTGGCATCTGTCTCACTCTCTGCCACTAACTGCGCAACTAGACGTGTACGAAGAGTAATCGTATGAACTAATTAAATAAGTCAATGTGATGAACAAGTGGTGCCTCAATTGCTTACACCTGTCCCCGTCTCTACCGTTGAACCACCACCATCTGCAGAACTTTCTCGCGCAACTGGACGTGTAGAAGAGACTTTTAAGATTAAGTAATTAAAGTCAATGCGATGAACTATAAAGAAACATGTGGTGCCTCGATCGCTTGTCCTCGTTTCTGTCGTTGAACCACCATCATCTCCAGAACTTTTTGGCGCAACTGGACGTGTAGAAGTGACTTTTAAGATGAACTAATTTAGTCCGTAATAACTCGTGATACGTGGTTAAAAGTGATGGACAAAAGTGATCCCTCATATGTCCCGGTCTCTGCCTCCCAACTATCATCATCTACAGAACTTTTTAGCGCAGCTGGACGTGTAGGAGCAGTGACTTTAAATATGAATGAATTTAGTCCGTAATAACTATTCCGTGATACGGTTGTCATGTGGTGATGTGATGGACAATAAAAGTGATCCCTTGTCTGTCCCGGTCTCTGCCACCCAACCACCACCATCTCCAGAACTTTTTAGCGCAGCTGGACGTGTAGAAGTGACTTATGATGAACCAATATAGTCCTTATTGCGTGATACGTGTTTGTCACGTGGAATATGGTGTTTGCCTCTAAAGTGATCTGGACGCAGCTGGACATGTAGAACTGGTGCTCAACTGGTGATGCCTCGATCGCTTAAACCTGTCCCGTCTCTGTCGTTGAACCATCACTCTCTGGAGAACTCTCTGGCGCAATTGGACGTGTATAAAACTAAAGAACTAAACTAATTTAGTCCATAAAAACTCATGATACGTGTTCGTCACGTGTGATTGATGAGTTAAGACTGATGACCCTCGCCTGTCCCAGTGTCTGCCGTTGATCCACCACTCTCTGCAGAACTTTACATCTACATATAGAAGTGTGCGGATGAAGTAATTAAATAGGTCAATGTGATGAACTAGTGGTACCTCGATCACTTACACCTGTCCCCGTCTATGTCGTCGAACCATAATCATCTGCAGAACTTTTTAGCGCTTTTTTGAACTTTTAAAGAAACATGGTATTGCGTGTGCCTCGACTGGTGGTGCTTCGATCCCTTAAACATGTCCCCGTCACTGTCGATTAACCAACACCATCTCCAGACTTTCTGGCGCAGCTGGACGTGTGGTGACATTTGAAACGAACTTAAATAAAGTCTTAAGAGAACTTCAATAGGTAAATAATTGAGTGTCATGTGGATGTCACGTGGTATTCAAATGTGATGAAATACCTATGCCTAGTGTCCCTCGCACCTGTCTGACTCTAACACTATCTGCAGAACTGGAACTGGATGTGTAGACAAACGCTCTCTAAATGCTGATAAACTATGAAAATGAAATCGCTGGCCCACGAACATTCCACAACAGCAGGCATGTTGAACTATTCACCTAACTGATTGACGTCAGTCGATACGCTGTACGATACAAAATGTATGTATGTATATGCTTCGTTGAGCCATGTAAAATACGTCATTATTTACAGCAAAATCATATCGATGTAACACAAAATAGAACTAAGTAAGTATACCATTTGCGAATCAATAAAATGTATATTCTGTCGAAGCAATATTATCACAATGAATAATATTTATAGCATGTATGACGCATAGAATTTTATATCGAAAAACGTTAAAAATAGTCATCATTGTGAAGTCATTAAAATTATTGTACGTTGTCTAGTGACTGTTACTGATGTTCCATTAATTTTATGTAACTAAATAATGTGATAAATATCGTCATAGGGCGTGTAAAAATATATTGTATATTGAAAATGTGTAAATGGATTGTAAGTATAGTGCTCTGTGTCATAATCATAGGTTAGAGAAGGAACGCAAACGTTGATTTAAAAGTTATTTGTGCTTCTATTGGTTTAGGTATTCTAGTCTTGTAATGTATAGCTATTGAGAATGCGAATTCACGAGTGTTTTATTTTTATGAATTAATATTTAATTGTGTGGAGGGTGACCGGGTGTTAGAAAATGAAAATTAATGTTTGTTTGTTATTTATCTTGTGGTAAATGACAGAATCTATAAAAAAGCATTTCTTGGAAAAAATAGGACCAAAATTATTAATGTGAAACATTAATGTTATTATTAAATTAATGTTATTATTAAATTGATGAGTGAGTAGACAAAAAATATGTTGTGACAGAGAAACAGTTCAATGTTTTAAATCTTACGTTAAATTCAATGAAGAAAAGTTTTACTTGACGCGTTTTTTTCTATCACCCCAGGTCACTTACACATTACAAGTGGTGATGCATGTAAACTAAGTATGTTGTTGGCTTATACGTCAGTGTGTCACGTATAATGGCGGCCATGCCGTGAACAAGTTGCCTTCTAGCGAATACCTACACGCGGCTCCTTTAGCAACTGGACCATACAACACGATTTCAGTAACTTGAAGTTTTTAAGAAGCTGTATCTGAGGGAAAAGTATGGATAGATGTTATTTTATTAATTCAGGGTGCAGTATATTAATTTTGTTTAGCGTCTGATAAATGAGAGGAACAATTTTATACTCATTTGATATCAATAATTGCTCCTTTTCTTGAAACTTCTACCATTTTCCTATCGAAATGTAATCTATTCAGGAGTTAAATTCAAAAGAAGACCAAGACGTACTTTGTTATTTAATATTAACGTGATTTTTAGCTAATTTTGTTGTGTGGTCCACTTGTTACAAAATGTTGATTGTTGAACACTGCCTTAGTACCAGATATCGTGTTTGTATCGATAATAATTATGTTAAATTATAAATATATCGGTAGACTAGCATCTGTTGATGTCCACTCTGCTAATTTCTCGTCTTCGCTCCTTGTAATTATCACAGCTTTGTTTTATACAAATTATAGTTTTTAAATGCCATTCAATTTGTTCTGTAATTACACTAAATTATTCATAATTGTTTTTCAATCCAAAAATATTAAAGGTCTTTTATGAAAAGAAAGAAAACCGTTTTGATATAAATATTTGTTCGATTAGTTGATTTTAAACTGCATGAACTACCTTATGAATGTAATTTCTAATACCTAAAACTTATGACTTCATTAATTTAAATTCTTCAGCTCAGTGAACTTAAGTTATTTACTCATGAATAAAACTAAGTTAAAAAGAATTTTGTGTATTTTCATTTGGATTCATCACAATCAGTGCTTATTTCACATTCTCTCCCCAATCAAGAACAATGAGTTCATACATTAAACTGGGTAATGTATGATACTTGATTAAAATTGCCTACTAATTTATAAACGCTGATACATGAATGAATAAACTAACTAATCACCAATTGAAATTTAATTAGAAGTAGGTACTCAAATTGTTACAAAAATTAAGGACCATTTTAGAAAAGAGTCGCACTACACTGAAACTGTTTAATCAAAAATTCAACACTTGCACTAAATTGGTACTACTTATTCTAAAAACCAATACAAGTCAATCAAAGAGACAAGGTACACTATTATTAATACATAACACTAGGCCAAGAAGGGGCTTCGCCCTCTTTCACTCTCCCTCCGTATAGCTTGGACTTGTCCCTGAAATTTGTCATCCTGAGGGTCTCCTGGTCATCCAGGTACTTGCCGATGAAAAATCCACTGAGTGGGATCGCAAACCAGGCATAGCGAGTGGTGATTCCAAAAATAGCCATGTTACTTCTCTTTCAAGGCTTTCCAACTCCTGGTGTGATTCCAATCGAGGTATATCAGAGTAGCGGTAATGACTGGGAATGATATGCACACTATGTTTTTGCGAAGAAATCGAGTAATCGCCATAAAATGACCTTTATCCTAAATTCTTGTGTAACTTCCAAATAATGCTACTTGTTCGACCTACCCCTGTTGCTAAAGCTTGCTACGCCATCTAGTGGTTTCAGTGACAACTAAGAATAAGATCGGGGCGGGCTTGAACAGTGTGTTACTTTCAGGGATTGGATTTGCAAGATAGTGTATGGAATAATGGTTTGGTCTGTGTTTTGTAGATGTCGCAACGTGTTGAACTTGAAACGTACAACTTGGGCTATCTGCAGCTTGGAAAATGAATGAATCAAATTAATGGACAGTGGTCCATACGTGCTACGTGTGCACCTACTCGTACCTAATATAACTAACTGCTATAAGAGTACAAAATGCACGAGTACCTAGTCGGAAACGCAAAAGTAAGTTTTTAATATTTTTACAAACATTTTCTATTAAATTGCTTGAATATGGTTTTGTTGTTTTTTCTTGAATAAAGTTATTTTTTAACACTAGGCCTCCAAAAAGCCTTTCAGGCCGCACTCGTATTTTAAAAGTTTTAATAATATTTTTTTCACTGTTTAACAGTACTTAAATAAAACACAATACCTATAACTAAGATCTGAAGGGCTAAAGATCGCGTAAGCCGGGTCACAGTCCGTCGATGTCCGGTGCAAATGTCAGCCATCATTCCTTCTGACGTAATTAGGTACACTAAGATATGCATGGTAGGTATTGCAGGGTGACAAAAGGTCTTGCCATGAAAAGTACACAGAAGAAGCCAGAAGGTTTTGGTTACATTTTAAATAAAAAAATGAATGAAATCACACTCACCATTTAAGAAGGATCTTCATCTATGTACTCATATCACATATCACTTATGAAACTAAGTACGGACTTACCTGTGAACAAAACAAAATCAATTTTAGTAAGGCAACTAATTAATCGTAATAGTAAGAACCAGAACAATAACTGTAGAAAAATAGAAAAAAGAAAATCTTATTTTTTATTTAACTAGGTACGTGTAGTGTAGGTACATATTTAAAGACATAACAACAATGTTAACAGCATTGTTGTGTTCCGGCAGTTAGAGGTAAGATTGCCATTTCCTCCGTGGTTGAGGATTCCGGGTAAAGCTCGCTGCCACCTTCGGCCTGATCATCACTTATCATCAGGTGAGATACAGGCCAAGAGCTTCCTCGTTGTGGATAAAAGAAAAAGAAAACATTGTGTTCTATACATAAATTAAACATTTAAGTCTAAATCAAACCGAACAAAATCAGTTATTCTGAAAATATGGTATAAATCGCCAACCCCGCAGCTTCCCTGCAAACCGAGCGAGCACTGTCATAGAAAAACGGAATTTTGAGGAGTCCATACATATGGAAAACAATGGCAGTTTTGGCTTTTACTACGTTTTCACGTCCGCATCCTTGCACGCACACATCTGTGTACTGAGTTTGTACAGTTGGCAAAAACAATACTAACTAATCACCGTATTTTTAAAATTAATTTTAAAAAGTTATTGTATTAGTATTTACGTGCACAAAATATTTTAACTTTAATTTCGTATTTTTAAGTTAACTTTAATTTTCAAACCGTAAGCTGTCCTACTTTAATAGCGATTGCATCATTTTATTGATAGTCTAGGATATTTGAGTTTTTATTTTATTTAAATAACTATGTAATTTATATCAATAGATGAGCGTAGTTGCATTATTGATGTAAAGATCTGAACCATACGTGATCTATTCAACGGTCAAAAGGATCAAATGACAGTGTCTCAGAACATGAACAATCAAAAAACAAGCCTAAAAATGAAATGAATTACAGAAATATCTTTCATTCATATTAATGAAGTTACTTAATGATTAATGTACCTATAAGTGGTGGTAATAATTTTTTTGCTAACACTTCCTAATAGTGTATTCACAAAAAGATGTCTGCTGACACCGCTCAGAACAAAGGAATACCCAAGTAAGTCGTGTAACTAGCGCCTAGCTGCACTTCATATTTCATGCGCGCACAAAGCGAACGCAATCTTTGTTGCAAGCACTTTTACGGTGGCGATCTAATTTTATGCCAATTCAAGTTTATTTTCACTTAGCCTGGTGGTTACACACTTAAAAGTTTCCAGGCCTTTTATGTCTTGTTGTCTTAATAATCGTATCTTTTTAGTAGTTTTACAATAATCCTACAATCTATAAATAGCAAAAGTTTGTATCTATGTTACGGTTAATGTGATAAATTGAAAATTATTAATAATAACCGGTTATTATGAATAATTACCGACAGTCGCGGTAAAAGTGATAAATTAATCACATTTAACAGTGATTATTTAATAATTCAACTTTAGTACTAACAAATTTCATAAAAGAGAACAACATCTTGTGTACGTGCTCGTGTACAGCCAAACTTTTGAACGTTTTAATATCATATATTAATATAATTTGGCATAATGAGTTTGGAATGTTTCTTGCATAATATTACTTTTCCATGATGCCTATAACATAATGTTTTGATTTAAAGTGAAAAATAGGTTAAGGTGCGGCGGGGGTGGCCCTTGGGCCACCCCTAAGCCGCCTATTT
Organism: Ostrinia nubilalis; assembly: GCF_963855985.1. Classification (NCBI taxonomy): domain Eukaryota; kingdom Metazoa; phylum Arthropoda; class Insecta; order Lepidoptera; family Crambidae; genus Ostrinia; species Ostrinia nubilalis. Next base: position 17,423,265 of record NC_087095.1, on the reverse strand, counting down.
AGTTTTATACACACATAAATGACCTCATATTAATCACATTTACCAAATCATGCGGTGATTATTCATAATAACCGGCGATTATTCATAATTTTCACATTTATCACTTTGACCGTAACATCTATACAAACTTTTGCTATTTATATGTGCCTATGTGCCTTTTTTTATTTTGACGGTTGTCAGCTAGTAGGTACATAATACAAGTAAATATAGGATATAATTACTGACGGGATTGCTACCATGTACCTTAGATGTGAGTTTCCGATATTTCGGCACTGTTGCAAGCGCCATGGTCACGGAGTAACTGAAGAAACTTGCGGGTGAGATATTATGGGCAGACATATCGGTCTACCCTCTTTCGCAGTCTTTTATTACGATTGCCTTCCGTACCACTGTTCACCAACTCACTATTTTCTCGCAACTGTTCTCAACACACATCACTTACAATATCCGACCGCGGAACTACACTTTGTTCAATTCTCCGGTGTTTGCACTTCGAATCACTGGGTTCCAGACATTTGACAATTGAAACCATGTTGAAACATGGTAGCAATCCCGTCAGCAATAATAATTTTGTTAGTGACCATGAAAGTTTACAAACAACAATATAAATATAGGTTACATAAAACCTAAAAGAAAACCCAAGCAGCCTGTTTGAAATCTAGATTTTTTTCCCTATAATTATTTAGGCACATGTTTTATCTAGCTCACGTTGATAGACATTTACTTACAAAGAACTGTAAGATTGAACAAGGAATTATTTCTGTTGTTCCGTGGTCAGACACAAAAACTACACGTGCCACGGATTTATTTTGCCAGATAAATGGGTTAGCGTGAGGCAGGTACGACCGAAAAATGCTCCGACCAATTATGTCCATGTCAATCATTCAGCAGGATAACAATGTATTGCTACAATTTATTGTAACTAGTCACGATGTTCCTTTGAAAATCTATAAATTGTTTTGATAAAAAAATATTCCTTTTCAAAAGCTACTTTCTGTGTATTGTCCATTGACCATCAATACGTTTTTCATATCCTATGTCGAATTTTGTACTATACTTTCATGACTGTTACGTTCGGAACAAAATATTCTTCCTAGAAACATTCTACTGCAGTAAATTACTCGCGATTTTTCAAGAAGTGCTGAGTCGGAGAGGCTACGAATGTCCCCAGATCCGGGGCGAGTGCCTAATGACGTCATCACTGCGCTATAAAACACTTCTTTGAATTTCTTCTTTTACGAAGTATACAAAGTGCAGGAAGATATTAAGACAGGATATACATGAATATTGTAAAAAGAAGGTACCTACTTCGTGGTACTTCAAAAGTGTCGCAAAACGTTAAATGAGTAGTAATTAAAAAGTGTACACTACAGGTCAAATTCGTAATAAAGTTGCATCTTGAGGGTTCTTTGCGTTCCGTAAATTAAGTTTTCTTGTAAGATAAGTTAACTGAAAAACAATAAATAGCTATTTTTTCTTCTTCTGATCTTTTTTGTATTATAAATAACAACTTCAAATTAATATCACTGTTACAGCTACTGGTGCTGCTTTCGGGCATTATTGTTAACACAAAAAGTGCACAAGTAAATAAAAAGGATATTCTAAATCTGTAACGGATCGAGAGAAGTCCGTTACCGACCGACACCTTAACTAAAACAAACGCAAATCCGATCCCTAATACACTCCGCGAGTAAACAGCCCAGAGGCGAGGGAAAGTTAATTTGTTGTGTCAACTTAACCCTTGGATCGGGCCTTAATGCCCGATAATCTTCTTACCTGGAATGCGCACTCGACTTACTCGGACTTCGGCGGGCGCTGAGCCGGTAAGACTTTGAAATCTTTTTGGCGACTCCCAAAAAGCAAAGCCGCGAAAAATTGCGAAGAGACCTAAATAAAATAAAATTACGGATACGGATTGTATAGCTATTAAAACAAAATATAAACCCGTTCTAACAAGTGAAAGTGCCTGATAGATACATACTAAATACAGAGTAAAAACAAATGAGTAGGTTATCTTCATAGAAACGCACCGGGCGCGGTTTGTATGTGAGCGCGCCAACACTGACAAAATTTAGTATGGATTAGCGGGGAGTTGCGCCGAATTTTTTTCATACGTATTGGCGCGCTCACATACAGACCGCGCTCGGTGCGATTCTATCAAGATAACCTACTCATTTGTATTTACTATGCTAAATAGGTAGGTACTAACTTAGTTTCTAGTAAAAATGTTCATTCCGTCAGCAAGAAACATTGTAAGATAATCACGATCTGTTTTGATAGAGTGCTCCAAGATTGAGAGTTGCACCCGGGCCATAATGCCTTCCTTTGAAAACGTCTAAACCGTTAGCAAATGGATTGAGTTCCGTGAAAGCCTTGAAATGGGTAAAATGGAGAGACCTAACTGAGAAGTAGGCGACGACGCGCCACAGCATCGCGTTTGACGGCTTATTGTTTTGAACCTGGCTTTAAATTTTGAGATGAATGTATTTTTTCTGGTCGACCCCTAAAATGTCATTCTCAACCGTCAGGTGTACCATGAAATAAAGATGTACTTGTTCTGCAAAATGTTTTCTGAAACATGATATTGCGCAATCCAGAAAGATTTTGTTTATTTAGCTGTTGGCAGCACTATTGACTAATTTAAGATTTGGCTTAGTATTTTGCTCATTACATTTATTTACTTTAAAATCCACTGACTCCTACAGGTTGTTAGGTAAATGGGTATATGAGCCGACACTAGCCCATGTTAACATGGGCATATTAATGGTATGGTGAAGTCAGAAATTTGATATCATCATTTTAATTTTTTTAATTTTCATACAAAATAAATTTTATAAAATCCGATTTATATGAAAAATAAAATAATTAAAATGAAGATATCAATTTTTTGACTTCACCATACCATTTATATGACCATGTTAACATGGGCTAGTGTCGGCTCATAATACCCATTTACCTAACACCCTATATAGGCTGATGAATGATGAAATAATTTAAATATCATTTGAAAACATCAAACTCTGCCGCATCGCTGTGGCGCCCCAAGTAGCGATCAGCTGGTGTTATGAGAGCGACTGCAATTTCGTAGCGCAACAACATTTAGACTCCGTACAGAAGTAAATTTATAAGGAATAAGAATCGCGACGAGTGTAATCAAAAGTCACTAAAAGTTCTATTTCCATAAACAACGACTTACCAGCTTTCCTAAATCGTTTAAAATGTTTATAGGCACTTATTTTATACTCCTGTAATCACGGCGAATATAATTTCAGACATTGAATCTGAATTAAAGGTACCTATAAGATGCTTACACAAAAGTATCTCCAGTCACAAGTGAATCGTGACATTATTAGCTAACTAAATAGTAATATACTCTGCATTGATCCACCAATTTATGCTAACAATCCTCATGACCGTTTGACTGCCATAGCTCAAAGTTTGGTGACTATTTTTAGAAAAAAAAAAACTATAGTACACGAGATGAAAAGTGAAAACAATTACCTTAATTACTGCGACCATAAGTACGTCCCGCTGCACCGTCCCGTTTTCTGCCGGAGCCTCCACTCCTTTGATACACTTTTCACTTCACTTTTTATCACTGCACTTGCACTTGACTCTTTTTATCGTCGTTTATCCTCAAACGAAATCCTGAGCCACAGAAACTCGAATAACAATAAAAATACGCGACGACTTCTCATCGTGAATGCAGTCCAGTACCGAACATTTTATGAACTGGATAAAATATGAAAACTGACTACCGTCACTTCGTCCCGTGTACCGTCGGATTCGTTTGATACACCTAGCACTTTATATTTTTGTCACTGCAATCGTAATTCATTATTTTTTTGTCCGTCATAATAAGTCCTAAGCCAAAGAAACCCGAAATAACAATAAAAATACGTGACGACTTTCATCGCGAATGCAGTCAAGTACCTACCGTATATTTTATCAACTGAATAAAATACAAAAACTATCTACCCTAAGTACCGTCATTCCGACCGTTGGGGGCTCAATTCGTTTCGTTTGATACACTTAGCACTTCAATTTTTTGTCACTGCAATCGTAATTTATTATTTTTATCGTCCCTCAAAAGAAGTTCTGAGGCACTAAGCCCGCACTAATAATAAAAACGCGATAACTGCGCACCGACAGTGCAGCCCAGTGCCGACCATTTTAGCAACTGACTTAAATAAGAAAACTAGCTACCCTGCATTTTTTTATTGAAAGTATAACTGATTACCCCCCGATATTTATTATTGAAAACGAAACTACGTTTATTTTTTGCCAAACACATTGCAGTATTTATGTTTTGTAGATATCGGTTTTCTGTAACAGGTAGGTATTTGTAATGCATTTCCATACTGAGAAGTAGGAAGTGTTTTTCATAATAGACAATTTTACGCAACTTTAAGGTCAAATCATAATGGTGACAAATTTTTTTATGGCTGACCCGCTTTCTAAATAAAATAAATTGCTATTGTGTGGATATTAAACATCAAATAAAATCCTCTCTAATCCAGATTTCATACAGATGAGACTGTAACTGAATATAATTGACACACCTATAAACCTAGTTCCAAACTAACTGCATTACCAAAGTTTTGTGAAAACTCAGATGCCTAAAACTGTAACCCTAAACTGCGCTCGTTGACGAGCTGCGCAAAAGCAACGCGAACTTCGCCGAACTCGCTCGTCGCGGCCGGAATTGAAATCTAGTGCTGCCAAAATATCGATATCTAAATTACCTCCAATAGAAGCATTGTCTTTATCTCGAATGTTTTGTAAGTATTTTTTTAAGCGTAAGAAAAAATTACTCACTGACCATTTACCTACCTACTACACTACTTGCGCAACTTAAATCACAACAATCTGAAATTGTTACAATTATTTTAGGTTATCGTTTTACAGGAATTCAAGCATTAAGATACCTAGTTAGGGCACAGCCTAGCTAGAACACAGGGTTTGGTTTGATTTGGTTTGTTGAATCTTTGAAAAAAATATAGGTAACTACTCGTATGTAGGTACAGGCGAATCACCAGTTTTAAGCTTTTAATGCTAATGGGTCGATATTGAAGGTCTATTAAAATTACGAGATGAGAGTAACATATACAAATAAAAATATTTTTCGATATTTGGTTACCGAAGCTCAGCACTATTAAAAAGTTGCCTGTCGCGGTTAAACTGAAGGTTCAGAGCCCATGAATGTGTTTTAATTGAAAAGATAAAAAAGTAAAAGGGTATTGTTGGTTAGAATATTACAAAAGCTACAATTATTTTCAGGATTTTACACTGACTGGGCATAGGCTGGAATTTTAGATAGTCCTTTAGTGATTGAAAGTTGTTTATTGGAAATTTACTTAGGACTTTTCCAGATGGAAACTGTTCTTTTTCAACTATTATATTACTCAAGCTTAGACTGAAACCAGCTATGAATACAAAAAGTGCTCGACCCAGGCCCATGGTTAACATATTACCCCACGATCGCATCAGCATAGCAAATCGGCGAGTCAAACGACTTACAACAGCGTTTGCATAATGGAGAGCTTGCAAGCGCACAAATAATTTTTGGGCCGAGTGGCGTGTAAAGGGAGGATAGGGCTGCTGAAATATGATGGAACTGAAAACCAATTCTTCTTTAAATCTGTGATCTATCATAGTAATCGAACAAGGAATGATTATGACGACCACACCAAAATTCATTTAAAAGAAACCGCCTCTGTGGTCTATTGGTAAGATCACCTGCTTCAGACGCAGAGGTCCCGGGTTCGATTCCCAGTGGGGGCAGATTTTTCTGTCCGGTTTGGTTGGCAGTAGGGCTTGTTCTAAGTCCGCCGGGTTAGTTACCACCATCTTACCTAAGTCTGTCGCCATAACAACAATGCTAAGAGCATTGTTGTGTTCCGGCAGTTAGAGGTAAGATAGCCAGGCCTGATCATCACTTACCATCAGGTGAGATACAGGCCAAGAACTTCCTTGTTGTGGATAAAAAAAAGAATAAGCTAAAAAATAGTAGGCTTTTATTCTTGCAGCATCTTTCAAGAAAAGAGCATACTCATACTTCAAAGGATGGCAATGCACCTGTAACTCCCCGAGACTGCGAAAGCGATGATCACTTGGAAAGCGATGATCACTTACTATCAGGTGATTCGTTTGCTCATTAACCTCCTATCCCATAAAAAAAAACTTTGAATATAAATAATTAATTAAAGTTCGTTCGTTCGTTTCAGCCAAATGACGTCCACTGCTGGACAAAGGCCTCCCCCAAGGTTTTCCACAATGAACGGTCCTGCGCTGCCCGCATCCAGGCTGGAACCACAGTGGCGACCACGGGCTGGAAGACGTAGCGTGGGCAGGCCTCCTACTAGGTGGACCGACGATCTGGTAATTAAAGTATTTTGAGATTAAATACAGCAAATGATTAAAAACACCTTCAGGTGAAAATTCAACTCAGCATTCGATTACGAAGCTAAATCTTATATCAATTGTCTTTTTGACCATTGTACCATGTTGCCTTCAGTGCCCAAAAAAGTCAGGTTCATCAAATCAAAATCATTCATTCATCGAAATAAACACGTCGCAACACATCGGCTGTCAAAGTCGGCTGGTCTTTATCTCCCAGGGCAAAGTGGGTCATCCCTAAGCTCTAACTCACTGGATATGTATGAAGGGCTGTGAGGAATGAAGGTGCGGGCTCGTTGTTTTCACTCGCCCGAACATGATTTACGATCGGATACCACAGGGCCAGTTTGAAAACTATTTTATTAGTTGCTTTTAACCTTTCAAGACTTTGAAGCTTGGAACTTGTATGTCTGTTTATTGCAATGTTACCAATAAATTTAAATAATCAATGTAATCAGCAAACATATGGAACGGGTATTGTCCCCATTGATAAAATTTCAAACATATAACTTTAAAAAAAAAATAAAACCGACTTCAAATGCGTGAACACAAAAAGAAACTAAAAATTAAAAATATTGCGTATAAAAAAGTTCATCCCCAATTTTCCACCCTTGGGGGTGAAATATTTTCTTCAAATTCGCATGAAACCACCCTTTTGATAATACCTATTCAACAAAAAAATAATCGTTCAAATTGATTTATAATCGGCGGAGATATTGCGTATAAAAAAGTTCATCCCCAATTTTCCACCCTTGGGGGTTGTTTTTTCTATTATTAAATTTAAATGGGACCACCCTTGAGGTATTAACTATACGCCGAAAAAAGATTTGTTCAAATCGGTTCATAATTGGCGGAGTTATCGCGTAACAAACATAGAAAAAAAAAAAACATACGGGTCGAATTGAGAACCTCCTCCTTTTTTTTAAAGTCGGTTGAAAATGATAATAAAGGACCACGTGTAAAGTCGTTTATGTAAATTACACCATATAAAAAAGATTTATATGCTCAGGGACCATTTTTCTCGCCAATAGAAGAAGAAAAATGTCTTGACCAGGGTATTTCGTTTTCAAGAGTAGGTACCTACTCTGATGAATCGTTTTAAACATTAAGGCTGAGTTGCACCACCTAACTTTAACCGAAACTATAACGATAACCGGTGCTTTTTGTATGGAGTTTGACAGATTTGACGTTTGTTAAAGTTAAAGTAAGATAGTGCCTTAACGTCATATTAAGTTTTTCAAGTTTATTTTGTGTTGTCAAAGAAACGGTTTATCGATCCATTCATATGAGCCGTTCCCGTTGTTTTCACTAGCGCAAAGTCAGCCTGTTATGATGTATGGCTGGGTGCGCTATGGCCAATCTACGAGTCTTGCAGCTGTTTCTTGGGAATGTACTTACTGTGCGGACAAGCCCATGACTTGATTTACTCACTACTGAATATTTACGAAGAGATAAACATGCTTATGGGTGGTAGCAGTCACACACAATAATGTCACGATGATTCCATCTCAACTACTTTTTTACAAGCGAATGAACAATATAAAGATCCGTTAGATCATAATGCACTTAATAATAATGTATTTGTAATTTTTTAAGCTTTTTGATGTGAATAATTATCCTGACAACCCAATTTAGTGAAGAAATTACAGTTATTTCATACGGAACCCAATCACTTAACTCGTTTCGGTTTCTAGTCGGAAACTAAAAGGCGGCCCAAATTAATTACCTAATCAAACTCCCCGCCCCCGCCCCGCTCAGATTCTACGCGTTCACTCTTTCATGTTGCCGCGGAGGTAATTTTATCATAGAGGTGCTTCTGTTTGGCTTGTGACCACTTCCGATGTGAGTGGTTAACTGTATTTAGGTACTTTAAAGATTGGTCAGATGAGAAGGGGAACTAATGGAGAGGGGGTTTAGAATAGAAAATATCACTGTTTTTTCATCATCTTCATCTCAGCCATAGGACATCCACTGCTGAAGCCCGTTTTTTTCATAGTTTTGTAACTACTTGTCAGTAGCACCAAGAATGAGATCATTAATCACGCATATTTTCTTTTTACTTAATAATGAGACGCTATCTAGTAACAATATACTTATTTTCACTACACTATTGTTATTAGTTTTACTACCACATTAAGCCATTCGAAATACCATTAGCTTTTTTGTGTTTACCGATAAGTTGTCATCTCAATATTCATCACCTTTCAGTCATATCCTCCTCCACAAATTCATCCACTCCCTCTTCGTCCGTTCCCTTACCTCCACGCCACGTTTATTCATGACTCTTTTCCTTATGTGCTTTTCTACCCTTCTCAACTTCAACGAGGGCAAGTTTCACCACATAATAGTTTTATATACTAGTGCCGTTTTTGCAATACATATCTTTATTATTTTTTTCTATTTTCAGATCTCGGTATAATATTTTCATTTTACCGAATTGGCATTTATGTATGTGAGTAGTATAGTCAACAATATATCCAACTGTTACATATTCGTCGCAATATTGCACCTAATACATTACTTATGATGCCAGAGTGCAGTCAGCGTCAAATAGTTCGCGACGCCCAAAGTAGCCAATAAGATCGCAACACGTCTTTGTTACAATAAAATTGGAATAAGGTTGTGTTGTCAACTTTTTGGCCACTTTGGGTGTCACGAACTACACTCGACAGCAAATAAATCGCACTACCCGCGACAAGCACTTTCAAACGTATGCATCCCCACTTCACACCAATAATGGTACCATTCAAAAGCCTAGTTCTAAACTTCATTTCATTATAGGAAAGGTTTTTACCCCAAAAATGTTTCTTTAGAAGGATCCAGAGTCACTTCTTCAAAAAATAGATAGTTACGCTTGAGCCAACTTTTATGGCTATAAAACTGTTAAGTTGGGATTAATCGCTATCCATCTGTTAAAGAGGACACGTGTGATCATTATTTGGTTTTATAACCATAAAATTTGGTCTAATTGATCCCAGAGGCAGAGGTGAGCCCAAAGTGAGGTCTTTTTTCAAGTCACATTTATGGTATAATAATAATGTTAATCATTTATTAAGAAATTAAATGTGTTTTTCTTTAAGGATATTTATTGGGCTTTCAAATAACACCAATATTGTTGGAGTACCATTATTGTGTCAAAAGAAAATCTTTAAAGTTCGCGTCGCGGGTGGTGCGATTTATTTGCTGTCGAGTGTATTTGACGCTGACTGTATCTATACAAGCATGTATTGGATTATTATAGAAACAAGAAGACATAGTATGTAAGTTACCGGTTGAACTTCCGCGTATACACGTACCGACAATCTTCCCGGATTATCATATCCGAGCCTGTAGACGTTCGGAGTAGTTCCTGAGTAATTTCATTAATTACAAGATATCTATCAGTACTCATACTTGCCGCGACTTCGCTCCAACTTGCGTAGGTACGGGAATACCGTTAATTCTAATTACGCGTGTTCCAGTTTCTAACTGGGAACTCTTGATTTACCGTTTTGAAATTATGATTATAACTGGGGTAGTTTTTTATTCAAAAGCGCCTGTTGTATTGTGGTCTATTATTTAATTAGTTTATAGTTACAGGTGGACTCCCAATCCGTTTCAAGCATAGGTATAACGGAACTGTTGTTGGTCAACATTTTTCGAATAACGTACCGAATAAGAACACGTCTCTTACCTTAGGAAGATGGCTTGTGACTGGTTTAAAAAACGAGAGATATTTTTATTAATTAAAAAATGATTTTAAAAATATATTACTTTTATGACTTCAAGTTAGACGTTCACTCATTCAGAAGATCCAATTGAGAATTAACTTAAGCATTTTCTGCATAGCCGCTACAATGTGTAAGCTCCTCATTAAAATCTATAGTGAAACTTCATGAAAGGGTGGATTAGGGTGTTTTATTAACTCTCTTTGTCGGCATAGTAAGCTATTGTTGGGGGTTTCGCGGGTCTGAAAAATGGGTCCGTGAAAATTGTGCGGCGTTGAGGCGAACATATTTCATGCGCGGGCTCGGATACCATCTTAAGTGGGTTCCCGAAGTCGGGTTAGTGCCGATTATATCGCTGATAAAGTTTGTACGTACCATAAAAACGAATGGGTTGCGTAAATGGCAAGCCACATTTGTGTTGCCATTTAAAAAATACATTTACGCACGCGGAAAATGGGATACGGGCGGAGTACCATGATGATATTGGCTGTTGAGTCATGAACTACTTCCAAGTGTATGTTAAAAGAAACCGAGCTTGCGATAAAGTTGGGAACAAAATATAAACTTCGAATAACCGCTGCTATACACGCCACACACATAAACCAACAATACTGCATACCATAAACTGTTGCATTTCGAAATATTGATATTATTTTAGTAGAGCGCTGTCAGTTATTTAATACAAAGCTGGCTTTGACTGCAACGTGTTTATTTTACAAACACACAATTATTGACCGTTTCCATATTGAAAATACTTATTCATAAATTGATTTCAAAATAATGATCAGAACGACGTGATAGATACCTAGTTCCTTTTTTTCACATTTTCATAATTTCATACAAAGATAGCACACCAAGTAAGTATTAAGCATTTAAATATTTGTAATAGATGCGATTTTACAACTAAAATGATGTTCTATCATCTGAACACTGACATAACCAGCTAAACGAGTGTGGGCACAGGCAGAGGCATCGTGACATCGTGAGCGAATAAGCCGCAAGCCAAATCGAGTGCGCCGATGTTTGCCGCCACCGATCACACGCTGTGATCCGCTTGTACCGTACCAGCGTAACTCTGTTAACCACTGCTTAGCCTACCGTCAAATCTGACACCTGAGGATCCTATTTTTGATCAATAACGTTATTCATTTCCGATACATTTAGCGTATACTTATTATGAGGTATCCCGCCTTTCGTCAAAGTTTAAAATAGAAAAATATAGCTTAGGTGCGCAACCTCAGATCATAGAAAGGAATATAATCTATCTACTAGTACCTACTAGGTGGACCGACGATCTGGTAAAGGTCACGGGAAGAACCTGAATGCGGGCAGCGCAGGACCGTTCATTATGGATAACCTTGGGGGAGGCCTTTGTCCAGCTGTGGACGTAATTTGGCTGAAACGACGACCGAATAGTACAGAAGCTAAAAAAATTTGATGTCATTTAATACCAGTTTACTTAACCATTCCACAAAATGACAACAAAATTTCAAATATACCTTACTTAGTTATTAAGTTCATTTGAAAATAATACCCGTCCAAAAATAGCATTGCGAATCAAATTCACAAACTCAAATGAATTTCGCAAAACAAATACGGAGCGGGCGAAGCTGGCAAAAGTTAAACGAAGCAACGCGATACTAACCCTAAAATAAACTATCAAACGGCACAAACAAAGCAGAATCATTGTTTCAAAGTAAGCAGAGTTCGCAACAAGAGTAGATAACGCGTTGTAGTTCGCAGGTGCAGCAGGAAGTTGGCGAACATTCGTTGGCGGCTCGAACCAACTGGAAGAATATAGCTGACTCCACTACTCAAGCAATACATGTTGTCCGTCTGTATATGAATTGCTTGTCTGACTCATTTGTCGACACCACTCAAGGACTCAATATTGACTTGAGTGTACATATTTGTCTTACAACAGTGAAAACTTGGCCCTATTTTAAAACCAATACACGATTTGACTCGAGTAACATTGTATTATATTTTTACGACCTTTGCAAATATAAAAATTTTCTTCCTCCTATTTGCATCCAAACGATTCCTACGACTATACGCTTAAGGTTTAAATTCCGTCGGGGCTTGTCAAGATTGAGTTTGAAGTAGGCTGTGCGCCCTAGTTTCATTTGGGCTTTGTTTTAAAATTCTTCAGCTGCCAAATGTGGTGCGCGGAATCGGGGTCGGAACTTGTTAACCTGTAACTAATCGTGGGGCTGCTGGCAATATCTTCGTACCGGTGAGAATTAAACTTGACTGATTAAAAACCCTCCTTTTTACTTAATAACAACGAAAAGAGACAGCTACCATAAATTTTGCTTTTTACGGAATTTGTAGCTTGGATAGGTATTTATTTTGATATTGTAACTAAATCTTTTTACCCTTATTATAATAAATATCGGTACAGCTGGCGAGCTTAATGCTATGTGGCATTATCTTCCAGCTAACCAAAAATTTAGGCAACACAGAGAATTTGAGTAGGCGGTGCAATTTTATACTTTTTATGCACCATTTAAGATAACTCTTGAAATGATGATCTCATGGGACTACTTTTTGTAACATTGCAGATTCAATCAAAGTCAATTTAACGAACTCGTACTATAGAAACTAATAAAATCATAAATTCTCCCAAGAATGAGGTAAAAATGACGTTTGTAAAACAAAAATATACCAAGACCCATTTCCTTTTCACGGTTCAGCAAGCGCCAGAGAGCATTTGAGTGTTAAGTATTTCCCCGCTGTTCTGTATGGTTTCCTCCGAGCCCGGCGCCCGGCCGATCCGACGCTTGCAACCGTATAATGACTTTGTTTTTTCACGGATCCGCCATTGTAGTCACACTATGTCTCCCGAGAAACAGGTCAGCTGAGAAAAGTGATGGTTTGCGATACAAACACGAGGCGATGAATTTAATGCGGCTTTGTGGGTTTCAGGTCATGAAAAGTAACGTTCTGTACGTTCATAAACTCAAAGGTGACTGACTGAAATAGTGATCTATCAACGCACAGCCTAAACCACTGGACGGATCGGGCTGAAATTTGGCATGCAGGTAGATGTTATGACGTAGGCATCCGCTAAGAAAGGATTTTACGAAACTCTACCCCTAAAGGGGTAAAACGGGATCCACGCGTACGAAGTCGCGGGCGGCCGCTAGTTTCAATATAAACATGACGCGTCAATGCAAGTGGTCAGTTGTTTATAAGTTGGACTCTCGTCTCAGAGGTTCTGGATTCGATTTCAGGAGCGACACACTCCGTGTAAAAACCATCTGGGTGTGTTTTCGTCCAGTTTGTATCTATCAATCTGATTGAACAAGAAGAAAGCTAGCTAGCTACAAACATTTTAACGAGTTTATAATCTCATAATAAAATTAACGGTACAGTAAAAAAAATCAGAACTATACCATATACAAGTCGCCAAACCATATAATACATGAAACTACCCCCATTATTATATGATGAGAGCCGCTAGAATAACAAATGTATATCCCATTCAGGCTCAGACAGACAAAAGCTTAAAGAAACTCATTTTCCAGAACCTAACCCTAGACCCTTTTTATTTGATTTGCCAGCCCAAGTGCGTGCCACAATGATTCTGTTACATATTAATATCTTTTTGGAAAGGAATCACATGGCATGTGTTGAGAACAAAATAAAACTTATTGGAAGATTTTACAATAGTAACGTAAACGTAAATTGATGTTTTCTACTTCAAAATGTCTGGCTAGTTACAGAGTAGGCACGCAATTAGTTGATCGAATAGCACTTAACAACATCATTTTTGTAACAAGTCGGATATTTGAAGCAGCTAGTCCTTTCATTTGCAAGCACCCATTCACGTTATTTCTGCGCGAAATTGATTGAAAACTGTATACAGTTCGAAAACGGAGCCGGAACGAGTAATTTTCGCAATTAAATGTTTGTTTTGTAGCAATTGTAACAACTTTTACAGCTGTTAATTTATTTTCAACTAGCTTTTCGAAAATTCAAAACCAATTATTATCTCTAAATGGGGTTCATTTTATGGTTGTTATTATTTTGCACAGGTAAATTTGGATATTCTGTTATTTTATTTAAACTGAGTAAAACATCAAATTCAATTCATAATGAATTACTTTGTTGTTGTAGGTTGTACTTATTTAATAAAAAAACAAATGAAAGTAAGACTTCCATTTCCTCAACAGAAATGATAATAAAAATAGTAAACAAAGCAACAAGAAGCAAGACACAACTCTAAGTAACTTACAAGTTCCGCGGCGCGAACTTTAAAACAATAAAATGCGTCAAACAAAACAATTTGCCGTGGAGTAACCGAACAATGGGTTGGAAACATTCTTCACTTTCAACAACTTTGATTCGTCCTACCGCAGAATATATTAAACAGCCATGATAACTAGGTAATTACTATGAACGAGCAATCACTGAAATCATAGTAAAGATATATAAACTGACGATCTCAAGATAAAAGCTGGCAGTGGCTATAATTCCTCCCCAAGGATTTCCACAAAGACCGGTCCTGCGCGCCGCTCGCATCCAGGCACCTCCCGCAACCTTTACCAGATCGTCGGTCCACCTAGTGGGAGGCCTGCCCATGCTACGTCTTCCGGCCACTTTGTTTACCTGGGTGATATCACCTGGGTGAAGAAAGTGGATTTTTTAGTGTCCTTATTTCACCTCGGAACGGAACGGAAACGGTCGCTTTTGTTCATCTCGGAATTCCACTCAGGTGAACGAAGTGGAATAAACTGCTACAAGGATGATATTCATGAATTAAGTAAGTAGAAAAAGTCGTCTTTTCTGAGAGGTATAGATAGAGACATAAGTACGTTTTCTTTGATATTCTTCGTCATGACCATGGCCATGGTTCGTCATGGCCACAAGTAAAGCCTTTTACTTTTTCATTAATTTAACCAAGTTTTTACATATATTTCTGTTCTATTTGTGCTGCTCCTTACGAAGGCACGCGTCAAGTCCTGAATTATTTGCACTTCAAAGGCTCCGAGAGACGTGAAATATCGGCCGCAGTTTAAAACCCCGAGGTGGTGTGATTGGCTCCGATGCCTCGAGGAGTCCGGATTGGGAAACGGAACCAGGAAGTTTGGATAAGCTTTATTCCGCTTTATTGCTTTTAAATTATTGCCAGAATTATAGAAAACAGAGAAATCGTCATTCGTTTTGTTTTTCGTGTTTATAAAAATTCTAAAATAACCGAATCTTTTAAGTTTGCATGCCAAAATCGGTGAGGCGAGGACGATGAAAAGTTGCTGTGGCAGACTGTAATTCACGTGGAACTAAAAAATCTGTGTTTGTACTTAATTCTTTACTTTTGTATTGTAAAAGCACTATGATTAAACAGTAATTGAAGATCATGTAAGCGCTTCTATCTGTTCATTGCTTAGGTTCATTGTCAACAAATCCAACTATGTATATCTAAGCACACAAGTGGCTGTTTCACTCTGTCTAGAAGTAATAAATGTAAACTAAATTATTTCTTAATTTATATTTATAGGTAATATAATAAATTACTAAATTAAAAGCCATAAAACATTGTGAGGTGCCGTAAAAAGGGCGATCGCACTCAGCTTCTTTGCAATGTAAATGAATCTTATTAATCTTCTTCAAGGTTAATCCCAAAGTAGAGTGGAACTTCCGGATAGTTCGCTCCTCTACAAATCTTACAAAATCCTTGTACCGTAAGGTGTTTCACAGCTTCTTCGTTAATAATTACTCACTTTGGGAAATTCCAGTCATTGACGTTTCCGTCGAGAATAAAATATTCAGAGGCCAAAATAAAAGAGGAAAGTCGGCTCAGCGATGCCTAAGCTTCGTATCGATTCGGCGGAATCGACTGATAATCGTGTTTTAAAAACAATTTCTCTTTCAGTATTTCCTCCGTAATGGAATCACCAGGGCGTAGACAACGAGCGACTCTTATTTTTGCCATTGCTATTGTTAGAATCACGAAATAGATGTGTTTAATGAAATATTTGCTTCTCATACATTTGATTTATCTCCAATCAAATTAGTGTACAGTTGAATGAGTAAAGAAATACTCTAGGCTGGGTTCCACAGTCTTACTTTAACTTTAACAAACGTCAAAAATCCATACTAAATCACCGGCTAAAGGTTTACCTTTGACAGTAACTTTAAGGTAAGTGCCCCCTACTTCGGTATATTAAGGCTCTTACGACTTTAACATTTTATTTAAAAATAACCAAGCATGATATCAGTATGAAAGCTTTTGTATGCTAAACTTTGGTCTTTTGACAGTAAGTTAATACATAATTTATAGTTACATAGTTTGAACTTTTTTTTATATTAATTGTTCTGCGGACCTCTTGTTTGGATCCTGTTTCGTGACAAAATTTTGTTCTGTTTCTAAGTTCGTGAACTCATGTCCCCTATTTCGGGATAAGGTTTTATGCATATAGTTAGGATATTTTAATAATGATTAAGGGTTTAATAAATTTAAAAACGATAATAAAAAATAATAAAAAAATAAAAAAAATAGAATAAAATAATTATGTGAAATTGACGATATTACTTACCTGAAATATTCATAAGAAATAATGTGAGTCTAGTATAATATTTTGATTTGTTAATTCTAACAATATGTGAAAATATTTATATAACCATTAGAAATGTGGGGGGGGGGGAACTTAACAGCCCCCCCTCCTCGTACCCATAAAATTTAGATTTGTTATTTCTAGCGATATGTGAAAATATTTATATTAACCATTAGAAATGTGGGGGGGACTTACCCCCCCCCCCCTTCGTACTCATAAAATTTTGATTTGTAACCCCCCCTTCTCCGCATAATCCCACCCCTGGAGCTGTTTCAAGTGAGGGTAGCCCCACCCCCTGAAAATAACCCCAGATACGCCTCTAATAATGACTCATAATAAAAAGTAAGTAATTAATTAATTTCTTAGGTAGGTAAGTATTAAAAACTAAAAAATATGTCAATTTCTTTGATGGTGTGAGTCATAAAAGTACCTAACACCATACATTTACATATCACGAACTTGGAAAAAAGTAACAATAATACGGTTCCTTGTTTCGTGATACTGATTATTCCAAATTCCCCAAGTAAAATTCATGGATTATTGTCAAAATGTGTCAATTAACTATTATCTATCCCATATACAATACAAATAAACAAAGATAAATAAAACAAATCGAAATAAAACCAAAATTATGCTGGTACTACTTATGCTAATTTATCTTAAAATTGGTCATATATGTGAACTTCAAACTCGTGTCATATAAATTCTAGTGAACGAAACATATACCGAATTTAGGTCATGAGAAACTTAAATAAATGCATTATTTGTTTCATAACTTACATTTAAATTATTATAAATAATTATTTAAAATCCAAGCATCAAAATGTTATCCATAATATCCTTGAATCGGTAGTGTCACGAAATAGGGGACACCCGAAAAATAATATGTACGCTATTTCGTGAGTCAATTAATCGCAATTTTAAAGGAATTCTACGTTTTCATATAACTTTTTTCTAAGCCAAATCAATTGTCAAGGAACACATGAAACCACTATTACAAGTTTTATTTAAATGGACGTTCCTTCGCCTTTTTATAAGCTTAAGAAGTTGGAGCGCTAACCTTACGGTGAGAGCAACCTTTGCAAGCCGCACGGCTGTTTTTGGCTCTCTGAGAGTTTGAAGCTTCGTATTGCTCTCATTTTTGGCGCCACAATGTTGGTACTTGGTTTTTTAGATAGCTTAAATAATAGAGTATTTGTAGTAATGAAGAATTTTTATAAATAATATTCCATTTGCTTATTATTTGAGCTAGAAAAAAAACTTACGAACTTACGTACTATCACGAACTAGTAGCCGTTTACCTTAGCTAAGTTACTGTCAAAGGTAGGTGGTGCAACTCAGCCTAAAAGGTTGGCTATTAAAATTATAATTTCAGGAATTTGTAACACTCACTCTCATTTACTTTCTTCAATGGAATGTTTGCCTAAAGGTTAAAGTTCGCTAATCTCGAGGTACTTAGCGCTGATTTTATTAAGAAATGTGTGTTTCAAATTAAATTTGGATAAACTTAACAACGTTTATTGTTATTTTAGATTTGTGAAGTATTTTAAGTAAATAAAGCTAATTGAGTAATGAAGTAGGTACGACTCTCAAATAGGTAGTTAAATAGTTCTTGAGTCGAAAGCATTTTTCTCTGTCTGCAAACATGTTTTATGACAAAATGATAAAATAATCCCTAGAAAACTAGACCTCTAAGCTATCCTAAGATACCAAAATTGCTACATAATTTGTTCGACAAGTCAAATTTCCCCAAAAAGTTCACAAAGCTGAATGTAATAGTTGGAACTTACAGCGAAACTTGTATTATGAAATATACATTTAGCAAGTTTGTCGTACTCGTAGCGCTGACCGAAAATGTGCCTTGGAACGTTAAATGTGCTCTATCGCTGGAATGTCTGCCCTTTGGGTATTAGGGGCAAGCAAGTTCGGCGCTAACTCGGATAGTTAACTGTTACTTAGGACTACGAAATATGCATTAATGTTCAATTATATCTGATTCCGAGCACTTTGAAATTGGTCTTGCTTTTACGTAATTTTAATATTCATACGAATTATGAAAAGTAAAATCAATTAAATAAGCTTTGATCAAACATGGTCAAAGTACCAAATAAAAAGCACTTTGGTTATCTGTTGAAATATTAACAAGACTTGTTTAAAAATACATTAAAATTTTCGGTGACCAAATTAATATATGTTTGTATCAAATGACAGCAAAGCCCTAAGGATTTTATTAATTAGTGCCAGAAGTTGATGGCAAAATAAAATTTGTTATTTTGGCAGGAGAAAGAGGTCGTTTCGTAACCCTGACAATGAGCCGTATTGATTGGCGGTGACTCGGCGCGTGTTGTGCTCATCACGACTACGTCACGACAACTCGACAACTCGAGTGCGCTGATGACGCTTCACTCAGGATTTTTGGCGGAGGAAATTATGAAAAGACTAAGTGGTTTATCGAAACGGACTTGATAAAATAAAAAAGTTACAAATAAGCAATTTTTTTTACAGCCGCTTTGCCAGCTCTTTGCCATTTATCGTTTCACAATAAACACATATGAATTATCTGATAAAACAAGGTTTTCCAGGTAGGCATTTTACTCTGAGCACAGCACACTTTTATCATTTCTACTTAGCAATCTATCTAAATCTAAATATAAATATAACTCAAAGGTGACTGACTGACTGACTGACTGACATGGTGATCCAAACCACTAGACGGATCGGGCTGAAATTTGGCATGCAGGTAGATGTTATGACATAGGCATTCGCTAAGAAAGGATTTTACGAAACTCCACCCCTAAAGGAGTAAAACGGGATCCACGCGTATGAAGTCGAGGGCGGCTGCTAGTAAAAAATAAAAGAGAAGGTATTTTAGTAATTACATCAACCAATTTACATTTTCAGCACCTGGCTCTCGAGCCGTACTTTGTATACGTCACCTTGTTGTTCTAATCACCAAAAAAGTTTCCGTCAAACTGACACCTTGAGCATTTCAATTACAAAAGAAGTTGAAGCGCGGCATTACCAGACGCCGCGGGCGCCCGCGCCGGTGCGATTTAATTCGACGACTCGCGGCGCTCATTAAAGTGCCCGAAACAAAAGAAAAAACTGTCAACTGCGCCAAGTTTAATTGCCTTAATAAATCTGGGGCGGGCGCGGGGGGCCATGAGAAATGCGGGCAGCCTCAAGATGACTCGTCGTTCTAATGTCGTTAAGTCATGGATGTTTTTCATGGATCATATATTTTCATCTTCGTTTGATTATGAAACGATTCTGATTACGAAAATAAGCTATACTTTGGAGTGCTAAGGCTCTACCTACATCTCTCATTTCACCAACCACCTTCGTGAAATCAGACGCAAGTTAGCGTGTCATGCCTACGTTGATCAAATTGTAACGTGTCAGCACAAAACTGTTTAATAACTCTCTTGCCAAAGTCAGGAGCGCGTTACGGCCTGCTGAGGTTTTCTCAATTTAATTTAAAAATAAATTAATAAGCTTTATGTTCAACAATTGAAGCTTAGTTATATTCTTATAACAGTATCCGAACGCTAAACTTTTGTTCAAACGTACGAGTAAACAATTACTTTGTTCACTCCAAAAGTAAAAATAAAATGCAGAGCTAGCCAAACTCTCGCTTTTAATTTTACGTTTTTTCAGAGTGAATATTCAGAACAAACGTATCACTCCCGCCACTGTAATAACCCGCAGCATTAAAGCGGCTATGAAACGAATTGCGCGACAAATGAACTTCAAACGTCGCCCGCTCGTTTAATGGCCCCACCCTTCGGGATCTCCATCACCGCCGAGATGCAAATGAAACTCTTTGTAACGAATCTTAAGGGATTTATTCGTAAAAATTCGCGACCGGAACGTGGCTCGGTGCGACAAAAGAAAATAAATTGGACCACGACGAAGTTTCTTGTAAATATATATTTTGGCCCCGGGGCTCGGCGAGTTATAAAGTTGCTCGGGCACGGCCGGTTTGTTCAATTGCCCGAGTTGACTTATCATCACGTTTTTTTTCTAAACCAGCATTTGAACAAAACCTACATTTTTATTCTTCGTATCAATTTTCTATATTAGTAGGCTCCAACCAACTCCAAATATGTTGTCTAAATTTTCACATACATAATGTCGTCTTCACATACATACATTTTTTTTTGATAAATGTTATAAAGTGGCATGTTAGTAATTTAGAATCCATGGCTTAAGCACTTAGGAATAAACAGCAAAAAAGTTCAAAAAAACATGACATGGTAATCAAGAAAACGTGTAGTGACAGACTGATTAAATAACAAGTTCTTAATTTTATCACCCACAAAAGTCTTGCGTTTGTAATTTTTTTCTCTATCTTAGCTCGTTTGTTAGTTGAATATCTATTTTCGTAACACTTGGACAAAACAATGCTTATAATGTTTATATGAAATACAACAGTTGTAACACATACACTGTACAGTTGCGTGCAACAGAATACTCGTACGTTGTTACAATTAGCAATGCATTGCATATTCCCGCACAGTGGACTTACATCGCACGGGGCAGACACGCGCTCAAGCGAACGGGAGTTAATGCTGCCCGCTTTTTGTGTGGCCCCATACTGAGCGTGAAATTGTAACTTTGATCTAACTCGGATATATTCCTAGGCCAAGTTTAGAAAAAATAAAAATGCCATTGATAAAAAGGTTGACAACATCTCCTATTTTCTTTGAGTACCTATCAAATGACTTTTGTATTGAGACACTGCGGTATTTCGGACGTGAGTATATCGCGAAGCCAAACGCTGCCCAGCCGAGTTTGATTTAAGGATTGAAATCTTTCTCGAAGTTGAACCTACCTAACTGGACTGTTTGTCCCAGGTTCGTTCGTTCGTTTCAGCCAAATGACGTCCACTGCTGGACAAAGGCCTCCTCCAAGGTTTTTCACAGTGAACGGCCCTGCGGTCCATCCAGGCATCCAGGCTATTCCCGCGACCTTCACCAGATCGTCGGTCCACCTAGTAGGAGGCCTGCCCAGGCTGCGTCTTCCAGCCCGTGGTCGCCACTCGAGAACTTTTCTGCCCCAACGGCCATCGTCTCTACGAGCTATGTGCCCCGCCCACTGCCACTTGATTTTAGCAATTCTGCGAGCTATGTCGGTCACTTTGGTTCTCCTACGTCCTCCTCCTTGTCCCAGGTATAGGTACACAATTGTCAATCAACCTGGGGCAAGCCTCCAGACCGTTGTTTAAAAAGAATAATTCTTATTAAAATTGAAATGCAGTCAATGTGTTAAACCGCTTACTTAGATTTTAATTTAAAGTTGGACCACACCCAGCGAGCTTCGGAACTCGATACAGGAAGCGCATGCACTCGGCTGCGGGTATTTGTGCGCCATAACTAATGTCTTTTGTTCGAGAAGCGAGCGCTAAGTGCAAGCTATTTACTGGCATGTGATTGAAAACTTCTGTGTTGAGTATTTTGACTTGAGGTGATTTTTTTTTCTACATTAATATCCTTTCAAGAACCAGTGAATCGTGACATAATAAAATCGATATTGGTATCGCGGTCTCACGCGACCGCATAATATTATAAAGAGGAGAGATTTGTTTAATATGTGGATAACATTAGAACACAGTGGTGACTGAGTTTGTTCCGGCGTTTCTTCTCAGCACTTGCAATATGTTTGTCTCGAAGCGCTGGTAGGGCCCAAAAGATAAGGAGACATGTAAAGTGCCCCATAAGGGCTACCTTTTCTTTTTTATTATTTACTATATTTTGACGTTCATAAGTGCCACTTGTGGTCTAAATTGAATAAATATTTTTGATTTTGATTTTTGACATTTAATAAACTAAAACGAAAACCTTTCACAGAAAGGTCAGTGTTTTATTACCTCCTTTTAGTTTGCGCTTGTTTTCCGACGGGTGTGATTCCAGCGGCCGCTCTATGTCAACCGGCTTGCGACGTCACTCGCAGGCTTAAACCACTGAGTGCATCAAACGCTACAAATTGTTCCCATTGCTTGGGAACAGAATCGAATGGGAAAGCTTTTTCTGGCATGTATCACGAGAACGTTAAGTAAATTAAAGTATTTCGGAAATAGTAAAAGGAATAAAATTAGCGTGGCATATATCTGATATTTTAAAACTATTGGGCCTTGAATTTATATTGTTTTTAAGGCTCCTTAGAAATCACTCTTGTAATTGTCATACTGTTGTAATAGGCGCAGCATTTAATTCTCTATTGAAACATAATTTTATTCCCTGGAATTACTCGAAGGTTTGTAAGACGGGTAGATTTTTGGTAAGTAGCAAAAAATCGCGAAGATACCTGTCTCGTTAGTCCGATTGATTTCTTTCAGTTAGCGATGTCGGCTTGAGACACCTAAGTACTTATTACAAGCCCACTTGCTAGAAAATTATAACAGTTGTTAACTCTTTCACATGATATTTGTAACTTCATTGTTTGCTGAAGCCAACTTTCCCCGCGTACTTCGTTTCATCTCTATTAGCATACCCTCGCGTTCAGCTCCGCGTTTAAACTGCATCGCGGAACTGAAGCGAACTCTGAACCAACAGAAAGTTGCTGCTGTTGTGGCCACGTTTGACTTCGGATGGAAAAAATTATGAAAACTAATATAACTATGAAATTAAATTAACACAATTAAAACAAGTTTAAGATCACTGTAATATTGGCATGTTAATTGTTCTTAATTTAATGAAAATTTTGAATATCTATCGTCGGAGATTATCGGCGACTGCCGTCGGCGATTATCGGCGTCTGTCGCCGATACTGTCGCACCCTCAGATGAAAAATAAAACAGTAGGAGGGGAAAACGGATTGGTGAAAATATTGAATCGGGAATATTCAGTAACAGTAGTTTTAGTTTTCTATTAGTTAGCTGCTTTCATTATTTTTACGAGTATTGATCTGGGGGCACGGCAGTGCCCCCACCAAGTCGAGCAAAAAAGCGGCACGGCCGTACCATCCTTTTCTCGAAGCAATTCAGGCCATTTTCGACCGCCTGTAACTTCGTTGTGGATAAAACTAGAAGGCTGAATTTTCATTAGCTATGCAGGCATTGTAAAGACACGGTATATTTAAAATTTCATTCAATTTGAACCAGTAGTTTAAGAATTATAACGGGTCAAAGTTACTTAATTTTGTCACTCACTGACTCACTGACTCACTGACTCACCGATCATCAAAATTCTAAGGCACTTCTAGCAGACCTAGAAGCTTTAAATTTGGAATATAAGTAGTGTTTGGTGTATGAATCAAGGAAAAACTAAAATATTTGGGGGCACGGTAGTGCAACCGCCAAGTCGAGTAAAATTTTTCAATTTCGGTCCAGTTTTCTAGATACATAACTGCTGTCTACAAAATACAAAAAGAAATGAGATTTGGGGGCACGGTAGTGCAACCGCCAAGTCGAGTAAAATTTTTTAATTTCGGTCCAGTTTTCTAGATACATAACTGCTGTCTACAAAATACAAAAAGAAATGAGATCCCATCAAAAACAATACTTGTCAAAAAAACCAAGTCTCGCAACTCAGTTGTTCTACGGTAAAAAGTTGTGAGATCCATGTAATACCAAGTCCAGGCCAGGAAATCTTTAACGTTTTACATAAATATATTGACTTGGCCATCGCATGAAAACACGTGTAAATTAAATTATTTAGTGCGATGGCCAAGTCAATATATTTATGTAAAACGTTAAAGATTTCCTGGCCTGGACTTGGTATTACATGGATCTCACAACTTTTTACCGTAGAACAACTGAGTTGCGAGACTTGGTTTTTTTGACAAGTATTGTTTTTGATGGGATACTACATTCTCGAGAATATTGTGAACTGTAAAATAAGCTATGTGGTAAACATTTGCAGATGCATTATTATTGCAGATGAGGACCGGAGACGTCGCGCTGCATAGCGAGCGTGTAAGTCATTGTGTCCCTCAAGTGTTGGGCGGCAACTGCGCACGATGTAGCCTACCGCTGGGTGCACACTGGTTTCTTCAATAAAATTATTCTACAGGTACTTTCCGTGAAATAAACGAAATTTTCAGACGAGGCAAGTCTATGTTAATGAATATAATAAGAAAAGGTCTTTAAAAGCGAAAATATTTGACAGGATATCATAAATAGGTTTAAGTATTGCCCATTCTAAAAAGTCAAGTAAATAATGCTTTCAAAAATACTAAAAAGTAAACGTCATGTGTCTGAAAAATATAAAAAATTATAAAGCTTCCTAGAATACTTAGTTAGGGACTAGAGACGCAGTGTACAATGTCTTTAACAAACCAAATTCTATTGATAAAATAAAAGTGAAAAGTATTTTGAGCTAATGTTATACTAATGGCCAAAGTTGCCCAGATTGACTGGAAATTGTACGTTGTAATAGTTTTTAAACTTCAGCTGCCGCACAGTGGGCACCCGGCACTGGGCGGCACTCAGCGTGTGCAACGGAGCGGGCCCAGCAATTTGCCGCAGCCGGCGCACAGTGGGCCGGGCTCTGTAGGCCCACGGAAATGTACTCCGTCCGGAACAAACCAAATAGATTATAATGTCATTTAGTTTACCAAACTACATTAAATCGTATTATGAGCTGGAGCCAAGTAGTCTTGCTAAGGAACTGAATGTGTCATAAGAATTAATTACAGTAGATAAAAATATTTAAGGGTCAGTTAGATCAATGGTAAAATTATGTAGGTTCAATTGAATACATACATCATTTTGTAAAAAATATCGTATCACATTTTCGCAGAGCTTGATTGATCTATTTACAGAGCGGGCCATTTTTTTAATATTATTTTTTATTAATTTACCAGCTTCTTTTTTGCATTCAAATGTCCAAGCAAACTTCTCCCACTGTGCAGCCTGCACTGCACTCGAGTCGTCTAATGGCGCGAGATGCGACGCTGACGATTGCAACTCAACCGTTATACGACTCTTATGTGTACCTACCGTATTCTGTTTAAATGACTTAGCAAAAAACTATTGCACAGCGAGTTGTGGTTGTTTTTCAAAGAATTCTGATCTTTTTTTTAATTCATGAAATGTTTTGCGCATACCCATGGGGATTGGGGACAATCAGGTGGGTTATGTGGATCGCCAGGACCTACTCATTAAAGACTGAGGGGCGAGCGGGGCCTACCCACTAAAACCCGACAGTGTTTACCGAAGCCCAATGAAACGGAGCCACGTCATTTTCTTAACTTGGACATTTGTGCTTTGTCTCAGGCTGTAACTCGCTCTCAAATAAACCACTCCGGCTTGACCTCATTGCTCTCTACCTAAAATTATTTACCACAGCTCTAGAACACCTAACATAATAAAACCTAAATAACACCGCGCGCGCCGGTTGATCGCGCGTTACTAATTCACGTGCGCTTTACATCGCCGCGCCGTCGTAAACACGTTTTATTGAGTTGTGTTGTGAGCGAGCGATGAATATTAAACGAGTGAACGCGTATTGAATTTTGAGTGCGGTGTTGTACGTTAGACAAAATGTTGATTTATGATGCGAGCTTAGTTGCAGTTGTGGTAGGTCAGCATTCAGCGGGTTAGTTATTTCTCCTCTCTGGAGGATGGCTGCGGGCGTACGTGCAGACGACTTTAATCGCACTACAGAGAGCTCTCGATGACTTTTCTATATAAAAGAGTTCCACTATTTGTCGCCTTATACTTTAAATTGCGGAGAATGTACTTACTTGTGTGTATGTAGGTGTTTTCCTTCTTCTTCAGGTGGAGTAAAAGGGCAGGAGCGTGGACAGCATACTTGAGCTTTTAAAGCACTTGACGAACTGCTTACCTGCAAAAAAGTGATTACGCTCCATTTAATGAAAAGATTTACCAGACAGCAATATAAATACCTACACATAATGTATAAAATTATGCGAATTTGAATAACACTATATCTAAATCGAACACGATCGTCTATTTTAGGTCCAAGTGCATAATTATACTCGTAACTCATTGAATCAGGGCAGGGACATATTGCACTGTTCAGGCGCGGCGACAAGTAGACCCTGACCTATTTCAGAAGGTCTTGTTGTAACAGCATTGTAAGAAGCCAATCTGTATTCAAGGCCCATATGTCTGATTGAATGAGTGAGCTAGAGCTCCATAGAGATGAATTTTTGCTTGCGCTGGATGCTCACGTGGCGCGTGGTCGAGTGCGGTGAGGTTGGCAAAACATGTGTGCGCAAAAACTGGTCCTTATTTAGGCTGAGTTGCACCACCTAACTTTAACGGTAACTATGACGATAACCGGTGCTTTTTGTATGGAGTTTGACAGATTTTTGATATTTGACAAAGTTAAAGTAAGATGGTGCAACCCAGCCTTAGTGTTTACACTTAAATGTGCTGATTAATAGACCAAACTCAGCAAAATTTCTGGAGAAATATTTCCAAGTATGGGAAAGGTCAAACCTTTCCAGGTTATTAAATAAAAATAAAATTTTCGGATCACTTCGTCCACGTTTATCTTTAAAAAGATTTTATCTCTCTTCTTGAAAATTCTTGCTCTCATTTTCTTAAAAATAAATAAAAAATCCAAAAGCAAAACACGCGATTTCGTGGAAGCCGACAAATAAACCCGCCTGGAGGGCGCCAATTACTCAGATGTTAATTAAGTCGGTGTTGTAATTAGTGGCTTGTTATCCTTGATAAGTTTTCGATCAGCTGCAGCCTTTTAATTAATGTAAGTACCTATCAGATATTTTCCTTCGACTCATTCATACATGTCGGAATCGTTGATTTACTGGCAAAATATCCGAAACGCCGGTAAAAAGGAAATTTTCCGTTTTAAAGCGTACCCGTCCTGTGGCTAAAATTATTAAAAAATCATCGAATCTCTGCACACCTCGTATAAGTAGGTACTCATACTATCGTTGCTATGTTTCAGAAAGTAGGCTACTCATGCAATATCTGAATCAATAGTGATGAAGTTTGTTCTTTACAGTTATACCTTAATAACGATCAAAATCGTTTCTTACTTCACATTAAATAATTTCAAGAATTTTTCAGTTTCATGTTTCGTCTTGAAAACGTGAACTATTGGCATTTCATCGAAGTGTCGTTTCTAATGAACCGATGCTACTGGGAAAAACGACCGCATCAAACGCCGGCTACACAATCGCTTTGACGGACGAGCGACTATTGTTCTGTAAATAACAATCATTTCAAATAATTTGGAAACTAGCGGCCGCCCGCGACTTCGTACGCGTGGATCCCGTTTTACCTCCTTAGGGGTGGAGTTTCGTAAAATCCTTTCTTAGCATAACATCTATCTGCATGCCAAATTTCAGCATGATCCGTCCAGTGGTTTGGGCTGTGTGTTGATAGATCACTATGTCAGTCAGTCAGTCACTTTTGGATAACAGTTTTTCTTTACGGATTTCATGATAGTTTTATTTCATCGAGCATATACAATCATCATCATCATTTCAGCAACAGGACGTCCACTGCTGAACATAGGCGGGGCTACGTACCGGAGAATAGCACCTAAGCGACACAATATCCTACTATCCTACTTAATATTATAAATGCGAAAGTTTGGATGTTTGGATGTCTGGATGTTTGTTACTATTTCACGCAAAAACTAATGAACGGACCTTGATGAAACTTTGCAGTATTATTGTTTACAACTCAGATTAACATATTATAGACTATAATTTATGACGATCTATGACAAACTAAATTTCACGGTAAAATTTTGTGTAGTTCAATAAAGTTTTGTGTAGTGTGTGTCGCATTGGGGCGGCTCTTCAGCTAACGTCGTTGTATTGTAGTAAGTGACATTCAACGCAAAATTTAAAAGTTATGTTTAGAACCGAGGAGACTTTTTGCTTTTAATGAAAAGAGAAAGCTTTTCCCCAAGGATCTCCTCAACGACCGGTCTTACGCTGTCCAGGCCCTACCCGCGACCTTCATCTGGTCGTTGGTTCACCGAGTGACGTCGTCGCTTGCCTCTCTAACTGACGTATCTGACATTTTTTCGAAACTGAGAACTCAGTTTCGAAAAAAATCAGTTATGATGGTGTAGATGACTACACCATCATTTGCGAATCATCAAGACGAATCGATCTGTCTAATCGCCTGAAAATTTTGCAAAATGTCAGTTACGCCAGTTAGAGAGGCAAGCGACGACGTGAGAGTGAATATGGGACTTCTTTAAATATAGTAGAAAACCAAAATGGTAGGGCTTTTGGGATTTCCCAAAAAATATCTTTAACTTTTCTTAGAATTAAGTCAAACGGTATCAGGTAATATTTAAACTAGTGTATTCAAAACAAGGTAGGGTTCAACAGTTTTTCCATTTTAAATCGGCAAGTTAAAATGCAAAAATATCAAACTAAATCCATTTTAAAATCCGGAATCACCGAGTGCAAACTATAAAAGTTGCGGGAAGTGTTTTCATCCAATTATCGGCAAGTCGCCGATCCAATAACGGAATTAATCGTCCGGTCTTGCACTGGCTCCTGTTTCATTTTCAACAATCAGAGGGCACGACGTAGAGAGGAATAAGTTTAAAAATATATTTAAAAAAAAGTACGTTCGACTTTTCGAATGAAGCATGAGACGTTTTTAAATAATAGAAATTAAATGATTATAAACAATATTGTACATATTTGAAAATCTGATAAATTCTCAAGATTTTACAAATAACAACATAATAGAGAACACTTTTGTGTTTCAATAATTAATATTAAATTTATTTGGTCTACACACAATTGGAAATTTCATAATTACAATACGTAATTGCACTTAGTTAACAAAAAATAAATTCCAAAAACCAGTAATACACCTTTTCCAGTGTAGAAAGTTTGTTAGCTTTCCAACGGGCTATGCAATCACAACAGTGGAGTGGCGACCACGAGCTGGAAGACGTAGCGTGGGCAGGCCTCCCACTAGGTGGACCGACGATCTGGTGAAGGTCGCGGGAAGTACCTGGATGCCAGCGGCGCAGGACCGGTCTTTGTGGAAATCCTTGGGGGAGGCCTTTGTCCAGCAGTGGACGTCTTTCGGCTGAAACGAATTAACGAACGATGCAATCACAAGTATAATTACATGTCAGCATTGTAATTAATACTACAAGTTTGTTCCATTTCAAAAACCGCTAGTTAAAAGTTACGAAATTAAAGTTATGGAGATTACAACCTCGCCGCTGCTCCTCTGCACTTTGATTGTTTCGCAGCCCGCTTGTTACCGTCGATACGAACTAATCAGTCCCTGTAATGCCTCGACGGCGGACGAGCGCAATTTTGCAACACAACTCTAAGGCTGGGTTGCACCATCTTACTTTAACTTTGACAAACGTCAAAAATCTGTCAAACTCCATACAAAAAGCACCGGTTAACTTTATAGTTACGGTCAAAGTTAGGTGGTGCAACTCAGCCTAAGTAAGTAATTACTTTTCACTTTTCAATTTATCGAGCGGAATAAATAATGTTCGTAGCGTTAAAGAAGAAAGCAGATATTGGAATTTGGTTTGTAAAGCCTCAATCGAAGCTAGGTTGCCCGCGATTTCACCATAACATGACATCATCGTCATCAGTCACAGGACGTTCACTGCTAAACAAGGATCCCTCCAATCAAAATCAAAAAATCAAAATCAAATTGCCGGCACGTAGTCTCCTTTTCAGAAACTGTCAGCTGCGTGCTATGTGTTCTGCCCATTGCAATGTCAGCTAGTTAATCCATTGGAAAAGGTCAAAGATATTAGATCGTTTATAGATGTTTTCATTTCTTTCGATCTTGTAAAAGAAACACCGAACATAGCTCTCTACTTACATAGCACGCGCTGTGCAACTTTACGAATCCCTGTACAGCCTATAGTGAGTGGCCATGTTACAGTACTTTCGTCTACATCCGGAAAAAAGCTACAAAAAGACATTGTCCGTATTGACAATAATAACACGCATATTTGGACACAATATCACACAGTACAGTCACAAACATCAAAGCATTAGCATTGTCCTCCGACCAAGCGCGCTGTTATGACACACACAGCGCTGGCCGCACGCACAAATCGTTGCGGAGTTATGCTGTGACATGCTTATTGAAATGTGAGCCCAATTTATAACTGGCATGTGCGATGATGGAGAATGTATACCGATAACGCCATTTTGGAACGAGATTATGATTTGAATAAAGGGCGTTTATGTGAATCCATCAATTTCAGGAAATGCCAACGGTAAGATAAAAATAATTTTGGGCTCAATGATACCATCTGTGGTTGATTTTTGTTTAATTTTGAGGTTAACCTAAAGCCGTATAAAACTCAAAACTATAGTTGTTCATGCTTCAAGCACGTCTGCTCGTTCGCGTCCTATCACATAAAAAAAACAATCTATTTGTACAATAACCTTCCTTCTGGCGCAGTCGGGTAAAAAATACTAAGCACACGAAGACTTTAGTCTTTTTAAAACAATAACTTTTAAGATACAATGAAAGCGTTTCAAAATCCTTCCTAGATTGAATTTCAGGCGTGAACCTGGAGTACTGTGACCTTTGAAACAATGCCGTGTCTGTGTATTAAATACAGACTACCTACATAATTTACTTTTTCCCTCAAACAAAAAAAGCTATGTATTGACATAGCCAATAATAGACATTGGTCTTTTTGCTGTGTTTCATTGTAAATAGAAAAAATTATACATAGGCATAGACCACCACACTGTGTACATAGGTCTTTATTTAACGCAAGTCATAAAATGACTGTGTATGTAAAGTAATTACATTGTAATTATGTAAAATGATTCTAAAATTGTAAAGAATTGTATTGTAACTTTGTATAGAATCACTTGTAATCTATGATAAAGAGTATCCTCTTCAAGGTTTAAGATTATAAGAGCATTAAAACACAGAGGAAACATTCTAATATTGTTTGCATAATTATTATTTACACGCAAAAGCACCCATAAAGGTGAGCCAGTAATTGCCAGGTACCACAATAATTTTATTAGCGCGCGGCAATTCCGCCGTTCGCGGTGTCTGTTCCGAAGTTGTCTGCGCTTAAGGACCCAAGTTATGTCTAACTTATAAACAGCCTCATCTATTATGCCTGTAAAGTGTTTATACTGTGATGAGCTTACAAGTTCACGAGGGCTTACCCTCAACTTAGGACTTGAAAGTTTCCGCGCTTAGGTGAGCGAATCTAGGAGCTTAAAATTGGCAGTGCTTATATCATTAAAAGTTAAAAAAAAAATATATATTTAGAACTTACATGCACATACCACTGTACACAAGGCGGACTTAATGTCAGTCGGCATTCTCCTCCAGTCAACCTTTGGGCCAAACTATAAGTTTCTTATACATTTTTGTAACGGAAATATTTATGTTTACACGATCCTTTCAGTTTATCTTCTGGAGCTCTACCAGCCATACTGCAGCGAAGCCAATTCTGAAAAGAAGACACCGGAACAAAATATAATTAAACAATGCAAGGACACGGGAAAAAACATCGCCAAATAAGTGGTGCAATAGTATAATGTGAATAAGATCTAGACGGTCTCACTTTATGGTTACGTATTTGTGACGTGAAATATCAGAAGAGGTATTTTTTCTATAAGAGGCATGTTTTATACTTACTTATTTCTTGTAAGTCGTCAAGCTAGGACAAATCATGTGCTATAGGCATAGCCTAACGAAACGCTAACACTATTGATTGATGAGATATTACAACTACCTGAAAGCCAATGCCGCTATCGCGTCGATGTATTCGCTACATTGCGTCGACAGGCGATCATTATTCATATTAGTGAAGATAAACCCACAAAAGACATTCGCAATTAACTGCGTAGAAACATTACCCCGATAAATTATGCGAGTAAACGAAGTCGCAGCTTGGAGAGATCAGCAATTATTTTGTTATTTTTATTAATTTTGCATTATAAATGATTCAAAAACAACATGAGTTGTTCTGCCGATGACGCGATGTAGAAATTCAAACTCTTTACTTTTTATATTGTTAAATATCCTTTTACATTTTTCCACTGACCATTCAGTCCCAAACTAAGCAAATTTTATTTCTGTACCAGTCAACGGAAAAGTCACAAAAGTGTGAAAAGTAATAATAATTAATTTTCCGGAAGCACTGAACGTTGAATGGATATAATATTTGGCACATCATACTTATTTGGCCGTTATTCCTGAACTGTAGCGGAAGACAGAAGGTGTAAATACACGTATGTTTCCGCGCCTATGGGCGATGAGTTATTTCGTTCCCCTGTAATAATAATCTCCGCAAACAAGGATAAAGGCAAGGCAAGTTGAAAAAAGAATTCCACATAAAATACATTTAATTGTTTTATTTTTTATACAGGGTGTTAGGTAAATGGGTATATGAGCCGACACTAGCCCATGTTAACATGGTCATATAAATGGTATGGTGAAGTCAGAAAATTGATATCTTCATTTTAATTATTTAAATTTTCATACAAATCGGAATTTATAAAATTTATTTTGTATAAAAATTAAAAAAAATAAAATGATGATATCAAATTTCTGACTCACCATACCATTTTTATGACCATGTTAACATGGGCTAGTGTCGGCTCATATACCAATTTACCTAACACCCTGTATAACGTGAATATAAAATTATACAAAACCCGTGCTTATAAAACCAACTCCGATAGAACTATTGTTACATTTTCTAAGAAGACGTTTACATACAGGTGTATGACATACAAGTAATAAAATTTTACTAAAGTACGCTCAACGAGAAGCGATACCAAATGTAAACAAACCCAATGTCATGGTCATTACGAATAGCAAGGGTGCTTAACTTTTTAATAGTTAGATTACATATTTTTTATAGTCCAGTCATTTAAGCTTAAATTAGGTAAGAATCTCGGAATTAGAGATACCCAGCTGTAAGTCTGTAAATACTTGTATATTGACACCCTAAAAGTTGTCTCAAAACCTACATATGGTAGGGTGTAAGCAACTATTAAATTTTAAGGTCAAAGGTCACAAAAATCGGTTTTTTGCGCTTTTTTTGGAAATATCTCATTTCCTATGGGTTTTTTGCTATTTGTATTTATTATCAATATTGTAGAATACTAAATTCTCTACAAATTTTGTTTAAAATTTTTTTTTATGCGGTGAACCGTTTTCGAGATAGAGGGCGGAGAGCGCGCGGTCACTGCATCACTTCAGGTCAACTTAAGCGGTTTAGGTTTTTCATACAAAAGGATTTTCCCGCTAATTCCCGTGGGAATTTCGGTAATTACTTGTTGTAAATAAGCTTTAAGTTTACTAAGGTACCTACATGCCAAATTTCAAGCGTCTAACTTCCGTTAAGCGTTTAGATTTTTCATACAAAAGGATTTTCCCGCTAATTCCTGTTCCCGTGGGAATTCCTAAGTAAACTATAACCTGCCCAGGTGTATGAAGAATAATTGTACCAAGTTTCGTTAAAATCCATCGAGTAGTTTTTGTTTCTATAAGGAACATACAGACGGACAGACAGACAGACAAAAATTTTACTGGTTGCATTTTTGGCATCAGTATCGATCACTAATCACCCCCTGATAGTTATTTTGAAAATATATTTCATGTATAGAATTATGTCCGTCTGTATGTTCCTTATAGAAACAAAAACTACTCGACGGATTTTAACGAAACTTGGTACAATTATTCTTCATACACCTGGGCAGGTTATAGTATACTTAGGAATTCCCACGGGAACAGGAATTAGCGGGAAAATCCTTTTGTATGAAAAATCTAAACGCTTAACGGAAGTTAGACGCTTGAAATTTGGCATGTAGGTACCTTAGTAAACTCAAAGCTTAGTTACAACAAGGAATTCCCGAAATTCCCACAGGAATTAGCGGGAAAATCCTTTTGTATGAAAAATCTAAACCGCTTAAGTAGACCTGAAGTGATGCAGTGACCGCGCGCTCTCCGCCCTCTATCTCGAAAACGGTTCACCGTATAAAAAAAGTTTTTAAACAAAATTTGTAGAGAATTTAGTATTCTACAATATTGATAATAAATACAAATAGCAAAAAACCCACAGGAAATGAGATATTTCTAAAAAAAGCGCAAAAAAACGATTTTTGTGACCGTTGACCTTGAAATTTAATAGTTGCTTACACCCTACCATATGTAGGTTTTGAGACAACTTTTAGGGTGTCAATATACACGTATTTACAGACTTACAGCTGGGTATCTCGAATTCCGAGGTGAACTTACTATAATGACTGGACTATTAGTTTTAAAAAATATCTGACAAACCAAAAAATACCTAGTTGTTTTATTGAATTTTGTTTTTGATAGAATTTGAATTATTGTATTAATTTAATTAAATAATGAGAATAATAATAACATTTCTGCCTCACAATGTGCCCGGTGTATGGCAACTGTCCTATCCCTTTTTCATAGAGACTCAAATATATCGGAATAATAAAATAAGAACAGACAAGTAACACATTCACCCTCGTGAATTGCAACAACTATGTATACTAAAATTTATGTCTGAATGTTGACGAACCCGTTTGACTTTGACATATTTTGGCGGGAGAACGAGACATTACGACAAATACACAAGATGGGAAGAGACAGAATACATTGTCAACTCGACAGTCGTATCGACGTTTCGTATCGCTGCTAGATGGCCGTACTTTAGTATTTTCAACTTTATACACCTGGAGCATGTGTGTCCTACACTTTCTTACACTTAGGCTGAGTTACATCACCTCATTACGAGTATAATAACCGTAACAAAAACAATAACCGGTGCTTTTTGTTTGCAGTAGACAGATTTGACGTTTGTCAAAGTTAAAGTAAAATGGTTCAAATCAGCCTTACTGTTTTCCGGTGGTCGGAGTCATCTTTTGAAATAGGCTCCTTTTGAATTCTTACTATACCACAACTTGGCTGCAAAACTACCGTGTGCCTGATACACGACCCAATATTTATGAGTTTTGCTCCTCATTTAGGAACGGATTGTGCGAGCGAGGACAGAGGGCGCCACCGGCTAGTTCCCACGCCGAGGCTTTGTTAACAATTCTTTACAAACACGATAATTTTCCCATTTCGCCTGACAGAACCGTGATTGGACTTTCGAAAATGAATGTCCAGTTTTCAAGCTTTGGTTGATACATTTTTTGTCCTTTTTACCTTTAAAATATTAAAAATATAGTACCTACTAACAGCATTTCTTTAGACCAGAGTGATAGAAATACAAATTCCCCATTTTCACAAAACTTTCACATCTTTGTTATTTAATTTTTAGCGTTAAGAGTTGCATCTGAAGATCAGTCACTTCACCCGGCAAGCGGATGGTCGTGAGTTCAATTCTTGCCTTAGGCAGTCCGATTTTTTCAACTTATTTATATTTTTTACATATTTTTTCAAACAAATCAAGTTCCTGAAATACACTCGACATCAAATAAATCGCACCTCCCGCGACAAGCATTTTCAAACGTATGCTTCCCCACTTCCCACCAATATTGGCACCATTTGAAAGCCTAGTTCTGACCTTCATTTCATTAAAGGAAAGGTTTTTACCCCAAAAATGTGTCTTTAGAAGGATCCAGAGTCACTTCTTCAAAAAATAGGTAGTTACGCTAGAGCCAACTTTTATGGCTGTAAAACTGTTAAGTTGGGATTAATCGCTATCCATCTGTTAAAGAGGACACGTGAGATCATTATTTGGTTTTATAACCATAAAAATTGGTCTAATTGATCCCATAGGTGGGCTCAAAGTGAGGTATTTTTTCAAGTCACATTTATTGTATATGTTAATCATTTATTAAGAAATTAAATGTGTTTTTCTTTAAGGATATTTATTGGGCTTTCAAATAACACCAATATTGTTGGGGCACCATGATTGTGTCAGAAGAAAATTGTTAAAGTTCGCGTCACGGAAGGTGCGGTTTATTTGATGTTGAGTATAGTTATTTCTCACAATGATAACATAGACTAAAGATATGAGCTTCTTCATAAATGATGATCTAAATTTAATGCCCGTTTTCACCATCAATCCCTAAAATTAAGTGACCCCTTACGTTGTACGTATAGTATAGGTAGGTAAAGAGAATAATATAATTTACAATGTTACTTAAGTGGGTTGTCCATATTTTAGAATTTCAACAATGATTAAAATATTCTTCTAAACTATAAAAACATTTCATTATTAGCCAATCTTTAAGAGTTCTTTTAAATTGCGGACCTTCTAAAGCCTTGATAATTTTAGGCAACTTATTGAAAATCTGGGGGCACGGCAGTGCCCCCACCAAGTCGAGCAAAAAAGCGGCACGGCCGTACCATCCTTTTCTCGAAGCAATTCAGGCCATTTTCGACCGCCTGTAACTTCGTTGTGGATAAAACTAGAAGGCTGAATTTTCATTAGCTATGCAGGCATTGTAAAGACACGGTATATTTAAAATTTCATTCAATTTGAACCAGTAGTTTAAGAATTATAACGGGTCAAAGTTACTTAATTTTGTCACTCACTGACTGACTCACTGACTCACCGATCATCAAAACTCTAAGGCACTTCTAGCAGACCTAGAAGCTTCAAATTTGGAATATAAGTAGTGTTTGGTGTATGAATCAAGGAAAAACTAAAATATTTGGGGGCACGGTAGTGCAACCGCCAAGTCGAGTAAAATTTTTCAATTTCGGTCCAGTTTTCTAGATACATAACTGCTGTCTACAAAATACAAAAAGAAATGATATTTGGGGGCACGGTAGTGCAACCGCCAAGTCGAGTAAAATTTTTCAATTTCGGTCCAGTTTTCTAGATACATAACTGCTGTCTACAAAATACAAAAAGAAATGAGATCCCATCAAAAACAATACTTGTCAAAAAAACCAAGTCACTAAATAATTTAATTTACACGTGTTTTCATGCGATGGCCAAGTCAATATATTTATGTAAAACGTTAAAGATTTCCTGGCCTGGACTTGGTATTACATGGATCTCACAACTTTTTACCGTAGAACAACTGAGTTGCGAGACTTGGTTTTTTTGACAAGTATTGTTTTTGATGGGATCTTAATTCCCATTATAAAAGTACTCTTGTCATGGATGTAACTCGATGATTTTTCTATACAAATGTCATACATGTATTGTGACCGTAAATTTTTTCTAGTGTCACTTTTTTATGAAAATACTGTGCATGTCCTTTTACAAATAAACAAATTTCTAATATGTATATACCCGTCAATGTCAAATATTTACATTCCTTAAATACTACCCGTAATGTGTCATATGGACCAATATTATAAATTATTCGTAAACACTTTTTTTGCAAGATAAATGTAGACTGAACATTTACAGAATTGCCCCAGAATATTATTCCGTATGTCAGTAGTGGATAGACGTATCCATAATATGCATTCTTTGAAATTTCTATTGAGGTCACCTTTATAAGTATCGATATGGCATAACAGCTACTAGATATTCGTCTATTTATATTGTCAATGTGAGATTTCCAATTCAAATGGGAATCTATGGTAATACCTAAAAATTTGATATCAGATACCTGCTCAATTTTAGTCGCGTTAATAACAATGTTCAAATCTAGTGGGACCTTCTTATAGTTTCTGAATTCCAGCAATTTCGTTTTAGCCAAGTTTACTTTTAGGTTTATACCTGCTAACCATTCGGTTACTCGGTTAAGTGTACTATAAATTGTATCAGTGAAACTCTCATCATTTTGTTTTATTTCTTCTTCTTCTTTCAGTGCCTCTTCCCATTATTTGGGGTCGGCCCTCCTCGTTCTCATGCATTTTGTTATAAAATGTCGTTTACATCAAATACTAAACTAATTGCCTCACGTTCTGCGACCATTTATTAGTTAACATTAAATTATTTTTCGTTAAATGAGTAGGTAGAATTGCTTTTAAACTTGTGTGATTAAAACGCCATTGATCCCAAAGTGACACACTTTAACAATCTGCGATCGTTCGAGGGAGTCTAATTTGTTCCGACAAAGTAAACTTTAGTGGCACACGTTCAATTGGTATTCAGCGGCCGTTATTTATTCGCTACCATCAGTCCGCTCTGCGAATGCTCGTAAACCAGCGCGGCTTTAATTTGATGCCTTATTCTAATAAACGCGATCGTAAGCCGTGACGGAATCGTCTACTCTTCCGATCTTTGAAACGTAATGAAAGGACAATGTTCGTTCTCCATACATTGTTTGCCTAAGAACCAACAATTTTGACATATTACTACCCGAAAGCGAAATAATACGATTCTGTGTGTAAGAACAATGATTCCTGATGGACACTTGCCATAAAATTAATGATTAAGAATATTAAATCACAGCGATTTTATAATATGTCGTTTATGACAACATGGCGTCTAATGTATTGTGTGAATGTATGAACACCGATTCGCGAAAAATGTTTTGTATTGTCGTCACGCCGAGTCGCAGCCAAATAGTATAAAATAATAGAACAAGTTTTAGAAATACAACTCGGCATTCCACTTTTATAATATGCCCACATATTGCACGTAAATAAACAACATGAATCGTAGGTTGTTTCCACCCTTGTCATCTGACACATGAAATAAACTCCTATTGTATTATAGATATCGAAGCCGAATCGTATATAATAATAGAATGGGTTTTGGAGATCACTCGGGGTTCCACTTTTATAAAATACCTACATATTGCATAAAAATAACACGAATCATGAGTTTTCTTTTCACCATTTACATCTGACACGAGATAACAAACTCCTATCTCCATGACTACCGTCGTAGTCTATGCCAAAGACTACAATATTTTAAGCAAGAAGTTTCAAACCTTAGCGGCTACAGTAACCCCTGGGCCACATACATCATGATAACATTCGGTCGACACCGGAACGAAGTCTTGCGATTATGCAAAAAAGCATCGTATTCTAGTGCGGCTATATCACGTTCAACCGGGGTTTTAATTCGACTAAATTCCTGACTAAAGACTGGAAGAAAATACGCCGCATTGTATGAGCACTTCGTGTTCGTTAAAGCGGCTTCAGATCTAGAGCCCACATAGTTTTCTTTCCAATAATATCCGCAAGTAGCGCTGCATGATCTTTACAACAAAAACGGCAATAGTTATTAAGGTGCCAAAATTATATGATTACTTTGGCACGGTTTCAGCCACAGGACGTCCACTACTGAACATAGGCCTCCCCCAATGACTTCCACATCGCACGGTTGGTAGCGGCCTGCATCCAGCGCCTTCCCGCTACCTTTATCAGGTCGTCGGTCCACCTTGTGGTGGGTTGACATTGCAGAATATGACTTTTGATAGGTTCATCATAGAATTCGGCGGGGATATCCTCACGGAGGAAGTTCGAAAAAGGGCGGAACAAGATCTTATAATAATGCAAGGCCGAAGCTGTAACGCGCGTGCTCCTACGTGTAATCCGGCGAGTATGCAATAAATAGTAATGTCTGGTAAATAGCGGTAATACGTACGTTCGTTCGTTCGTTTCAGCCGAAAAGACGTCCACTGCTGGACAAAGGCCTCCCCCAAGGATTTCCACGAAGACCGATCCTGCACCGCTCGCATACAGGCACCTCCCGCGACCTTCACCAGATCGTCGGTCCACCTAGTGGGAGGCCTGCCCACGCTACGTCTTTCGGCTCGTGGTCGCCACTCAAGAACTTTCCTGCCCCAGCGGCCATCAGCTCTACGAGCTATGTGCCCCGCCCCGTCTATGTCTATATGCGCTACGATTACAGGGTATCATTTTGCATAGTCGCAAGACTTCACTCCGCTGCTGTCAAATCAATGTCGCATAATGTTATCGCAATGTGTGTGGCCCTTGGCCAAATCACAGAAGCCTATGCGAAGAAAGAGCACTTGAATGACAATGAAAATCAGGGTTACCATTTTATAAGATCTCCTCACTATTGAGGGTAACAAAGTAACATTAATAATCTAGCCATTAATTACATTTATTACCTATACGAGAAAGTAAAGCAACATGCGGTTTTATTTTAATTTGTAAAATATTTGTAACAGTTTGTTCTAAGTTTAGTTTTACAACAGTATTGCTGTTTCAGCTGTCACTGTGAAGCTTTGGGATAATAAATAAATAGAAAAAATATTAACATAAATATTTATTTAAGTTTTTATGTTCATTATCATTATATGCCAATTTATGTTACACTGTGTGACAGTCTTTGACACTAAACAAACTCTTCAGCTTAATAATACCTACCTACAGGGCGTTTTTATAGTTACTCTTGCTGATGAAACAAGAAGGGTTGATTCTACTACTGAAATACAACTACTTTTCTTACAGGACCAATATCAAATTCTCAAAAAAATTCACATTCTCGTGATGGTGATAATTTCTATGGAGAGGTTTTTTTTTTATATTCGGTCTCTTGGGATAAGTTATTCCATTTGAGCAGTAAAATTAATCCTTTTTATTTGATCACATATAAAAATAACACAAGTGTTTAGGAAAACTTCTTCTTTGGTATGGTATCACTACAGAGTTATAATGGCGGCAACTCTGTATCACTGACTTGTAACTTTCAAACAGTATGAATAATAAGGGCACCACATTGGTTTTCTTTCTGAAAAAAGGCTTTCACTTTTAGTACTAACCCTTTAGCACTATTTCATTGAAATAAAAATACAATAAACGCACAGAAGACTGAAATTGAGTCAACTGACGTGACATTTATAATTT
This sequence comes from Ostrinia nubilalis, assembly GCF_963855985.1. Taxonomy (NCBI): domain Eukaryota; kingdom Metazoa; phylum Arthropoda; class Insecta; order Lepidoptera; family Crambidae; genus Ostrinia; species Ostrinia nubilalis. The sequence goes on along the minus strand of NC_087095.1, from coordinate 17,381,959 downwards.
GTTGACATTATGACAGTTTGACAAGACTAGGGATTGAAAAAGTTTTAATTGAAAAAGTAAAATGACAATTTATTAAAACGATTCACAAGGATATAATCGATTAAAAATATTTATAAAATGTTCTGATACTTGCCTGTAGCGATTATCCAATCCTGGTTTCTACTGAAAAACTACCTCGTGGCAATTTTAATAAAATAATAAAATCTTTATCTTCTCTTTCACAATCTATAAAAGTTCATTTGGTCTATTATTATACATGCGCTATGAATGAGGGTTTTCGCGATTGAAAAATCCGCGAGATGGCAATACGTAGACGTGAGGTCCAAATGCTGCATGATTGGTTATTTTTGACATGACATTGACAGATATGTCAAAATCCACCAATCATGCAGCATTTGGACCTCGCGTATACGTATTGCCATCTCGCGGATTTTTCAATCGCGAAAACCCTCATTGGCATAGATTATAAGAGACTGGCAACTATACTAGGTTGATATATGTTTCTCTCACTTCAACTGGCATTGGATTCAACATCGGATTCTGACACTTTTACAGTTATGATACCATGAATATCAGTTTATGGTCCTAATTATTTTCATTTTATTTACGACCTTCGACCAGTTGGACACTTTAGAAAGCTTCTTGTAATAGTGTCAATATCTTTTTAGCTTTTAACGCAAATCTAGTCTTCTAATCGATTTATTTTATTTTCAAAATCGATATTTTATTGTCTATGATGGCCGCAGGAACATCACTATACATGGACTCCCAGCAATAAAGTACGGTAATGCCTCGTACAGATTTTATCGGCAAAAATAATGGAACTTGATAGGTTTTAGACCATGCCACGCACCAAAACGTCCGGAAGTTGTAATAGTATTATAGAATAAACGTTAAAAGACTTATTTATTTAATTTTTCAATGCTTAAGTGTCCATTAGAATGAAAGGGTGCTTAATGTATTAAAAAAAATAGAAAATAATTATGATGGGTTAATGTTTTTGGGCGGTTTTTTAGGCGGTTTCTGACAATGTCCTTTCACTGGCACTAGTGTTGTGGCACCTTTGTTAGGCGGCTTTTCGATGACGTAGAGTTGCGTGGGTGTTATTACATTATGTTGAGAAACAGTTTTTAAAAATTATATTGTTCATACTCTTTGCTTATTGTTTGTTTATAAAAAATAAGTAGTAATAATTAGATTTATAGGTAAAGTTTAATTAATAAGCAACAAAAAGAAAAAGTACTAATACTTTGAGACACCAAATCATAACGAATTTAGGTGCTTGAACTACTATTAATTAAAAACTGTTTTTATTAATCTATTTAATAAACACAATCGCTGTTTACCCTGTAGTATGTGTATGTGTATGTAGTATGTGTACCTATATGTAATTCCAGAAGTGCATACAATCTGATTGGAATGAATGCTGGCCAAATTATCAAAAGTTATCGTTGTCGATATGACCCAATCAATGCACGCCCTACACCACTAACTCAACTAGAACTGCTACGATATCTCTGGCAATATTCGATACAGCTTAAAATTGTTCTCTCACACCCGACCTTCAGACTTACACCCAATACCTTTTAGGCGTAGAATTGTCTGTAGAATTATTTAATCAAAATCTAACAACGTCTCGAGTAGTGACTGAAGTCGGCGTTAAGGTTAATAGATTAACTAATACAAATGACAACGAGCCCATGTACATAACAAAGGAATATATTTCACTTAGGATAGTAAATACAGTTTATTTTTGCGAGGAAATGTAAATCAGTCTTCTAGATCACTTTGCCGTGGAGTGAAATAAACTGGATGCTAGCAGGAAAATGTATGGAAATAGGCAAGCATCTGTAACTAAATTTGGTTCTTATAGCTTCAATGCCAACAAATTTATTTAAATAACTACCGGCACACAGTACGGAAATACTTTTAGCAAAATTTAATGAGATTTTAATACATTTCTTCGTCAGGTGTAGGTGGTATTTTAGGGAACTTTACAGCTAGTGAATAAATGTTTGGAATGTCGTACAATGCAAGTTTATATCTTTCATTTTTTATTAGAACACTTATTTACCACATTTTCGTATTAAATTGTTGCTCAATAATAAGTAAATAAACAGTATTACAACTTGTTATTTACAAATTACAAATAATTTTCAAATAAAGTAAAAACCTAGTTTTATAACGTAGCACCTTAAACTAATTATTTAGTAGTGTAAAATATTTTCAGCTAAGACTTTTATTTCAATGCTAAACAAGTAAGACCAAGTTTATGTTTTCTTTAAAGAAAATTTATTACACTCCAGCAAAATATGTTTTAAAACACGTTTTCAGCGCGGCGAGGAATATAAATAGGCCCCTTGAGAGTGACGGCCTAGGACTTTTCTAAACTCATTTGTTTTCAAGCAGATTTGACCTTTATTTCAGAGGAGATAGGAGCTGGGTGTAATTGAGTTTTGCACTTCCAAATATTGTCAAAGAACTTTCTGTAGATAACATTTTGGAGTATTGCCAGTTGTTCATAGCGCAAACTAGGGACGTTTCAAAAGTATGAAATATGTTTTGTGGCCTTTGAATGTAACAAAATATGGCAGGTGTAAGGGTTCGGTGTTGTCCGGTCCTCACACGAACTTCAACTTTGTGTAATTGGATTTTAAGTCGTATTTAGAAATGGTTTGGTTTCAAAAATTCGAGTCCTTTGTTGTTTGATTCATGCAAGGGATTTTTGCGCTTACTCCATTAGGATAGAGTCTACAGGTTAATGGATTCTGAATTTTGAGGACGTAGCAAAGTGGTGTTTAAAAGGATCCTCTTATTGTAAGCTCTCGGAGGCTTTGAACACTTCGCCTCTGAAGGCGATAATTTCAAAAGAATGTACGTGACACAATGAAAAGGTACGCCTCTAGTAAAAATCATTGTATTTTCAGAAAATATTGCGGAATTGTTCGCAGAGCGAAATAAATAAAGCAAGGTAATTTTTTACACATTTTTTTTGTATTTTTACCGTATTTTGACCAAATGACAAACAAAGCGTCGGCTACTCAATCATAAACCCGCGTAACTTTTCAAATATTTTAGACCTTAAATATTTATTTTCTCAATATTCATGCAAAAAACCTGTTTTATTGTATTTCAGTAAAATTTTGACATTTACCAATCATTACTACTACCACTTTTTTTTTGTCTTCAAAAACCGAACTCCGGCAATTTCAGCCGGTGATTAAAAAAATCTTATAGGTAATTAGTAAGGAAACACTTTATTGTACAGCACAGAAAGCTCGTAGTTTAGAGCTTTTAACTAAAATATCCAATATTTCAGTTATAGAACACACGAGCCTGGAGGTAAAACCTATTCTACGTCAAATGGAGAAGATTACTATTGAGGATTAGCAGGAGCCTAACGGAATTTTAAGTAGCGCTTGCGGCGAAAGAGCTCTTTCTAGCATTAAAGCCATGTGGGATTGAGAATGGGTCAATAAGAATCTTTTAGTTTAAGCTTCCATGTCTATCTGAATACCTATAAGAAGAGATGGACGAAGATAATAATACTCGCTGAAAAAACTCTTTTATTTTATTGTAGACACTGTTTAAATGTATAATGCCCGTTTTCACCATCAATCCCTAATTTTTAAGGGATCCCTATGGCAGCAAAATTCCTGTTAATTGTTACCATAGGGGTCACTTAAAATTAGGGATTGATGGTGAAAACGGGCATAAGTCCACTATTGCATGCCGTGGCAACCTATAAGGCAGCACTTAGATTAAGTTTAAATACGTTATAAATATTGATTGATTGTCTTCTAGTGTATGTCTTGTTGGTTGTCCTATTAAATAAATAAAATAAAATAAAATGAAGATGACGGATAATATTGTCATGATGATAAAACTATTTTTTTGTCATATGGCTCTGAGTATGTATCTTGGAAATGACAGTGGTAAACTAAACATTATTATGAAGAGTCAAGTGAGTTTTCAATCATAACGAAGAAAGTTCATCATTTCAGCCATAGGACGTCCACTTCTGAACATAGGCCTCTCCTAATGACTTCCACATCGCACGGTTGGTAGCGGCCTGTATCCAGCGCCTTCCTGCTACCTTTATCAGGTCGTCGGTCCACCTTGTGTCCAAATGACGATCACTGCTGGACAAAGGCCTCAATCAAGGATAAAATGAAGTAGGTATTGACACACAAAAAGTAATAAAACACCCTAGGGCCCTATTAAGGTCGCACGCTACATCACATTTCTCTTCACATTTGAATTCCAATACAGTCTAAGCGCTCTCCTTTAAACTGACGTTCGAAATATGAAACTCGAGCAAATGAGTTCGAGCGATACAGCACAATGCGAGCGATCACTTCGCTCCGTATCGCTCGAGTCCGTGACGCGAATGCCGAGTGGCGACCATTTTGGAACGGGCTTTAGAAACGAACGTGTACATTCTAATTTAGGTGAAATATTCCAAAATACTGGAGATTTTGGAATCAAGCAAAGTTGAGAATTCCACATGAATATGATGATTCCATTGAGGAATTAACCAGCGTGAGGAGTGTATACCAATTCATCCAGTTCCCTCTGATAAATGATTGAGAGAGTCGCCTCCAACAGCGACTAAATGACTAGATGATGATATTGACAACTAGTCAATCAAAGAGAATCTGAAAGAATTTGAAAAGTGCGGACCCTTTACAATACATAGTGGTAAATTTGACAAAAGTTTAATCCTTTAACACCCACTTGGTCCATATTACACATTCGATCGCTTACTGGATTGCACCGTACGTGACCGCGTGTCGGGAATGCAGCGAGTAACGAGGCGCAGGAGGACCACTTAAGGTTTGGCTGCGACACTGGGGAGCAACGACCGGTGAACGCTACATAACGTACAAATCTTTTAAAAAATAGTTGAAAAAATCGAACTGCCTAAGGTGATAATTAAACCCACGACATTTCGTTTGCTTTTAGATCGAGAGGCGACTTTTAAGTCAGAAATTTTTTAATCAAAATCTACAAAGTTTTACCATCCTAACCTCCATTTTTACCTTACTTTTTACCCAATAGAATAAAAACTCTTTAAAATAAGATAGTTTTAGCCGGACGTTTAGCAGGATGCATACGGAAAATAGTATGACAGCTGCGTTGGAATAAAAATATTAGTGTGTGTATTATAAATGTAAAAAAATTGACGAACTCCATACAAAAACCACCAGACGTAATAGTTATGGTTAGTTAGGTGGTGCAACTTAGCCTTAGTTTCCACGAGTTACTGTGCGGTCTTGCAAACACGCTATTGACGTCCTGCTCAAAACATATTTTGAAAGAGCCCTTTACTAAACTAATTTAGTTTAATACTAGAGTTGACATGGTTATTATTTCATTAAAGTTTATTTTATTTTATTCTAGATAAAATCTCACCCATAAAAGTGTCAGAACCCCGCCTGTAATAAGTATTGTATTAGTCACAAGTTATTTATTTCGTCCTAATAATTCCCAAAATGAGCCCGAAACTGATTGGATTTAGCGCTAAACCCAATCCACTCCAGATTCGATTTATTAAAAACGTCTTTAGGTAGACGCTATTTGTCGATACTTAATAAGTTTCGGACCTAATCCAATTCCACTAATTGTGAATTTGTAAGGCTTATATAATTACATCAATTTAATTTTCTTTGATAATTTCTAAGATGTCTAATCTATATATATAAAAGAAAGTCGTGTTAGTTACTCCACTTATAACTCAAGAACGGCTGAACCGATTTAGCTGAAAATTGTCAGGGAGGTAGTTTAGAGCCAGGAGAAGGACATAGGATACTTTTTATCCCGTTCGAAATTAAAAAAAAAGTCTGCTTATTCATTGCCATTAAGGCGGAACAAAGTTCGCCGGGTCAGCTAGTATAATATAAGTTGGAAACAATTAAGTTTTTGTAGTAGGTACCTATTCACAGCGACAATTATTATCTCATTTTAATAATTATTCAGTCATTCGTACACTATTCTAGACGGGTAGCAGACGTATTCAACGTACATAATGTATTCGGTGTAAGTTACTTTGCAGGTAGGTATTTAGCTTAGCAATAGTGAGCATCGATTTAAGCAGTTGTAGCTAAAACCACCGTGAAAGTAAAATAAATGGTCAAAACTTGCTAAACCGCACTTTTATTCCCTTAATAACAACCAGAAAACATTTTAAACTGCCGTTACGTCTCCGTATCCGCGAGTTGTCAACTCGTCCCATTTTTTCCAAGTTTTCTCAATTTGCGAGGGTAACATGCGAAGCGGGGAAGTGGGAGAAATGGGGAAACGGGGAAGTGGCACAAAATAGAAATGAGCAGAAGACAATCTACACACAAAGTGCGCTCGATTAACGCACTCATAGACACCACTCACGTACGCGTTATCTCGGACCATCTTGGACCATTGAGAACATGAGTGCTGTCCGCTTGACACGCGTCTATGAAAGCGAACACAACCTTGTGGGCTTGTTTTTACAATTTATAGTAGGTATTTATTGCAGTACTTGTAAGCTGTGAAAGCTCTGTTGTTCAATAAAAATCTAATAAGTAATATTTAAAATATAATTAATCGCATTTTTAGGTGTTAAAAATGGTCGTAGAATTCTATGTAAGTATGATTATATTTACGTATGGACGATGATAACAAAATACGCCAATCTTTCTAATAATTATTATTATAAACAGTTAAGGTAGGAAGCAATCAAAGCAGTTAAGTGGGCAGAGCACATTAGTACGCAGAACCGACAACTGATGGGGCAGCAAGGTTCCGGAGTGGAGGCCACATACAGGAAAGCGCAACGTAGGACGCCCACCCACAAGGTGGACCGATGTAGCGTTGCAGTTTTGGCTGTTTTTCACAAATTGTTTTTCTTACTCGATGTTGGGATTTAGGATACCACTAGCGACATCTATTGGCGTGATTTAGAATTAATTTGCAATAGATGGCGCTTTTTGCTCAGTCAATTCAAATATATTTTATTGAAACATTTCCTAATGTTTTTGTTTTGATTATTCTATTTTTTAATAGAATATTTTCAGTGTTCAGGAGATTGTTTTCATCATGGTTTTTATTAGTATTTGCTTTTCTAAGCGGCGAAACGAAACGTCTTGCGATGTCAATGACTCGCAGCTGTCAGTTGAGCTGTCAAATCACTTTGGAATTTTGGTCGATCTTGCGCGGCCGCAGTTTTATTATTTTCGGGGATGTAATCCCCCATGTTTCAAATCGTGTGATGCGGAATGCATCCACGATAATTTATTAATATAATTTAAAAATATTCACACATGAGGTAAGTTCCCGTCGGAGAATTTATTTATTTTTCGTGATTGATATTTTTCGTATTCCAGTACGTGGGATTTCATGTGATCGTTTCTTTCAGAGATTCCCTAAATCCTGTTCGGATGAGGGTGGGTTGCTGAAGACGGCGAGTGAATTTCAAATTAGCGAGCAGTTCTTCGTAAGTATTTGTTTCCCATTGCGGGTTTTTCATAACCTAATGCCACGTTCCACATGTGATTCTGACACTCGTATTTTTCGTTTCAGATGCGGGATTTCATAATTTTACAAATTTTATAGTTCAAATATTTCAAATTTCATATTTTACATTTTGATATTTCATATATTTTAATTTCTCTTCATTTCGTATGAAATATTTGTCCTTACTAAACTGCTGATCTCTTCGCATTTCCTCCTTGTCATCAAACCTCTGTCTCTGCAAGAGTTTGAACGCTTACCTGTCGAAGAGATGCAAGAGCTTCATCTGGCACTGCGCGCTTGAGGCCGTGGAGGACGCTGCTTGGAGCCTAAAAGTGTGCGAGACCCGTTGGATCCCGGAAGAAGAGAGGAACGTTCAGGGTAACGGCTTATAACCGCATGGCTTCCAAGGTACCCACTTTTCCATCCTTCAAGTAGGAGTCTTTCCGACCTGACAATCGCGCAGTTATCTTAACTATTAGAGTCTTTTAATATTTAGGCTGAGTTTTAAGAAATTTGTAGTGTCAATAATATTCACCAAACCGAACCTAATTAACGACCCTGAATCCCTTGAGATTGGCACTATTACAGTAGTTATTATAATATCGTAATTGTTAACTATATACGAGCATACGAGATAAAAATAAATTGTGTCAATTGAGAGGGAGCTGTTTTATTTACATTTCTTTAATTTCACACAAGGAACGGTAACTTATATAAATTTCTGCAAGCCGGACAACCTCCTTTTCACGTGCAGACAATTCACCATCTTCTCAGTCTGCACCGGTGGCGGTTCAATTACAGTCACCAAGCCGCCAGGAAAAAATCCAACCTTGCACCGACGACCTCCTAAAAGTTAAAAAGGCGCTGGATGCAGGCCGCCACCAACCGGCCATTGTGAAAATCATTGGGGGAGGCCTATGTTTAGCAGTGGACGTTCTATGGTTGAAATGATGAGGATAGAAAGAAAGGGCAGTCGACGCAGCCGCCGTCGTCAGCCCTAGCGCAACCGCCGAGCGTAGGCACGCAAAGTAAAGTACATGCAAGTGATTGTCTTCTGTTCGTTTCTATTTTGTGGAAGTGGGGAGTCGAGGAACCGATATGAGCCGCCTGTTAATGAACCAGGAACGGCCCAGAATGGGATTAGAGGCAACTTTTGCACTTTGCCAATTGCACTTGCCGAGTCCGAGGGGAAGTTATATTACGTTTTGAACTTTTTGTTTGGTTTTTACTCAGTGAAATTAATTTTGCTAATATTTTTAAATTTATTTTATTTTATTTTACAAGGAAAACAATACAGTGTACCTACCTATAAACTACGTAGACAAACATTTGAGGAAACTTGTAACCATTAGAATGTTTTCACATAAAGAGCCTAACGCCCATATTCACAAACATTACTATGAGGTCTCACAGTACGCGTGGAAGCACAGGGTGACATATGAACCAATTACAAAGCTCTATTCAACGCTGTGCGTTCGATTTGCTGCTTCACTTAAGCAAACATCGTTTGTGAATACGGGTGTTAGAAATGCATTTTATTTGCATCTTATTGCTTATTAATACTGTTTCTATGAACAAATTTGTACTAAATATTTTTTACAAGTTTATAGAGAAAACTGTTTTGGAAGTTTTTATTCCTACCGTTCAGTAGATAATTACATAAGATTAGTAGAACTAACTACAACGAAAACTTTTTAACTGTCTATCCAAACTTTTATGTTTCTTACCCTATAATTTAGCTAAAGCTACCACATTTCAAACAAAATGGAAGACCATTATTTACCGGCCTAATTTTCCTATTTCAGAACATGCAAAATCTATCTGGGGGCACGGCAGTGCCCCCACCAAGTCGAGCAAAAAAGCGGCACGGCCGTACCATCCTTTTCTCGAAGCAATTCAGGCCATTTTCGACCGCCTGTAACTTCGTTGTGGATAAAACTAGAAGGCTGAATTTTCATTAGCTATGCAGGCATTGTAAAGACACGGTATATTTAAAATTTCATTCAATTTGAACCAGTAGTTTAAGAATTATAACGGGTCAAAGTTACTTAATTTTGTCACTCACTGACTGACTCACTGACTCACTGACTCACTGACTCACCGATCATCAAAACTCTAAGGCACTTCTAGCAGACCTAGAAGCTTCAAATTTGGAATATAAGTAGTGTTTGGTGTATGAATCAAGGAAAAACTAAAATATTTGGGGGCACGGTAGTGCAACCGCCAAGTCGAGTAAATTTTTTCAATTGAGAATGTTACTAGGTATGCAAAATCACTTGAAACCTATGTTACAGTTAAGCTTTTACATTTACAAATACATTAGTTTTTATTTCATTCAAAAATACCCAGTAGTTATGATTTTATAGGCATTCAAAGTTCGCTTAAATATTGAGTCCCGCCGACGGTCACGTGACCCCGCGTGACGTACATTCACAGTGCCCGCTCACTAGAAAACGGATATAAACATACTTAAATACATTTTTTTTTGTAAATACAAACTTATTATACATATTAACACCCAGACACATCACAGAAATTAAAATTGAACCAAACCCAAACTTGATGCGATTGTGTCGTTTTATTGCGAATTACCTTCCAGCTCCATCATTAGACCCTGATTACTATATAGAATTAAAGTACTCATCAATACAAAACGAACGAGCCCAAACTCGATGGATTTAAGTCGTTTTATTATAGAGTTCCTATGGCCACCTTCCAGCTCCATCATCAGATCAGCTCCATGTCATCATAATATTGCATGGTCATCCAAATCACATGTGTTTGCGAAATTTCAGCTTAATCGGTTGCCTGGAAGTGGGTCTTAATTCAGCTTGCAAGATTCCACCCATACAAATATGAGCCAGTCACTGTAATTATGACGTCACGCGCATAAAATGGCGGGCTGGCCGCCGCCCGCACTTTTAAAATTCAATATCTTGGAAACTAATTGACGTATCGAAATAATTATTTTACGTGTATTTTTTATTTTTAACAGAGAATACAGAAAGCTAAAAAACAAAATTAGTGAACATTCTTCATTTCGGTCCAGTTTTCTAGATACATAACTGCTATCTACAAAATACAAAAAGAAATGATATTTGGGGGCACGGTAGTGCAACCGCCAAGTCGAGTAAAATTTTTCAATTTCGGTCCAGTTTTCTAGATACATAACTGCTGTCTACAAAATACAAAAAGAAATGAGATCCCATCAAAAACAATACTTGTCAAAAAAACCAAGTCTCGCAACTCAGTTGTTCTACGGTAAAAAGTTGTGAGATCCATGTAATACCAAGTCCAGGCCAGGAAATCTTTAACGTTTTACATAAATATATTGACTTGGCCATCGCATGAAAACACGTGTAAATTAAATTATTTAGTGCGATGGCCAAGTCAATAATTTATGTAAAACGTTAAAGATTTCCTGGCCTGGACTTGGTATTACATGGATCTCACAACGTTTTACCGTAGAACAACTGAGTTGCGAGACTTGGTTTTTTTGACAAGTATTGTTTTTGATGGGATTCAATTTACTGAAACAGAAGCATACTTAGATAATGTATGCACGTCCCGAACTCCAATTAAATTGATAACCACCCCTCAGCAAATAACCCCGCGGTCTTGTCGCTACACAAATATGAGTTCTTCCGCTATTAATTAAATTTCATCTCGTATTATCACAGTAAACAATTAATGTGGCACCAACATAGTAACACGCATGTTCGTTCATGGGGTGGGAAATTTTTAATCATCTTTGGCGGTTTCATACTCATTGTTCAGTAATCAAAAGATGAGATTACTGCGTGGAATTCGTTTATTCTGGTACACATTTTAAATCATTTAATAATTAGTAATCAATCAATTTCTTTCGTTCGCCTCAGCCAAATGACGTCCACTGCTGGACAAAGGCCTTCCCCAAGGTTTTCCACAATGAACGGTCCTGCGCTGCCCACATGTAGGCTCCTCAATCAATCAAGTATATGTATACTTAATATGACAGTAGGTATACTTGTACATAGCTACACCCCTTGTTTTTAGTATTGCATGTGAACGCATATGACTCGATTTCCGAAAAGTAAATAAGTGGTGTTCATTCTTCGCATCAAAATCTTTTGCATATTTTTACAGACACTATAAAACTGAAACATTTTGTAATAAATTCAATTGCATAAGTATTAAAGACCTGAAGTTGCCTTGTAAAGTGAGTGGCAAAGGCTACAAGCGATAAACATTTCGCAGCGGGAAGGAGGTGCGGTTAATAGCGCCGAGTTTATGAGAGCCGCGGGTCTGTTGCAATATTTGAAGTCAACACTTATTTCTGCATAGAAACGTTCTGGGGTACCCTGAAATTGAAATGTTCTGACCGACTGTTTACTCCTTTTTGGAGGATGCCAGGACATTTTCTCTTCATCCCTGTCCTGTAGAGTCGAATACAGCTAATAACTATTGTTATAATTATTATGCCTAGTTTTGTAAAAAATAAATATATTTTTTGAGTTGTAACAGCTGAAATGAAACCTATCAGAGCGTTATGATAATGACGCCAACAATAACAAACGCCCTGAGGATAAATGTTTCACAAACATCAATTATTCGCTCCAATACGTACCATTGTATGCTTTGTTCTAGGTTCAATTTTGAGCCGACCCCACGCTGTGGAGGCTTAGGGGTTTTCCGAAAGTTCATTTATGTAAGCGAGTCTACAATTTCAATTAACATACCTACTGGTATACATTGCATAATTTTATGAAATCTGTGTAATACTAGATGGTTCTAGGCGCACCTGAGAGATTATTGCAAACTGAACTGACTGGCAGACATAATACCGGCTTTACCTGTGGAGTGTATAAAACGATCCCGTGATGATTTAGTTAGACATAGGTACCACGAGTATATCTAAGGTAGGTAAAAAAACCTGAACTTAGTAGTTTTGAAGTAGAGCTTTGGCGTCTGCTTTTAGCAGAATTAGGCCAATACGAAGATTATCAGCTTTTCATTTTCAGTTCAGACTGAGTCTGTTTTACTCGTAGACATTTTTTCCGAGAACAATTTCAGAATATGAATAAAAAAAAATCAGACAGTTGCACAGACTTAGTTTTATCCTATGAGTTATAAAATTTCCTTACCTTTTTGCTACGAACTGTTTCTACATTTCGTAGCACACACTCCATTTGCCGGCTACGGAGCTACGACGTAGCAGCTGCGTGCTACGAAACCATAAGAGTCTTTCGTAGTTCTTATCTTTCCTTATACAACATAGTAATAAAAATAGTATATTGACAATGTTGCGGACATCTTAGCAACTAGACCGAGCAGAATGTTCGGCGAACAAATTTTATTCACAGTTCACAGTGTACGCTATAAAAGTCCTCAACGTCTGGCACCGTACTTATGGTCAACCAGCGCAACTTGAGCTCGGGCTCTCCTAGCTGTATCGAGATCGCAGAAATTACAAAGCCCTCCAATAAACTTTTAGGGGTCTTCCTAAAATGGACGATGGTCTATTTGAATGAGACAAAGTAGTGACTTTATATTCTTTGTGTATTTTATAATAACTTAACGTCGCCATCAACAACTCGATGTGTAAGTCACACATAGTTACTTTCCTAATATAGTATCACTATTTTGTATCTAGTGTGTATTTTATGATATTTGAAATAGGCAAAGTTGTTTGTAGAATATTACTCTATTATTACCTACTTGTTATAGGATAAAACTTTGTGAGAATATGATGTCTTCTTTACTCGAGAATAATGAGGTTTGTATGGAAAACTTTTATAGTCGGATTAGTGCCACCGAAGTTATTTTTTACAAGGTTAGTTCAAAAAAATATTATTTAGGAATATTAAACCTGTTATAACAAAATGAACCCCAGATGTACCTATCAAAAAACTTTCCTAAACAAATAAAGTTATAAGCCCACCTAGACCGTCCCAGATCTTTTTCATTAATCACCGAATAAAAGAATAAATCTTATACCAAGAAAGAAAATAAATCGGATTACACCGGAGGAACTTTTATTGGCATTGTCGTGTCACTGATAAATAACATTCTGGCTCGGATATTGAAATATTAAAGCAAATATTTCACAAACACAAAGCGAGCAGAAACAACTCGGCGGGCAGCTATTGACAAACCGCAAGAATTCAAACAAGCTTATGGAACGTTTCCTTAATATAATTACTTTGGGTTCATGTCACTAGGACGCGGTGAACAAATAGATATAATATTAGGTACTCGTATATGACAAAAATAATTCAGTCTCAACCACACACACACACACACCTATTGTATATGCATATGTAGGGGCATTATGCGCTGAAGTCATGTCAAAACGCTATATAATTTCAGCATTCTGGTAGGTAGAAATTCACATGTGATATTGGACCCTAATGAATCCATTGGTTTGTATATCACAACACAAGTATCTGAAACGTTATCCGCCCTGCTGTGGACTCCGGCGAGCGCCAGGGCGGACTCCGCCCAAGTTAAATTGAAATCTCCGCGAACTTCAAATGGCGGGTTCGGGGCGAACATTTTTGAAGGAAGTATCAATTACGTGTGCATACTTGAATATTGAAATAAAAAATAATTTTAGAGAAAACAAGATATTACTCATAACGAAAAGAAAATTGATTCCTGTCAATAGCAGATTAAGTTGATTTGCAATTTTCTTGGTTAACCAAATTAGCTCTGAACGATTATTATTTTTTACTTGAAAAAGGCAAGTAGAGGAAGACCTGAGAAAACCAATCATGCATCATACAATAATCCTACCCCAACTACCAAAACGGCTAGTCACCCATCCTTACTCATTACCTGGCTTCGGTTGTTTCACTACAAATACCTATCACACCAAATAAAAAGTGAAATAGTAAAAGCTAGCCTTTCACGAGAGTGACGGAGTAGCGCAGTCGCGCGGCACGTAAAGCGGCGCTCGCGGCTCGCGATGAGATTTCAACCGATATTTCTAACTTTAATTCTAACACTTCACGAGCTCATGTAAGGGTGAGGTCTGAGGAAAACACTTTTGATAGTTGGACTTGATTTTTGTTTTTTTTTAAATAAACAAAAATATTTTCATACCCAGTTCACATGTAATTTGCTTACTTAGTTTTGAATTGTTTTAGTGTTCATTTACCTACCCACGTTAACTTATTTAATAATTAACTTTTTAAAAAAATAAAACCGGCTTCAAATGCGTGAACACAAAAAAAAAACTAAAAATTAAAAATATTGCGTATAAAAAAGTTCATCCCCAATTTTCCACCCTTGGGGGTGAAATATTTTCTTCAAATTCGCATGAAACCACCCTTTTGATAATACCTATTCAACAAAAAAATAATCGTTCAAATTGATTTATAATCGGCGGAGATATTGCGTATAAAAAAGTTCATCCCCAATTTTCCACCCTTGGGGGTTGTTTTTTCTATTATTAAATTTAAATGGGACCACCCTTGAAGTATTACCTATACGCCGAAAAAAGATTTGTTCAAATCGGTTCATAATTGGCGGAGTTATCGCGTAACAAACATAGAAAAAAAAAAAAAAACATACGGGTCGAATTGAGAACCTCCTCCTTTTTTGAAGTCGGTTGAAAATGTTTTAGTAATATAATGTGTTTCTTTAATTGGCTTATGTTCAAGTTGTATCTTCCTGCACATTTATGTACAATTTAATACTATTGAAACATTGTTAAACAAATAAAATAAAAATAAAATAAAATGTTTTAAAGTTACAGGTCACGATTTCAGACTGTAATGTGTTATCGTCATCATAATAAAAAGTTGATTTAAATTGCAGATTAATTGGAAATCACCATTGGGCATTCGAGTTAGATGGCTGACCTGAATAAATTTTTAGCGGGGTTTATTTTCAACCGACTTCAAAAAAGGAGGAGGTTCTCAATTCGACCCGTATGTTTTTTTTTTTTTCTATGTTTGTTACGCGATAACTCCGCCAATTATGAACCGATTTGAACAAATCTTTTTTCGGCGTATAGGTAATACCTCAAGGGTGGTCCCATTTAAATTTAATAATAGAAAAAACAACCCCCAAGGGTGGAAAATTGGGGATGAACTTTTTTATACGCAATATCTCCGCCGATTATAAATCAATTTGAACGATTATTTTTTTGTTGAATAGCTATTATCAAAAGGGTGGTTTCATGCGAATTTGAAGAAAATATTTCATCCCCAAGGGTGGAAAATTGGAGATGAACTTTTTTAATTTTTAGTTTTTTTTTGTGTTCACGCATTTGAAGTCGGTTTTATTTTTTTAAAAAGTTAATTATGTGCAGGTAATATTAATAAATAAATAAATAGTGTAGGCTAGCTCAGAGGTAAGTAGGCCAGTCGAAAAGTAATAGTAATATCTCGTACAATAACCACCACCCGATAAAACTCACATTATAAATTGATTGTGAGATTATCTTAAGACTGTTTTTATAGCTCGCCATGGAATAAATAAAAAGAAAACAATAGATGATTACGAAAAGCGATCCTAAGGGACCTCTCCGCTCGGAACTTCTTTCTAGAGCTAAATAAAAGTGTGAATAGTTTTACTATAAAAATATGATAATAATATGTACCTACGCTATAGGCAGAATGCTTTTTTGAACGTTGGCCTATGAATTAATACCAAGTAAAAGTTTTGGGCAGTATTAAATGTGAAGTCAAATCTTTCAAAGCACCCGCTCGCCTAGCCACCATGCCCGCCCTCTCGCGTCATCTAAGTTATCTCTGCAGACACAATCTAACTTGACACCGCATTATCTCGCCTGCACTTGACACTTTCAATGACACTAACGTTTAGTTGGGACGTGTAATTAGGAGCACTTTGTCCTGATCCTCTTGGGAAATTGGTGCGATCAGCGATGGAAAAATTTTCAGTTAAATTGAGTTTTTTGTGTAAAATCATTTTACGCTATAATAAAATACGCTCAACTACACCATAACGATAGTTCCAAACGTTAATTCATTTACACTGGAATATTCCGCGTGAATTATTGATTTGGATTAGCCGTTTGTTGCTTGTTTACGGCCAAAATTATTGTTTGTAGTGCTTACAGAGGCGAATTATCTACGAGGTGAAAATCTATTTTGGGCTGCTAAAAGGGTAGCCAAAGTAGTTTATAAGGGTTAAACAGATCAGAGGATCTAGAAAAGTGGCCTACGTTAGAATCTGTGTGAAAGGATCTTGATATAAAGGTACTTAACTTAAAATTTAAAAGCATAACCAAATTACAACTTTATAGTCTTGGTCATTTTGTTGTGTTTTCGTTTTATTAAATCATCATTTACGAGTAGTTTTATTGCACCAGATGGCTGTTCCATGTAGCCTTAAACACAGACTTCTTTTAAAAATATCAAGTTAACCCAACATCCGCTTACGTTAACAAAAATTGTTTAGAAATAAAACACAAAAAAAAGTATTCCAACCGCGACGAAAGAAATGTTAAAACTTCTATCAAAGACAAATTAAACAATGTTTTCTTTGACCAATGTTTGTTTCAGGGCTCAGGGTTTGTTTATATTTGTTACTAGCCTCTGCCCGTGGCTTCGCTCACGTGGTTTTTAGTCTGTCATTAGTATTATGGTAATTTCACGGCTATTAAGCTAAATTTTAACATTATGTTTGTTAACTAATGTGACCACATACCTCGTAATAATATTATCAGCTATGAAATTGAACTACAAGAATTGGTCCAGCCGAGCAAAACAGTCATGATTTCATACACATTTAGTGAATAAGGGTTCTTTGAATAATTTACAGATACACATTTTATAATATTAATAATCTTGTACCTATAGATTATGACACGGAACAAGCTAATTAACGCTTATATCTTCAAGTAAGATTACTTATTAAACGTGCAGAAAATATAGACATTATGTTGAAATTATGACACTGTGTGCAAACATAACACAAACACAACGGCAAGTTTCTCAAAAAACGTTATTTGAGACGTTGACGGAATTTTGAGCACCTTTCGTGGTGATCGCTAAGTGAGCGAAATTACCCAGATTTTAATTATTCCATCGACTCGGGCGGGATGCGTTGGAGTAGGACACTCGACGCGAACGCAACTTGTATTACGTTGATTACCCACCACAAGGCATTATAAGTTGAGGCTTATGATCGCTGGAAGAGACACTGGGTACATTGTTATGATGCTTTTTACTTTTTTTAATGAAGAAGTTTATTTTAAAAGAGCTTACGAGTTCGTTCGTTCGTTTGTTTCAGCCGAAAGCCGATGTCCACCGCTGGACAAATGCCTCCCCCAAGGTTTTCCACAAAGGCCGGTCCTGCGGGCAGCTTACGAGTATCACAATTTAATTAAAAGATATCTTAAAATATAGTTTCATGTCATTGAAAATGTACCTACCTATAATACTGTCTGGTGGTAGATCCGATGCAATAATGATGCAATATTGTTATCAAGAGCAAACCCATACACCACATAAAAGAAGTGATAACAAATTGTGTATAAATACTGAAATATCTTGACTAGTTTTTAACTCCACGCTTCTGTATGGAATAGACACGGACCTCTAAAACTTTGTCCTGCTTTTCAGCCGATCCGTTGCTGACACAGTGCGACTGATCTGATCGTAATTTGTTCCTATTTTAGGCTGGTGCTACATTATTCTGTAAACACTGACTCTTCCTCAAACGTAAGTCCGTGTGTCGTGTAATTACCTCATTCGTGTAAATGCTAGCGACTAATTTGTTGCGCACGTTAATAATTCCGCAGGCCCGGAACTAATTCAATAATAGGGCGGATCTCTTGTAGAATTTATTATTATTCTACGGTGGTGTTACAGTTTGTAGTATAATTACCAGCTATAACTTGATTGATTATGTTCAAATTCAGGTACAATGTTGATTAGCTAAGTGAGTTTATTCTAGAACTTTGATAATTTAATACTACACGTTACAAAACAATATAATTTCTAGGTAGAATAGTTTCGGTACAGTTTCCAGCTATTATTAGTAACATTACAGTTATACATACTACGTATAATTTGTATTCTATTTTATTTTGAGTTTGAATCCTTTCACATCATTTTGAACAAAATTTGAGCTATAACTTCAAAGTCTATTCAAGTAAAAATATTTGAGAGATTTTAAATATGCCAAAAACAAATAATAAAACATTAAATATCACAGCTCCCGCTACTGCCCTCTACGTATTTGTGTAAATACACAAACATTTTACTAGGCTAGTAAATAAACCAGGTGCACGCTCTCCCGAGAATGGGTCGTAACTGAAAATTCCGAAGCACCGATATTGTGTATTTGTCACTAGATAACTTAGGTATTGTCATCCGATATTTGTTTAAGTTCCAGAGATACGTAACAGCGAATTGTATCGAGCACGTTCAGATTTTTATATTGTTTTCTTAGATTTACGGCAGCTCTAGTATGAAATGGAACTTGGATGCTGCTGTTTATTTGGTTTCACGTTGCAGCAGAAATAATATTGATAATCGAAACAAACATAGCTTTCCCATATAAGACAAAATGATTTTTTAATGATGAAGCACATTTGGTGGACGATTGCCTATACTCAATGCAAAGACTCGTGGCAGGCGGGGCCATAAGTAATTTTTGAAACAGAGATGCACACTCGCCAATATTTTATTAATTATTACGTATTATAAACAACGCTATGCCTGCCTCTGTGTGACGACACCCATAACCAGTGTGAGTGCGAGAAAAAACGTGATAATGCACTGTTTTATTATGACACCGCCTGCCATATATGAGTCTTTGCGCCGAGTATAATTAAGGAACCACATAAGGAATGCCAGAATAATTCCGGCACAATACAAACATAATTAATAATATTGAATGTAAGTTAAATTAAAAAAGAAACGTGTACCTAAGCATCTGGAAGTAGATGCGTTCTCATCTACTTTTCTACTTTAATACGAAATAATTCGATATACGATAAGAAAAATATACGAGTACAACGCTACACCTCCAGGCTACACAGCTGCACACAGTTTTATAATAAAACAAAGCGAAGCAACAACTAACTCCATTTGTTACGTAATGTTAGTAAATAATGTCCCGGTGAACGGCCCGGGGGACTCGTTAGCTATCGATTCCCTGGATCGTTGCGATATTAATAGGCGAGTAGATAACGTATTTTTGTAGATTGTGGCCAGTAATAAATAATGTTGGTTGAATTATTTGCTATCTGTGCGCTGATGTTAACTTAAAATATTAAAATATTTTCACGCGAGTAGCTCCATTTCATAAAGTAAAATAACGCCCGTATTCACAAACATTACTATGAGGTCTCACAGTGCGCATAAACGAACAAGGTGACATATGAACCAATCACAGAGCTCTATTCAACGCTGTGCGTTCGATTTGCTGGTTCACTGAAGCAAACATCGTTTGTAAATACGAGCGTAAGTGACAGTCAGCAATTACTGTCTTTTGGTTCATCATCAACATCATCTCAGCCATATGACGTCTACTGCTGAACGTGAGCCTCCCCCAATGCTTTCCATGTTGCCCGGTTGATAAGGTCCTTTGGTTAAAAATAAGTTGGTTATCGGCACACACTCAGAAAAACTTCGAAAAACTGTTTTAGTGCTAACTAGATGTACCTAACTATAATATCTTATCGGGCGTTTAAATTAAATTAAACTAATTGAAGGGCAAACCTGAAGGCAAAGATGAAGCAAGTCAGTGAGAATATTTACGTATGAAAGGCAAATACATTACTGTTTTATTTCAGACCTCTGATAGCTTTTTTTATGCTAGACAAGGCAGGTATTTGACCGCACTCGCACCTGGTTTTAAGTGAGATGCAGTCTAGGATGGTACATATCTGCCCTGTAAGTGCCTATTCACTCTCGCCTTGAAAACGTTCGGATTATAGTGTTCAGGAAATACAGCAGCAGCACGCAGCAGGCTTGTAATTTTATTCACCATAAAATCAATAGCTTTATAAATTCAGAAGTTACTTACCATCAACTGGGCCGTGTGTTTAATCTGAAACAATGAAATATTGAATAATATTTCAATAAGTTTGACGAACTACAAATAAACGGTATCCGGAAAAACAAATACGGATCCGTATCGATAGGTTTTTATTGAGTCCTGGCCCGGTTTATACAAAGCGATATACAATAAAACTAAAATGGAAAAACTAAAAACTGAGGCGAATAGCGAAATTGGCGGCGATCCATGGATTGTGACCACATTGATGTAGTAACGGATGTTTACGTTGGCTGTAGAAATACAAAAACGTCGAAATCCAATATTTCAAACGGATCCAACGTCCCTCGTTAAAATATTTATAAATAGCAGTTCCGTGAAATGTAATAATAATGGCAGTTTGACTAAGGCTGTACAGTTTCATTCAGTTCATATTTGAGTTACTTACAAAGTAAGTAAAGAGTTCACGATAAATACACAGCGACTGTTTTCTCATTACCTATTCATCTTTAATGCTAATAAAAGTCCTATGCCAGACGCCTCTCCTAAAGCAATACCTACTTAAAAGCACGATCTTCCGTTTTTTTTCATCACCTAAGCCACCTAAGCTACTGCCGATCAGTAGGTATCTGACATTCTATCGAAATATTTTCCTCACGATTATTACAGGAATGTTACAAAATTGTGTAACATCCAAATAAAAGGTTTATTCTAACTTGTAGCACCACTTGGAATTTCAAAGTGACCGTGCTCGGTCAGTTTCAAATGTTTTGCAGCGTTCAATTTATTGTGTTCGATCGCGCCAGCGTGTAGTCGACGCGGCCGGATGCTTGCCAGACTACACAAACGTTTGTTGGGCACAATAACATTAGTTATATTTGATGTAAACACTTATGAGTTACGTACGTAACTATTACAAACCAATGATTTTTTTCTGTAAATCATCGTTGTCAGGTAGACATTGATACCTATTGACAAAGGTGACTGAGTTTCTTCTGCCACTTCTTCTCAGCACCAGCTCATATGTTGTCCCGAAGTGGTGGTGGTGCAAGCTATATTTGGGTCGTGTATAAGTGCAAGGGAAAGGGCCTATGTACTGAATAAACTATTTCATTTCATTTCATATTATAGCCTTATTATCTACTAGCGGCCGCCCGCGAGATCGTACGCGTGGATCCCATTTTACCCCCTTCATCTATCTTACGCGGTTTAGATTTTTTCATACAAATGTTTTTTCCCGCTAACTATGAGAGTTCCCGTGGGAATTTTGCAAAATCCTGTCGTAACTAAGCTTTAAGTTTACTAAAGTACCTGCATGCCAAATTTCAAGCGTCTAACTTAAGCGGTTTAGATTTTTCATACAAAAGGATTTTCTCGCTAATTCCCGTTCCCGTGGGAATTCCTAAGTATATTATTATTATAACCTGCCTAGGAGTATGAAGAAAAATTGTACCAAGTTTCGTTAAAATCCGTCGAGCAGTATTTGTTTCTATGAGAAACATACAGACAGACAGACAGACAGACAGACAAAAATTTTACTGATTGCATTTTTGGCATCAGTATCGAGCACTAATCACCCCCTGATAGTTATTTTGAAAATATATTTCATGTACAGAATTGACCTCTCTACAGATTTATTATAAGTAGGTATGGATGTGCAATGCAGACCCCTAAACATGTGACAGAAAAATCATCACACCAGTTACTTACTTGCGTACTTAACTTACTTTAGTTCGTTACTTGCGACCCGATATTTCAAATTATTTAAAATATTGATTGGCCTGGATTGACCTAATAATATTACTTTCTAGCTTTATGAAACTGAAGCCTACCTACGTTTTTTCTATTGATGTATGCAGTTTTAACAGAGCTCTAAAATATGCGTCACTTGGTTCCGCCCTCGAATAAATTGTCCAACGATTGGATGCGGGAAATAAAATCAGTCGCCGGCGCCGCAATAACATGCAGTCGCGGCTCTAAAATTCAAGCTCTTCCTGCTTCACTTGTTATATTTGCACATTTTACATTCTACGTAGACCCGTTGGTCTTGGTTTAAACTCCATAAAAAATATTTGTATAGTTTAAACATTTTTCTATGTTTCGATGATTCCAGGTCCGGATTGCACCTGGTGCAATCTGAATTCTAGAATTAATATAATTATTTTTCAGTAGTTGTTCTGGTTTATAAGCTGCTCCCTAACTACTTCTGTCTTTTTTCATCTCTACCATCAAATCAATCCATTTCCATCGACGCAAAATAGTGTACTAAATATAAGCAGGGGAAAAAAGATGTAAAACAGCAAGTACCTACCTGTTGAAAGTTCATACAATCTGAATCCACGATCAAGTTATTATGCGAGCATCAATTCAATTTTATAATGGAACTGCAAAAGAAAACGTTTCAAACGTTTCCGAGAAAAGAATTAAAAAGTAAACCACCGTCAATTTTATTGTCATATATTAAAGAGAACGAATATATTGAAAACGATTTCAAATTCACAATAACATCGGCAAATGGTTTTAACAAAACGTCCAATATCGACAAACGAAGGTCCGGTATTATGCCCGAAGCAAACATTTCTTTGAAATGGAACAATAACAAAAAGACATGCCATAAAAATTCAATGGGTTGAACATAATGATTTATCAGAGCTTTTAAGTCTGTCTTGTTTACGTATTAATTAATTTTATTTTGAAATGCAGAATTATTTTTAAAGAATTTGGATAACTATGTTGGTTTTGTATAGCTGTTTGTTTAGACAAAAGCACATTGAAACCGATTTATAAATCATGGCTGTCAATTACTTCAAGGACATTAACAATCATAACGGCATCAATCGCTACTAAAATGCTGCAGTACCTAACTGAGGTTACTTATGCGTAGTCAGATTTAGATTTTCGAGTGTATTTCTACGTACTATCTAAATTAAATCCACCTCAAAACATCATTCACAAATAAACGTGCATTAAATTTGCTGTTAAATCAGATGACAGCGAACAGCGGCTGCCGCTGGCGTCCAGTTATTGGGACCCTCTTGCCCAGCGGATAATCATTGGCATGTTACACAGTTGTTGAAATGGCCAGCGTTGTACATTAGTAAACAGTACGGGTCAACAATTTTTGATATTATGTGGGAGTTCGTGGCATAGGAATCTGTGAATAAATTAATAATTATGATTAATTTCTGTTTACCTATAAATAATTGCCGCTGTTTATTTGATAAAATTAAATATACAATTTTTATTTTTCTTAAACTCCCAGAACTGGTGATTTTTACAGACGTTTTCAAGCGATAGTAGTAACTGAGATTTTGTGTGTGAACGTATTCAATGAGTGAATGACATTTACTTTTATTTTGTATTTTGTTTATTCGAGGTTTTAAAAGCTAGCTGTGATTTTGCTGGAATGGATTAATTGAAAGGAATATTTGCCAAATTCTTGAAAACTGTAGAATCCAAATAAATGTAGCCTTTGGTAAGTATTAGTTAATTGAAAGGAATATTTGCCAAATTCTTGAAAACTGTAGAATCCAAATAAATGTAGCCTTTGGTAAGTATTAGGCTACATGGACCTATCTAAAACTCATAAAACTCATTTATTTTTGCAAATAGGCTTTTAAAAGGCACTTTTACACATCCCAGTATTAACCCTACCACTGTTTCTGTCGGTAGAAGAATTTTCTGGATGAAAATAGTAGCTTCATACAATAAGATACAATTTTACAAACACGTTCACTAAAGGTTTTGTAGCTAAGCACAAATCTCAGAAATCCTGTAATTGAAATGTCAAACGTCATTGCTGGCGTCAGGCGTTGCATTACGAACGGGAATCTGGGGGCACGGCAGTGCCCCCACCAAGTCGAGCAAAAAAGCGGCACGGCCGTACCATCCTTTTCTCGAAGCAATTCAGGCCATTTTCGACCGCCTGTAACTTCGTTGTGGATAAAACTAGAAGGCTGAATTTTCATTAGCTATGCAGGCATTGTAAAGACACGGTATATTTAAAATTTCATTCAATTTGAACCAGTAGTTTAAGAATTATAACGGGTCAAAGTTACTTAATTTTGTCACTCACTGACTGACTCACTGACTCACCGATCATCAAAACTCTAAGGCACTTCTAGCAGACCTAGAAGCTTCAAATTTGGAATATAAGTAGTATTTGGTGTATGAATCAAGGAAAAACTAAAATATTTGGGGGCACGGTAGTGCAACCGCCAAGTCGAGTAAAATTTTTCAATTTCGGTCCAGTTTTCTAGATACATAACTGCTGTCTACAAAATACAAAAAGAAATGAGATTTGGGGGCACGGTAGTGCAACCGCCAAGTCGAGTAAAATTTTTCAATTTCGGTCCAGTTTTCTAGATACATAACTGCTGTCTACAAAATACAAAAAGAAATGAGATCCCATCAAAAACAATACTTGTCAAAAAAACCAAGTCTCGCAACTCAGTTGTTCTACGGTAAAAAGTTGTGAGATCCATGTAATACCAAGTCCAGGCCAGGAAATCTTTAACGTTTTACATAAATATATTGACTTGGCCATCGCATGAAAACACGTGTAAATTAAATTATTTAGTGCGATGGCCAAGTCAATAATTTATGTAAAACGTTAAAGATTTCCTGGCCTGGACTTGGTATTACATGGATCTCACAACTTTTTACCGTAGAACAACTGAGTTGCGAGACTTGGTTTTTTTGACAAGTATTGTTTTTGATGGGATTCCATTGATCAAACGATATTACTAACCTGCAGACCTAATACATTACTGACATAGCTAAAGACCTATTTTACTGATATTAGCTGTACCTATTCATTTCATAATACATATTTGGAAGTGAGCACATTAAAAGATACACCTCAAGATCTGCTACAAGATATAATAGTAGGTCTTCTTGTTTTGTTCGTCTTATGAAACGTAAATGGGAACAATTTGTTTCGCCAAAATTAATGGTTTCCTGATTCAGGAACAAAACAACAGTTATATTATTTGTCATCGGGTCAATAATATACAGTGGACAGAACATGAAATATCACTGCTTGTTGTTGTTGCAAAGTAGCACCTAATACCACTGCTTAAAATCCTTGTGTTCTACATGATGTACCGTTTGATCGTTTCAGCCGAAAGACGTCCATTGCTGAACATACGCCTCCCCCAATATCTTCCACATCGCTCGGTTAGTAGCGGCCTGCATACAACGCCTTCCTGATTTTTTTTTTTTTTTTATGTGATAGGAGGCAAACGAGCAGACGGATCACCTGATGGTAAGTGATTACCGTCCTGATACTTTTATCAGGTCGTCGGTCCACCTTGTGGGTGGACGTCGCACGCTGCGTTTTCTGGTACGTGGCCTCCACTCCAGAACCTTGCTGCCCCATCGGCCATCAGCTCTACGAGCTATGTGTCCCGCCCACTGCCACTTTATTTTAGCGATTCTGTACCGACGATGTGCCGTACAAGCTAATAAATAATTGGAAGCTCCACAATACGCTCATGCGGCGCATGAGTGCATGAGCCGTCGAGCATCAACTGGCCGTGAACGGAGCTCGTAAATTATCCCAGCTCGTGTGGACTACCCACATTAGGACATGCTCCAATTACTAGCTCTCATATTAAGTGGTTTTTTAAACTTTCAGAAAAGTCCGATTTAAGAAAATAGACCTTATTTATAAATGTGAAAGTAGGTAAATATAATCAAAATCCAAATATAATCAAAATCGGTTCAGATGGAGTTCCATCTGAACCGATTTTGATTATATTTGGCAAAGAGATCCCGGGAAAAAACATAGGATAGTTTTAACCCGGTTCTTGAATCAGGGACGCCTGCGATACCTATAGTTTTTCTCCGACAGACAAAATTTGACTCGGACGAAGCAACTGGAAAAAGCTGGTTATAAATAAACATATCATTTTTCCCAGAATCGGCTAACTAACCCAGATCGTCAGATGAAACAGAAATCAAAGAAAAACAGAAACATTGGCGTAGATTTTGGTATTGTCGATTGTTTCTTTTAACAACACAATATTTTATAAATAAATATTGGATGATGCTCGGGCTATTTTTACGGCTCTATACTCGAAGAAGTTATAAAGCCTGCGTGGGTTTGAAATAGAAAAACAACGATCAAACATCCTGTACAATGTACATACTCTGAACTTCTGTTGTTATAAATAATGTTTCTTATAAATAAACTGTGAACCCTGTAGATTAGCGAGGATCCGTTGATAAAATACAATTACATTAGATAAAGTTAAGTTAACTTTCGATTCTTAATCAAACGAGCACCAAAAATCTCACAACAAAGGAAGTAAAACATAAATCGATTCGATTCTATTTATCATTCGACGCAATATATTTCAAGTCGCAATAGATTCTACATCGGATGCAAATATAACCGAACAGGTGGTCCCAATGCATTACGCGATCGAACTGCGGAGGAATGACTTTGCGAGTTGCAGGTGCAGTGGACGAATGTTCAGCCGACAGCACTTGAGGTTATACATATTAGTAGCAAAATCGCACTTATCATAACTACATTAAGGTGCCAGTGTAGTTACCATGATACGCCATCGTCTGTACTTGATGAATCATTTCTAATTTTATGAATCCTGTCATTCTTCTTTCGTCTCTATCAGAACTGAGCTTTTTTGCTAAGCACTCATTTATAGAATTGCTTGAAGAGGTGTGAACAAAGAAGCTATATTAAAAGGACCTAATTACAAATAATAAAATACGTCCTGTATAAAAATAAAAGAGTGAAAAGATGTCAATATCCATCCAAACGTTCCAACAATATAGGCGTATTTCAATATATTAAGCTCTAGTTAAATATCGTCACCGTCGTGGCAGAATTAAATAAATGACAAAACCAAAGTTGCGAGATATTCACGTTTTTGTGTTTTTTTTCGTTAAAAATGGCGATAACTTTTAAGGGTAAAAACATTTTACTGTCGGTCTTTTGATATTTTATACAGCACCTTTATTAATTCAATATTCTTCGATGATGTTACTTTGTATTATTTTAAATAAAAAAAATAAAAATGTAATTATTTAGTTCTGCCACAACCGTATTTTACAACTAAGTTGCAGTTATTTAGTTTTTGTATGTCACTTATTTAGTTTTGCCACAACCAAGGTATTACAAAAACGAATATTTCCATTGAATAAGTACACTTGTTTAATTTTGCCACACTTTTATTGACTTAAATGTTATTCATTTTATTTTATTTGTTTTGTTATTGCGATTTTAGTCAAAATCTGTAAAATTGTTACATAATACTAGAATACACCTACTTATTTAATACTTATAAATGTTTAACAAATTGGTATGGTAGCCATCAACATCAGATTCCTATAACATTGAAATTAAATTAAAAGAACCAACATCAAAATGAATATCAAAATTAAAATAATCCAAAAATAATAAAACTGTAATAGGGATCTCTCCCTAGGGATCCATAGGTATCCCTTACCCTCAACGTCATGGCAGAACGACGTTCAATGTCACTGCAGATCTCCGTTGACGCTAAGGCACATCGGCAGCTCAACAGACAGATATGGAAGTCCTTGCGACATGATGTTCACAACTTTAATACAAATAGTATTAAAGAGGCGATAGAGAGGAACCAAGGCTCGCAAGAGACAACTCTATTGGGCGAAGCTAGCTGACGAAGCTGAAGACTGCGGAAGGTGGTGTAACGTCAACAAAAGCCGAGGTTCTGGGTGAGATTGAAAAGTTTTATGGACAGGTATATACCTCGATGAAGATATTGTGGATATCAGCATTATCAGCCTATACGAGATTAGGATGGCTCTCAAACACCTAAAGAACAACAAGGCACCGGGTCATGACGGAATAATCTCGGAGCTTCTGAACATTGAAGTCCAGTCCTTCAGAGACTATTTAACTTCGTCTTACTCCAGGGAACAACGCCAGAGGCATGGAACAGAAGCGTGGTGGTACTCTTCTTCAAGAAAGGGGATAAAACCTTGCTGAAGAATTACTGACCCATCTCGCTTCTGAGTCATGTCTACAAGCTGTTTTCGAAAGTTGTCACGAATGATCTCGCGCGTAGGTTCGATGACTTCCAGCCTCCCGAACAAGCCGGTTTCTGAAAAGTATCGGTACATATCGAGGTGCTGAAGTGCTTGTACAGAAACGCCACCATGTTGGTCCGAGTACAGGAGTGGAGTACGAGGGCGATTCCTCTGCAGCGAGGCATGAGGGAATGTTATATGTCTCCGGATCTCCGAAACTATTCACCGCTGCATTGGAAGACGCTTCCAAACTCCTTGAATAGAAAGGATTCGGCACAAGCATCAACGACGAGTACATCATTCACCTTCGGTTTGCCGACGATATTGTGTGGTCATGGCAAAATCACTGGAAGACCTCGGCACAATGCTCGAAGACCTTAATCTCCCAAAAGGTAGACCTTCGGGTGAACAACGTGGAAAAACGAAGCTTTTGTCGAATGTCTATGTTGCGCCGTTCCCAGTTTCGGTTAGGAGCTCGAATCTCGAGATTGTTGACAAGTATGTCTACCCCGGACAAACGTATCAGCTAGGTAGAGAAAGAGGTCGAATCCAACTCGGCTGGACAGCATTCGG
Organism: Ostrinia nubilalis; assembly: GCF_963855985.1. NCBI lineage: Eukaryota > Metazoa > Arthropoda > Insecta > Lepidoptera > Crambidae > Ostrinia > Ostrinia nubilalis. Next base: position 17,352,898 of record NC_087095.1, on the reverse strand, counting down.
GAAACTACACAACATCCTTTCGTCCAAAATATCTCAGTGCCTAAAGACGAAAATCTACAATCTGTGTGTTACCACTGATGACGGCTCGGGAACGCCACCTCTTACTATAGGCCTAATAAATAAGCTCAAAGTTGCACACCGTGCTTTGAAGAGGGCTATACTCAGTTTTTCTGTACAAGAGACAGCCCTAGGGCACATAGTACGCAGAACTGACAGACGATGGGGCAGCAAGGTTTTGGAGTGGAGGGCACGTAACGGAAAGCACAACGTGGACTTCATAAAGGAAAGCACTGGATGCAGACCTCTACCAGCTGGTCATATTGGAAATCATCGGGGGAGGCCTATGTTCGGCAGTGGACGTCCTTTAAGGCTGAAATGATGATGATGATGAAGGTAACTATCCAGATTCAACATCTGAGTAATGAACATTGAAATTAAAAGTAACAATTAAAGTAATGTTACAAAAATGAAATAAATCAAAAACACAATTGTACGAGTATTTTGAAGCAATGTTTCGGATTGAGTTGTGGCAGAATTAAATAAAGTCACTTATTGACTTTCTTAGTACAAGTATTTTGAAGCAATGTTTTGCAGTGAGTTGTGGCAGAATTAAATAAAGTCACTTATTCAGTTTTACCACGTAAATTCTACAACAAACAGAGTTGTAATTTATGGTCAATAGTTTCACTAAACTGAAGATATCTTTGGAAATATCATAGATATTGCCACAAGAGTAAGACCAATATATAGCTAACACTTTCTGCTATACAAAAAGTGGAAAAAGTGGTTTTTGCAAAAAGTGTCAGTTATTTAATTCTGCCACGACGGTGACGATATGGAGTCCGTTTAAGGATCTCCTCATTTCTGATTCGATCTTGTACAAAAACATCAAGCATAGCCCTTTCCATAGCACGCTGTGCAACTTTGAGCTTCTTTATGAGGCCTATAGTGAGAGGCCACGTTTCGGAGCCGTATGTTATCACTGGAAACACACTGTATCACTGTTAAAATAAATACGAATTCGCATCTTGATAAGTTTCAGAAACATCAACATGTATTCTGCATAGAAATCTTGTTACAGTATCCATAAAACTTCAAACTACAGATTAGCCTCACTCTGCCCGCCGTGAAATAAGGTGGCGCTGGAGTTCGCGTCGGAACCCAATTTGTAAGTGAACATTCAAACGCTGCTCCAGCACCTCCGATATAGCGCTAAAATAAATATTACATCGCATCGCGGTGCTCACTGACAGTACAGTCCACGGGAAAAGGTTTAAAAAATTTGATTTACTTTTAAAAATATGAAATAACTGCACACAATGCAGTCTCTACATTAAATTACGTATCACACATCTTTCAAGCGAAGTGTCTGTTAAAATGTTTGCCCTACTAGTTTTGAGAAGAAGTAATGCACACTTAATTAAACCAATCGATCTCCAAATAGTTATCAAAGAGGTCTACTCATAGCTCTCGTTCCCTCCCCTGCAAATCCTGGGTGGTTGAGGATTCCGGGTGAAGCTCGCTTCCACCTTCGGCCTGATCATCACTTACCATCAGGTGAGATACAGACCAAGAGCATCCTTGTGGATAAAAAAAATCGACAATTATCATTTTGGTATCATCCAAAAAGTTATAATCTAGCACAATCCGACTCAGATTATGCCATTAAGGTCCATAAATTAAACTGTATTACCCAATTAATTCGATCGCAAGGACACAGCTAAATTCATTAAACGACCACATTACACCGCGATAGGATCTCTCATTTCCTTTATCGACCAAAAAGATAGGTCAACACTTGAACTATCTAAAGTGTAATCTCCCTTGCCCGCAAATCTGATCTGGTCCGACGCTGGGGTTTTGCGAATGGCCCCTTTTTGGCCAACGACCGACACACCATGGCTTTTTACGCCACTTTCGCGTTATTGTAATGGTCGTTTGATTTCGATTATGGAGATTGCTTAAGTATTGATACTTGAAATTGCGAAATGCAATGATTTTTATTGGGTTGGAGACTTTTTTACGAGGTTTGAGTGAAATCGTTTCAATAAATTATATCACCCAACTTTAAGTACCTACGTACCTACTAGGTTTTGTACCTACTTCTTTCATGGTGTTTATTCTCCAATAGTCACTAGGTTTAAATTAATTTTAATTTACTTACTGCGTTGTTTTCATAAACTTCGTAAAATAAACTAACTTTAAATCTATTTTTAAAATTAATTTCTGTAGGTGCCTGTACCCGTTGAGCGGATTACTGGTCCGCTCAGCGACAAATACCTTTTAGACAATCCTATTTTTGAGCGGCCCCTAAACCTATTTTGGAGAATTATTGTTTACTTATATGCCATTAAGCAGAACAGGTGCAGAAAAAGATTTTTGAACTCAGTGGGCTGAGGGTGAGTTTAAATTAAACGTCCTAACTAGTGAGTGCGTTAAAAAAATTTATGAAAATGTTCTTGAGCGCATTTGATGTAAACACTACGCCCTCTGGCTACGCTGGTGTTTTAAACGCGTTCGAGCATGTCGCAGGATCTTACGTAATCTAAAATAACTTATTGCTTTTTTTCGTAGGCAGCTCAGACAATATATGGAGTAAGATTTACTTAATACTTGTAGTTTTGTTATTTTAGCATTTACTCTGCATCTATGGAGCCTATGTTTAACAAGAGTAGCAAGTTTAAATTATTCATAGTTAATTTAACTTTTAATTTTATTTCTCCCAAGTCAAGGCCGTGTTGACAATGTTCTTGTCTAGAAGATTACTTTAAACTTCGTCACTTTAAAGTTATTCCAATTTTCTCTTAAATTCCTCGAAACTAAAGGTCATGAACTTCAAAGTCAAGGACGATTCCATTTCCATTCCCTAATTGATCGATTCAACTAAAGTTTAAGTCTCCATTGTAGGTAACTTACTGGTGAGCAATCGAGTGTACTGTTTCATGGATTGTTGTGTAATAAGATCTAGTTAGAAACAGGAGGTTGCCTTTTAGAGTCACGCGAGGTCAAATTCTAGTACTGTACCTTTTTATGTTATTCACCTGTTAGTCTAAACTATTTTCTCTACTTTGGGGTTAAGTTTAAATACATACCAAATAATGCCTATAGCTAAAATTAATGACTTCCCAAAGAATAAGGTCGCGTCAACTATAGTCATATTTTATATTTCTCCAGTTCAAAGTTTGGTCCACACGAGCCCAAACAAAAGAAGATCTGACAAAACAGCTGTTGTCGGAGGCGGATGCACGGCGCGTGCTGCGACCGTGTGAGGAGCTTTATTTACTTTTAATAGTTCCGGACCGTTCTCGAGAAAACTTTACCTTCGTGACTATAGAAACGTTTACGTAGCGGATGAGTATGTGTGACCTCTAGCAGTCAAATTGACTGAGCGCCGCAGCAATATTCGATCGGAAATGGAAACTTCAGTTTGGAATTCTTTTCCAAGTATGACAAACTTGAATTTACTGTACCTGACTGGAACTTATTGTACCATGTGTAGAATTCCTACAATAATCCCGGGTAGGAACCCGAGATTAAATCTATTGCGCAGGCTCCAACGAATAGGAATACAAAGAGCTAAGGTTTGATAGATTGTTAGACAAGGTAATTAGTCCGTGTGATTAATTACTTTATGTTCCGACGTTTTTTCATAGCTTGTACCGAACCTCAAGTCATCAAATACGCGTACTCAAGTAAGCCAATTTTCTAAAGCTAAAAGTTAACTTAGTAAATCATCGTTAATAGCTATGATAAATACAAATCTCATACAAAGGCACCACCGTCATAAATTACAACAAAGAGCAGATAAAGGCCGTCGGATTTACCTCAGGAACTTCGCATTAGTCGTGTTACAAAATTAAATCCTTTTATAATTAACTTTTGTTAAGTCGAATACTATTTACCTGCCGTAATTGCTCTCGCGAAGCTATTATACTAGACAAACAGCTGTACATCGACCCAACGAGTAATTAACAAAAAGAGCACACCTTTTAAACATGTAGGTATCAGCCAAAGTTAAATTAAATGTAAATTGCCTCCAAATGGGCGCGGTGCAACTCTTTAACAGGCGGAAAGTTTTAATGATACTAATTAATCCTTAGTTGATCCTGATCTCAAGCTGTGATGTGTGGTTTAAGAACATGTGTTAGTCACTTTATAATAGAGTTTTCTACAGGGTTGGTTGCCATAATCGAGATTCTCGGGTTGAAGTCACTTTATGAGTAATCACAAGCATCTGACATGACTTAATTAAACACGTGCACCGCACGTTCCTAGTATAAATGAACTAATAAATCAGAAGACCTTGAAACTCCAGCATCTTAACAACTCAAATGCCGAGCTTAAGACCGTGGAGCTGTATGATCCATAATTTTATATCACGCTAGGGAAATAAAAACGGGAACTTATTTGGCAAATTCTGGCGTTTAGTGGAGGGGGCGAAAATTGCACATATTGCGGGCTAAGGCCGCGGCCACGCGCGAGCGACCCTTGGCGCGGGATTCAGAGCGGAGCATGAAGTTGGTGTCTGCTAATATCCTACCAAAGTATGTCTATATACACCCATGTTATGAAATGTATGACACACCAAGCTTAATTAAAAAAATAGCGCATTGATTCAATTTGAATGGTTGAACTTCAAAAATGTTCGATACACTCCAAAAAGATAGCTGACATTGGTTGCCTTTTGAAAGGTAGAAGTCGTACTTTGCCTTTCTTCAGAGTAGGCTTAAGTCAAGCAGTGGATTGCCATTGCTTGAAATGATGATGTAAGTAAATCAATTTGGTATTTTAAAAGAAACACGTAGAGTTTCATTATGCCCACGAACGCCCCGCTCAACGCCCGCTTAATGCCCCGCTTAACGCCCCGTGCAACGCCCCACACGAGTGTGAGCGCTAAGCGGAGGAGGCGCCGAGAGTAAGAGCCACATAAATCATTGGGTGCCGTCACTCCGCGGAGTGTTGGTAATTGTGTGAGATGCGACTCCGCCGGATTTTTGTAGTAGTTATAAATGATAGATGGAGGCTTGTATTGAAACAATATGTGGAAAGCGCTAAAGCTTTTGCGCGACATGTATAATTTGTATATGTATTAAAAATTAACCTCTTACTAATAAAAAGTACACGGTCGTTGAACAGTGCTTTAAAGTGTCGTTTGGTATAGAAATGTTATTTTGTTTAACAAGCATGTAACTTTTTATTAGTAAAGGGGTAAATGTTTTCAAGTTTGTTCATTGCTTGACAAATGACTGCAAGAGGTTGGCTTTTAATATCATGATATAAAAGGATAAGTACGGCTGGAGTTGAAGTGAGATATTGCGCTATAATCAGAGCCTCATAAGGCGCGAGGCTAATCCAGACATTCGGCGCGGCGTGACTTACGCGTGCTTAATCCTCACACCTGCTCGCGTCTGGGCTGGACTCAGGGCCTGAGCAGATACTAAGATTTGGCAGTCTTACTTTCAACGTACACAGGAATTACTTTTTGTTATAAAACATAAATAACTTGAAAAAACCGACCAAGCAACTGTTCTTCCATCTAAGCTACTTAGGCTGAGTTGTACCATCATACTTTAACTTTGACAAACATCTGTCAAATTACATACAAAAAGCACTGGTTAATGTTATTGTTACGGTTAAAAGCAGGTGGTGCAACTCAGCTTTAGACGTTGGATGAACCCATCGTTCAATTCAAGATGCAACTCTGAACGCTAAATTAAATAGTAATGGTAAAATTAAAGGTTACAATGCTTGTCTGATGACCAAAATAATAATATTTCTTCAGATACAAGTTTAACTGAAGTCTGAAATGTTCTGAACTGCAAGACACTTTTTAACATAACTGAAAATATTATCAACAAGTCACAATAGTCTTGCTGTAAAATGGAAGATACACTCCAAACAAAGTAACTGTCATTGTACGAATGAATAGGTACACTAAACTTCTTGCTCACTCGCTATTTCAGCGTGCATATAAATTCACAACAGCAACGCCAGTTCCATTTGGAACTTGAGCAAGGTTTTACTTATCGACAGATACCTACCTACTGGTCAATCAACCCAAACGAACCCAGACGCTTCTTGAGTAAAACATTTAGAAATACCTTTGTATTGATTACTTTACGTTTCTCTATCTTTAATTTATCGATAATACAGATTAGCAGGAATTTTAAGACAAAGCACAGCATAAAAATTACAGCTAATAAAATATGTTCATCGTCCTGGATGTAAGAACTCAAGAGATAACTGATATGACTGTAATTCGTATTAAAGCCTTGTTGTAAATTTTAGTACTCTACTGTATTTATACAACATCTACCCTTACCTTTGTGATCAATATTCCAAACCACTGAAAGAACTTTAAAAACTAGGGCTTGGCAACTCCATTTCTCATTCATGAAAACAAGCTGAAAAAATACCTCACCTCACGTATTTTGTTGGCTTAAACCTAAGAAACGGCAGATTAAGTGTGCCCGGATTAGCGCCCTAAGCCCGCCACTGGTTTCCCTGAGCCTCTTTCGAACAATTTTCCCGACGAGTGCGTTAAATCGCAATCCTTTGTCTAAGTAAAACAATACAAAAAAGTACGCTCTTATTTACAAAGCAACAAAGTCCAAAGTTGTGCTGAAAGTTTATACAAGAGAACGCTCGTGTAATGTTTGGAAATAAGAATACCGAATAATAACATTTCAAGTTCGGATTCTGGGAAAGCTATATTGCAAAAAGGAAAACACAGAATGTCTTACTTTTTCATTTATTTTTTATTTTATACTCGTACAGAAATCGTTTTTCTGTGCGATTAACACCCGTTTTCACAAACGATGCTTAAGTGAAGCAACATATCGAACGCACAACGTTAAATCTTCTTTTCATAGTTGGTTCCTCACTGATGAGGATTGCGACCACATAAAGCGTTCCTCCACAACGTTGAATAGAGCTCTGTGATTGGTTCGTGTGTCACCCTGTGCGTCCACACGCACTGTGAGCCCTCATAGTAATGTTTGTGAATACGGGCGTAAATGTTTTCTGGTTTATCCAAATTAAATAAGAAAGAGTCATACCTACATTACCGAAGTAGGTCCATTCATTCATTTTGAAATAACTTATGCCCGATTTCACCACCAATTCTTTATGTTTAAATGAGTCATTTGAAAACAAAACTCCTTTTATGTTTTACCATAGGGCTCACTTATAAATTAGGGATTGATGGTGAAAACGGGCATTAGTGACGTAAATTAGGGGATCTTACGTCCAGCAGTAGAACCTAGTCTATTAGAAAAGAGTCTAAAGATGACTTGTAGTGCAATCTTTTAATGTTCGATTTATGTTCTTGGCAGGCTTGACGGGCTTGGCAGGCCTCCCACTAGGTGGACCGAGAACCTGGTGAAGGTCGCGGGAGGTGCCTGGATGCGAGCGGCGCAGGACCGGTCTTTGTGGAAATCCTTGGGGGAGGCCTTTGTCCAGCAGTGGATGTCTTTCGGCTGAAACGAACGAACAAACGAGATGTGCTTGAGCCTGCTGGGGCTACATCCATTATACTTTTTACTGAAAAGCGTTCGAGGTAACAAGATTCGTTAACCGCCACTGTTGCGTATGGAGACGCCAAATGGGTATTTAGAATTGTAAAGCTTCTTGGAAAAGGTAAACCGCGAACATTTATTTCGGAACCGAGTTCAACACGTCATTTGCGTTCACTTTTTGAAAGGAAGCGACTTACGAACGGAGTTTCCATTCATAGAAGTTACACCTTGTTGATTGTGTTACAATGTAACAAAATTTGGATACATCATGTAGTATCTAAATACTACAGACATCTACGTGATATCGTCGAATCTCCGGTGACGTTCAGTTACGGATTTCATGTTATGTAACCTGATCTCTTAATTGGTCCGTTCATCTGTATTCTCTTACTAGCTTTCCGCCCGCGGCTTCGCCCGCGTGGAATTTTGTCTGTCACAGAAAAACAATATCGCGCGCGTATTTGCTCACCGTTTAGACCTACCCTGGACTACGACAAACATTTTAAAACCAAAATCAGCTCAATCGGCCAGCCGTTCTCGAGTTTTAATCAGACTAACGAACATCAATTCATTTTTATTTATATAGATAGATAGATGATCCAATATTACCTATCTCTATAAAACAAAGATTGTTCCACAGATGGCTTAGACTCTACATTTAAAAGTCACTCGTGACTACTTGCATATTTAGATAGAAATTGCACATATTCTGAAAAAAAAAAAAAAAACAATTCCTCTACTGGTTTCCTGACAGAGGACCAAATATTGGTCTCTGACACGGGGTCAAAGGTTAAAGATATTCACTGCACGTAGTCAATAAATTGATCAATACCCAATAAATACCGCCGAATCTTTATCGCAGGCGGCTGCGAAGGCATCCGTCGCGGCACAAAGGGAAACTTGCGCCGGAACTTTTGTAATATCTGTGTAATCGGCCGCGTGTAAGCTGACGATTTAATGCTGTGCTACAAATACCTGAAGTAATTAAATGCTGTCAAAACCCTTAAACACCTACCAGGGGTCTCTCAGACTCTGGTAAAGTTTCTTGTCTGTAACTAGTCGCATGCGCTGTGAGAGATTTAGGTTTTTTTTGACAAATGTCTTAGATTGTTTACACCTTTATGTATTTTTTTGATATAAAACATTGTATAAATGACATTTTTAACTTAATTTACCTTTTGGTTAAATGTTAAATGAACAAAATTAAATAGTTCCTACTATCACATCATTTACCTAGCCCCAAAGTAAACACAAAATTTGTTTACTATGCCGACAAAATACCTTAAGAGCAAAATGTAATATAAATTATACGTACAAATCTTATAATCGTCCATGACCTCAAGAACAAGTTCGTTCCATTATCACACTCCATCACACTCACTAATATGAGTACGTTGTAACCACTAATGCTTTATTTTGTTCCGATAAAAGTAAGTAGGCCTATCCTCCTGTCCTAATAAATAATAAAATAAACTGAAACGAAATACAAATTGTACTTTGACAAGACTCTTCACTACGAACAAAGATAGATTTTTTTTTCACAATGCACACAGACGATTCTGTTGCAAAGATATTCGAACGTATTTGTTTGCTGAATTACCAATTCCTAGTAGCGCAGGCTATAAATACAAAATACGAGAATTTCTTGAGCAATCCATAAGTAGTTGTAAACAGAAATACACTGAAGATTCTTGTTTATTTATTTATGTTTATTACGCAAACCCATAATTATTTTCAGCTGCCTGTTTTGTGATTAAATTGCTGAACAATATCAAGATTATTTGCGACACAAGGATCGCTGAACGATTTTTATTTTATTACAAACCAAGTACCTATTTGTTGGCTAACCAAATGATTTTAATGCTGCTTGTAGTGGCCGACCAAATGTTATTACGGCTGATCATTTAATTACTTCTCTTTATTATAAACTAGCGGCCGCCCGCGACTTCGTACGCGTGGATTCCTTTTTACCCCCTTCATCTATCTTACGCGGTTTAGATTTTTTCATACAAATGTTTTTTCCCGCTAACTCCCGTTCCTGTGGGAATTTTGCAATATCCTGTTGTAACTAAGCTTTAAGTTTACTAAGATACCTGCATGCCAAATTTCCAGCGTCTAACTTAAGCGGTTTAGATTTTTCACACAAAAGGATTTTCCCGCTAATTCCCGTTCCCGTGGGAATTCCTAAGTATACTATAACCTGCCCAGGAGTATGAAGAATAATTGTACCAAGTTTCGTTAAAATCCGTCGAGTAGTTTTTGTTTCTATAAGGAACATACAGACGGACAGACAGACAGACAGACAAAAATTTTACTGATTGCATTTTCAACCGACTTCAAAAAAGGAGGAGGTTCTCAATTCGACCCGTATGTTTTTTTTTTTTTCTATGTTTGTTACGCGATAACTTCGCCAATTATGAACCGATTTGAACAAATCTTTTTTCGTCGTATAGGTAATACCTCAAGGGTGGTCCCATTTAAATTTAATAATAGAAAAAACAACCCCCAAGGGTGGAAAATTGGGGATGAACTTTTTTATACGCAATATCTCCGCCGATTATAAATCAATTTGAACGATTATTTTTTTGTTGAATAGGTATTATCAAAAGGGTGGTTTCATGCGAATTTGAAGAAAATATTTCACCCCCAAGGGTGGAAAATTGGGGATGAACTTTTTTATACGCAATATTTTCAATTTTTTTTAGTTTTTTTTTGTGTTCACGCATTTGAAGTCGGTTTTATTTTTTTAAAAAGTTAATTATTGGCATCAGTATCGATCACTAATCACCCCCTGATAGTTATTTTGAAAATATATTTCATGTACAGAATTGACCTCTCTACAGATTTATTATAAGTAATATTTTGGTTGCCAAATAATAATTTATTCCACAAAAACACTTCTCCAAAAACCGTAATTGAAGCGTACAGCTAAGAGTGAGAGTTACGAGTTCTATCTAAGAACTGAATACAGTACCTTCCGCTCCCAAACCACTAGACTTTATTGACGATTAGGTAATGTAACCTTTTTATATTAATTATAATTAAATTCTCGCTTATTTTCTACACGTTTCTTTGAATAAACATATTATAGAACTCTCCTTAATTCCAGCTAAACGTAATTAAATAACAACGATTATTTTTAAATAGGCTCGTGAAATTCTAAGAAACGCTTCAAGTAACACTCGAGAGGTTTCCATTAATTTTAAGTGTACTTAGACGTAATGTGATTGACACTTACGACGAATTCAGTGAAATTTGAAGGAAAAATGTATAAAGTCTTATTCATATTTTTTGTGTAATCATGTTAAACGTGAGTTTGTAAAGCTGTTAATATGTTGTATTGGAATACTAGTTATTGAAATATTTCACATACGTTATATAAATACATATGAAAGTAGAATTATGTATTACTCTCAATCTCAATTCTTAATTCGCAAACATGTATTGTAATTACCTAAATATTCACTTCACTAGACTTTGATAATGTATTACAATTTTCATGTGTCTGTTGATTGAGGTCATCCTAAAATTCTGAGAAATGATTTACCTATTTACTATAGGCACAGTTTCAGTTGGAATTCTGCACTTCTAAACTAATAACACTTGCACACAAACATAAATAATAAGTAGGTAATATCATGTTTGAGATAAACTTTTAAGGTCTCCCCTAAACTCAATATTTTGTCAATCCTCTTGCTAAATATGGTTGACAAACAGCTTTGTTTTCGTTCAATTGTTTGTCAAATGGGAACGACCGGAGTAACAGCCGTTACCTGCATGAGACTGTCAAGCGATTAGAAATAGCCGAGCCTATACGTTTTCAGATTACAATATTTTTCAGTCACTAAATAAACTAGCAGTCAATGGGATTCATCTATGAAGACAACAAATCGAATTGCTGATTCGTGAATTCATTGTGAATCAATCACCTAACTGGTATTTTAATGTAGGTACCTACTTACTTCTTCAAAATAAGTTCGTGAATATTTATGTGCCACTAATTTCCATTATATCAGTAGTAAATAAATTGGTAAGTAGTTTTCTAGCAGTTAATAAGGCCAATATTTAAAGACAGGCACTATATTTATCGATTTTTTTTGCCCAGATCAAGGAAAAGATCCAAACGTCAGCTCACAAAACATAACTTTGCCAATAACCTATGAAGCAAAGTCACTAATGAGATCAGGGCACGTACACGTAGCCAATCGGCAAGTTAGACCGCCGCAATATTACCGCGAGGCGCGGGGCAACTCAATGTTGACACTTAATTTATTTAGTTCGGGAAGAAATTCACTTGCTACCTGATTGAAATTTGTGAGTTCAAATTGAATGCATTCAATTAATTTCTTGTTTCTGTCTTGATATTCATAGCTTGGAATGCAGAGTTGATGAGAAGTATGAGAACTAAGCAAATGTTTTTGAGTACAAAACAATAAGAGTAGGTGCGTTGATTTTTAGTTGGTCGATAGTTGTGCCCGATTTTAAATTGTATGAAGAATCGGCCAAATCGAATCGGCGTAGTGTGCGCACTCCCATACATGCCCGACTAAACTATCAGCCGACAAAAAATCAACGGTGTGCGCCTACTCTAACACATTTTCCTGCCTTTCTTATTGTACCTATTTAGATTTTTTATTTCCTTTCGACTCTAATCTCGTAAGTATTTTGTAGCTATATAACACAAAACCCTATCTTTTCAGGTTTTTTCGTTGTGATTAAAGCAATGTTAGTAAAATAGGTCAGACGCAGACTCAGCTCAAAGAAAAAAGAAAGAACAGAGCGTCGATGTGATTTCCATTTGCACTGAAACTTAGCTACTAATAAAAACGAAATGAGCATAATACTCGGCAAAATCCGCTCTCTCCAGCGCGGGAATACTGTATTCAAATACAAATTAGATCAGGATCCGTTGAGGCGTGAAATAATTTTGTTACGGGATGAATACTGACTCGGTTAAAGGCCTTACGTGAAACGGTTTTGAATACTCTATCTCTCTTTGTTACCCATCCTGAGGTTCTAGAAGGAGTGACAGAAATGGACATAACCGATATATTGAACTATCTATATCTATAAAAGCGAAAGGTCACTGATTGACTCACTCATCACGGAATCTCAGAAACTACAAGTGCTAGGAGTCTCAAATTTTACATGGGGGTTCCTTTTAGAACGCAGGTGCTCACTAAGAACGGATTTTACGAAAATCCACTCGTAAAGGGGTAAAACGGGGGGTCCACGCGTACGAAGTCGCGGGCGGCCGCTAGCTTAAGAATAAACTCCCAAGTTTTGTACGTAGTAGTGGATCGACATCTTGATTCAGTTTAAGTTTCGTCTCGAAGATCCATAAATCAGTTTATCGGGTTGAAACCTCAGTTTTAAAACTCAACGGAAGACAAAGAAGTCTTCTCAGAATTACTTAAAAATAAATTAACTTGCTTGAGTTTAATCTTGAAATGTTTTCCACCATTACCTTCTCGTCCTATCCATCCTCTCCTCGACCCATTTACAGTGTTAGATGGCGACAATACCTGAAATCCCAATATCCTAAATCGAGTGCGAATCGCTTTGAACGTCGACACCCACTGCATTTACCGAATTGGGCCCGTGAGTGATTCAATAGTTTCACGCAGAAGCCTCTTTGAAATCAAGGGATCACATTACGAGTGGATATTTCGAGCTTGTAATACACACTCAGTAAAAATATTTACCAAACAAATCTCTTTTATCAGGTTTAGTACGAAAATATTAAGGTTTCGTTGATGTTTTGTATAAGTTTATTGTGAGAGACTACATTGAAAGATGTATCATTCTAGATCTTGATGCTTTATTTTATTTGTCTCCCTTTCAGCATGTAACCCAAATAAGTTTAGGATCTCGAAGTGAAACATTGTCTTTGTGTGACTAGACTGGTCTTTATGACATAGTAAAAAACTCGTTCACACGCGCTGGTAATATACATTTCCTCGAGTAAAAATGTCGTTCCTCAGCTATTTCAATTTAATCCAGCTTTTGCATAAGTAGGTAGTCAAATAATGTAAGATTAACTATTGGGCACAATTGAATCTGGGCGTTTCGTTAATTTATTAGGGACAACAAAAATATCCGATGCAAAATTATCAAACACTGACTTTTTGAAAATTTACGCGTAACCTCTTTCAGCTCGTAATTTAAGTTTTGTCTTTTTATTGATCTAGCTTATATTATACGGATTAAATTACCATCTTTTTAAATAAAAAACTGGACTGTTCTGAATCCTGGTTGGTTCGAAGCAAGTCTAGCCAGCGTGCTACTCCGTCGTTCGTCGCAGCCGTGCGCGATCATCGCTGAATTATGTACTCGACGGCCACTCGGAGCGTGTGCGAACACTTTAGCCGTAGCTCGAGGGAGACCAGCCAACTCAAAAAGGAATAGAATAAGTATTCAGTTATTTTTATTAAAGTAATTAAAGGTCCTCCTCCTGTCACATAAAAAAAAAAAGGTCCACTGCTGGATAAAGGCCTCCCCCAAGGATTTCCACAAAGACCGGTCTTTCGGCTGAAACGAACGAACGAACGAATTAAAGGTAAATTAATTTTGCAAATAAGCTTTAAAGAGCGCTTTTCAGAATTTATTTATTTATTAATGCCAAAATTTTAACATTAGGCGAATTTCACATTCTTCTATTTTTCAATTCAAAACAATATTAAAATTAAAAATTTGTTTTTTTTTATAAATTGCGTAGTAAGTAAAGCAATATTTAGGTATTTTATAGCATCCCTCGGTACCACATAATATAAACTATAGGTTTCACATTACATAATATTTAAAGATTCAATATTTCAATTTTATTAAAAGTGCTCTTAGGGAGACTACTTGCTAAAACAATTTGAATTTGAATTTGAATTAGGTATGCGGAAGGCATCGCACGGAATTTTTTTTTCAAAACAGAATAGGTACACTCACACTATCTCTTTGCTCAAAACTGCCCTGGCCGTATTCCTTTCAGAATAGATCACTTTCACTTTCTCAACATGTACTGGCTGTATTCTCAGATGCTACGCCTCAGTTCAAACGCGCCGCCTGCGACGGAGGAAATATTACACAATCGAGGCCACCAAATGGGGTGCGGAGTGCTCGTACGTGTAAAACGCTCTAATGGCGTATTACCCTTGATTTTCAAAACACACACTGAATCAGGTCTGCGGATCGAAGGCGATTGAAAGAGAAAGTCTTTGTTCGGAGTTCACTCGAGTATATTCATGATAGAAAAACTTATGAATATTTATGTTATGGCTTACGAATTTCTTCATCCGTCATATTTTCGGCCACAGGACGTGCACTGCTGAAAATAGGCCTCTCCCAATGATTTCCACATTTTCCACACGCCAGGTTAGTAGGCCTGTATCTAGCGCCTTCCTGATACCTTTATGAGGTCGTTAGTCCACCTTGTGGGTGTACGTCCCACGCTACGTTTTCAGAACGAATTTAGAGTAGGTATCCTTTTTTCCTCTAACAATGTTAAAGTTATTTAATTGAATAAGAAGGAAAGTTATACCTACAACGACAAAATGTTATGTGGAATGTTCTGTTAAAATAATTTGCTTCATACTGAAAAGTTCCTGACCTTGAGTTTCAGTTACTCGTTTAAAAAATTAAAAAAGGTATTGCCAATCACTTTCCCCGGGGATTTACTCCGCCTTTACGGTTAGGTTTATTGGCGTTTAAGCCATAGATCCCGACTACACAGCAGTTAAAGGACGGGTATGCGAGGTGATAATAAATTCGTATATTCAATGAAGTTAACAGATTGTTTTACGCCATGTGGAATCTCTGGATTTAAGGGTAGTAGTTTTGGCCGTCTGCCAATCTAGGTCCTCCCTCATAATAAGCACCTACTCGTATGTGATTTCAGGACTCTGTATGTCCTTAAAGCAAATAATTGCGTAAGTAGTTACATTGTCAGGTTATAGAATTGGTCCTTAGTCGACAAAGGGCATGCGCTATATTTTTTTATAGTGGTACATAAATGTCAATAACAATATACAGGGCCCTGCGCACTCAGTATAATGACGCATTCAGGATGCTGATGGGGCTGCGACGATACTGCAGTGCATCAGGGACGCTGGCAGAAGCTCGAGTAGATTATATAGTAGTAGAGTAGATAGATGCTGCCATTTTAAGAAAGCGCACTGCGTCCCTGATCCACCGTGTGCGTGGCAGCTCCAACAGCCTCCTGCAGAGTGTCGCGGCGAGGTTGAACGTGGACAGTGCCATCATGCAGCACTGGACACGCGTCCATCTTACTAAAGACACCAAATTGTCGTTCGTTAATTGTGTTTAGGTTACTGTGTGATTTACTAGCCATAGTTTATAAGACCTTTGTTACTAACACTTTTATGGGCTATGCCTGAAATAAATACCTTTTATTTTATTTTTATTTATTTAATATTCCTTCTAATTCGAGTCTTAAGGAACAAGCGCTAATTTTAACGCCAACAGTTTGACTTTGATCCCGCGACACGCGCCTTTGCGAACCAATTATGCAAATACTGTCGGACGATATTATTCAACTTTTTATTCTTCGCGAGCTACACGCAGACCTCAAGAGCGAGAAACATGAAGGATTAATCTTTACTGGCTTTGTACTGCATAATATTACTTTGGCAAGTTAAAACGGTAATGACTTGAAAATTAGCTTAAGCGACTCGCGGATTTCAGTCGTGCAAGTTGGCTAATTCTTGGAAGTCACACATTGCTGCTAAATGTTTACGACCGAATGTTTTTCTGGGTGAAACATTTATTTTATGTGATGTGAGAGTAGAAATATTCGGGTCTTTGCGCTGTAATCCGGCTACAAGGCCAGATAAAGCCAGAAAAGGCTTTGGACTGTATGAATATGTACTATTTGGCAAATCTAGCCCATTGATTCTATTCAAGACGCATTTTTAGTAGACGAACCTTTAATAGAATGGGTAGGAGACCATGCGTGTGCCTTAGTATTGATAATAACTTATCGCATTTTTAAAAAGTTGTATAAACAAGTAAGTACCTACCTACTGAGGAAAAATTACTAATGACACTTCTCTTAAGACTCATGAATTCATAATTACCTACTTCATTTAATGAAGCCACGTAAAATACAAGGAAAATGGAGCGAAAGTAATATCAAACTGAATTATGGAACCTTTGCTATTAGGCAAAAAGCCTAACGACAAAAACTTGGTTTTTAATTCCGCCGGTGGGAGTTATAAAACAAATCTGTGAACTTTTCACTCAATCCTCGATTGCGTGCGGCGATCGGTGACGCGGTGGAAGCGACGTAAGGCGGGGGCGGAAAGAGGGTTAGCAAAATAAAGGGAAAAGTGTCGGCTTTCCGTTTTATTTTAGGCTCACTGGACCGACTGCTTGTGGGCGAAGGATCTAGACCGGGCCTGCTCTTTCGTTGATCCCTGAAACGTGTTTTAGTTTTCTTGCTAACCCTTTTTAGTCGACTACTTTTACAAATTCTTCAATCTGAGGAAGAGGATTATAGGAAAAGGTTAAGGCATTGATTAAGAATTAAAATAAACTATAACGCTTTTACAACAAACGTGAATAGTGACTGATGTGCTGTATATTGATGCTTCCATTCAACAGAACAGAAATAGTAAGTTTTTGAGAATTTAGTTTGCAGAAATCTATCTTACCCGTTTTTACCATTGAAACTACTTAATTAAGATTACGTAATAACAACTTTTAGGCTAAGTTTCACCATCTTACTTTAACTTTGACAAACGTCAAAAACCTGTCAAACTCCATACAAAAGCATCGGTATGGTTACCGTTAAAGTTGTTAGCCACCTAACTTTGACCGTAACTTTAACGGTAACCGGTCTATTTTGTATGGAGTTTGACAGATTTTTGACGTTTTTTAAAGTCAAAGTAAGATGGTGCAAGGGTGCAACCCAACCTTAGAGTGATTTTTCTAGGATTTTGTCAAATCTATGTAAAAATCGATTCCCATTGTAACATTATTTATTATTTCTCAACATTCACTATATAGTGAATCAAAAGTAAAACTACGAAAAATCATAACTGAACCCGCGTCCGCCGGTTAGTGTGATCAATCACGCCTCTACTTACGAACTCCAAACTTTCCCATTTTATCGGGGCCGGTAATCGTTAAACACTGGTCCATTTAGTTCTAGTTTCAACCCGGCGAGGGAATCAATTTCCCCGTAACATAACGTAGGGCGTTAAACTTTGTTTAAAAACAGCCCGAAAAATCTTTAGTAACTACTTTGAAAAGGAAGAGTTTTAAGCTGGGTTGCACCATCTTACTTTAACTGTGACAAACGTCAGAAATCTGTCAAACTTCATACAAAAAACACCGGTTATCGTAATAGTTACCGTCAAAGATAGGTGGTGCAACTCAGCCTTACTGTACAAAATGAAACGAACTAAAATCTTGAGAGCTTTGTGAAGGAGTTGTACGAAATGGAATGAAACGTTTGTTACCACTTCAGGAACTGTAGGGTTAATTTCCTAGCTATGAGGAATGAGGATTCCACCAAATTGTCAAATAGTTCTGTTATTACATAGCGTGCGTCAAAGGGTATTGTAAAGATGCTAACGTGGCATTAATGTTCTATTGAAAAGACTGGTAATTTACCCCGCTTCGTTAGTTATCAAATAAATGTAATAGTAGCTATAATCTCTTTTCAACTCAAATAATGCGCATTGAACTATTTAATTTTGGAATTTTCTTGATTTTTAGGGTTCCGTACCTCAAAAGGAAAAAACGGAACCCTTATAGGATCACTTTGTTGTCCGTCCGTCCGTCTGTCAAGACCCTTTTTCTCAGGAACGCGTGGAGGTATGAAGCTGAAATTTATATCAATTACTCAGGTCTACTGTCCCTTGAAGCTGTGAAAAAATCAAACTTCTAAGCCAACGCAATCAAAAGATACAGCCGTTTATGCCGCAAATTTTCGACACTTGCAAGGGAATCAAAACCTACAGGGTGCTTCCCGTGAACTCAGAATCTTGAAATTTGGTACGAAGCAACGTCTTATAGCATAGATAAAGGAAAAATTACGAAAACCATAAATTTTTAGTTACATCACATAATATATATTTTTTTAATAATTTTAAACTTACTACCCATTTCCTCATAAACGCGTAGAGGTATTAAATTGAAATTCATACCAAATACTCAGGTCTATAATACCTTTAAGCTGTAACAAAATCAAACTTCTATGTCAACGCAATCAAAAGAAACAGCAATTTAAGCTGCATATTTTGAAACTCGCAAGTACTCGCAAGGGAATCAAAACCTAAAGGGTACTTCCAGTCGACCTAGAATCTTGAAATTTGGCATGAAGCAACGTTTTATAGCACACATAAAGGAAAAATTCCGAAAACCTTAAATTTTTAGTTACATTACAAAATATATATTTTTTAATAAATATAAACTTATTACTTTTTTCCTCATGAACGCGTAGAGCTATCAAGTTGAAATTCATATCAAATACTTAGATCTAATTGCCTTTAACCCGTGAAAAAAAAAAACATAGTTATGACTCGACTGTCGTAATGAACGAACTTTGTAAACCTTGCAGGTTTGTACGGAACCCTCGGTGCGCGAGTCGCACTTGGCCGGTTTTTTAATAATAAATGTGCGAGAATCTAATTTTAGAACCACCACTATCCCAACTAATATTATAAATGCGAAAGTAACTCTGTCTGTCTGTCTGTCTGTCTGTCTGTCTGTCTGTCTGTCTGTCTGTTACGCTTTCCCGCTTAAACCTCGCAACCGATTTTGATGAAATTTGGCATAGAGATAGTTTGAGTCCCGGGAAAGAACATAGGATAGTTTTTATCCCGGTTTTTGAAACAGGGACGCGCGCGATAAAGTTTTTCTGTGACAGACAAAATTCCACGCGGGCGAACCGCGGGCGGAAAGCTAGTTTAATAATATAATAATGGTATGAATAAGTCAAACCGTAGAGCGACTATAATCCGCAATAAGCCGCGCCGCCTCCACACGATCCTTTGTGGCGTAAAACCACAGTCTTATTTTTAATCTGTCTCTCAAAATACGAGCTCATTTTTCCTTTTGGGACCTTTTTGCTATTTGAGAAATTATTACGTGCTGATATTTTCTGATCTGAGTTCATTGACGTGAGTAGGCATTAGGTAGACTCGAACTGTTAACATACCTATAATATTGGTATCATCATCATCATCATCATCGGTTAATTTATGTCTTGATTGCAGCAGTGCAGGAGGATGACCGGAGAAACAAAATGGAGAATTTGCGATTCACTCCCCATGCTGGCCAAACGGGTTGGGGACTTGTCGGTATATAACTAAAATTGATATTACTGCAGTTTAGTTTTACTCTTCATAACCGACGACCGCATAAAGGTAGCGGGAAGGCGCTGGATGCAGGCCGCTACCAACCGGCCATTGTGGAAATCATTGTGGGAGGCCTATGTTCAACAGTGGACGTTCTGTCTATGGCTGAAATTGTAGCGATGATGATGATGAACATTTATTGAACTTCAAGAAATCTTTGGAAAGTTAAACAAGTCGACATAGTCCAGGTCAGCCCCTCTTGAACCTTCAACTTTTGCGCTTAGAAACATTCAGCGATTCATTTCCATTTCTATAGATTACAACGGTTGCAGTATGAACGTGAAGGCACCCGTGCAATGCGAATATACTTTAATCCGTCTACCCGCAGTCACAGTAATTAAACGGCGACAATCTGAGCGCTGCATTCCGTGCGCGTTTCAGCTGCGTCTCGAGGCCGTGCCACGGTGCATTCCATCGACGAGCTATCTGCACTAACTGTTATCGTCTGAAACTAATAGTGTAAAGTTGGGAATGTTTGGGTGTTTATTAAAATAATGGATTACTTAATTGAACTGAGATCACGAATGCCTTTTATGAATTAGAATTTTGTAAGACATTGCAGGCTTTTATCAAAACGCACGGTCGTCTAGAAATGAAAGTTTTCCATGTCTTAATGGGTACATCATGCCGCGATCCGATTGAGTCATGTCAAACGTCTACGGCCCGGCCTCAATACAGGATAGAGGAAAAATACCTTTCTGTCATAGGCAACACTAGAAATAACAGAATGATTCACCTTTTCAGGTGTTTTTAGTTTTATTCTTAGTATCTAGGGTATTTCTGATAAACTCTTACTTTATTTTTTCCAATTCAAAACGTTTTAACCAAAATTTGAAAATTCACAAAAAGAGTAGGCTTCCACAAAAAGGGTATGTTTTGTACAACAGAACCAGCACAGAAACATCACAATGATTAGCGCAGACTTGTCGTAATTAATATAAGCACTTTTAATCATTTGTTACTGCCTGAAACTAAAATAAATGTATTAATCTTTCGCTGCCCCACGGTAACCCCGGGAGGAAATGCAGGCCAAGTGCGCAGGAGCTGACAAATCGCCCACGTGAGCGCGCCGTAAAGTGAGGCTAATGCAATAAGCAAACACACCGCTTCTGGCACACCAAAAATATAACAGTTTCAGCATTCTGAGGAAAATGAAATCGTAATTGAGCAGTGGCGCAAATAGAGCGAAGCAAAGATGGACTGTAGCTAGGTTTTTATTGGAATGGAAATGAAATCAGTTTCCACTTTGATATCGACGGATGCTGTATGTGTTATAACGTCCTCAATCTATTTTAGAATCACGCGTAAATTGTTCTTGAAGACACTGTTATATAAATTAAGTCCGTAAGGTAGCGGGAAGGCGCTGGATGCAGGCCGCCTCCAACCGGCCATTGTGGAAATCATTGGGGGAGGTCTATGTTCAGCAGTGGACGTCCTATGGCTGAAATGATGATGATGAACTGTAACCGATCAAGGAACGGGTCAAGAGAATTTCTTAAGTCAGTCTTGTTAACAATTTTGAATGTACTAAAAACTGAAATCTCTTTCTCCAAAATAGTATAGTGGCTGTTACTTTCACCCTGTGTCAGTATATCAGGCACAGCGCGGAATCATGCGCGTCACGGCGCGCGGTAAGCGGTCACGTGAGCCGACTGCGCCGCAAACACTTATTTAATTAGCTTTATAACTCCTTTAATAACGTTACAGCTATATAGTTGTGACACATAATATTCAGAGGTGAATAAAGCTTGCGTTTATATGCTACAAAAAGCTACAGAAAAGATACTGTTGAAGAATTAAGGCAACAATCGTATTGCTAAATGAATTTCTCTCATCTTTGCTAAATTACCTATTTCTGTAAGCATGTGCATTGTGCAATTGTAGCGTTGCAGTTTTGGCTGTTTTTTCACAAATTAATATTTCTTCTCGATATTCTGATTTTGGATACCACTAGCGACATCTATTGGCGTGATTTAGAATTAATTTGCAATAGATGGCGCTTTTTGCTCAGTTAATTGAAATATATTTTGATGAAACATTTCCCAGTGTTTTTATATTGATTATTCTATTTTTCAAATAGAATATTTTCAGTGTTCTGGAAATTGTTTTCATCATGGTTTTATTAGTACAGTATTTACTTTTTCAAGCGACGAAACGAAACGTATCGCGTTGTCTGTGACTAGCGGCTGTCAGTGGGGCTGTCGAATCACTTAGGAATTTGTCGATCGTGCGCAACCGCAGTTTGATTATTTTCGGGAATATATATTCCTTGTGTTTCAAATCGTGTGATGCAGAATGCATCCACGATAATTTATTGATATAATTTAAAAATATTCACACATGAGGTGGGTTCCCGTCGGAGAGTTTATTTATTTTTCGTGATTGATGTTTTTCGTATTCCAGTGCGTGGTGTTTCATGTGATCGTTTCTTTCAGAAATTCCCTAAATTCTGTTCGGATGGGGGTGTTGGGTTGCTGAGGGCTGCGAGCGAAGCTCAAATTAGTGAACAGCCTTCGTAAGTATTTCTTTCCCATTGCGGGTTTTTCATAACCTAATGCCACGTTCCACATGGTGATGCTGACACCCGTGTTTTTCGTTTCAGATGCGGGATTTCATATTTTACATTTTGATATTTCATATATTTTAATTTCTCTTCATTCCGTATGAAATATTTGTCCTTTCTAAACTGCTGATCTCTCCGCATTTCCTCCTTGTCATCAAACCTCTGTCTCTGCAAGAGTTTGAACGCTTACCTGTCGAAGAGATGCAAGAGCTTCATCTGGCACTGCGCGCTTGAGGCCGTGGAGGACGCTGCTTGGAGCCTAAAAGTGTGCGAGACCCGTTGGACCCCGGAAGAAGAGAGGAACGTTCAGGGTAACGGCTTATAACCGCATGGCTTCAAGGTACCCACTTTTCCATCCTTCAAGTAGGAGTCTTTCCGACCTGACATCGTGCAGTTATCTTAACTATTAGAGTCTTTTAATATTTAGGCTGAGTTTTAAGAAATTTGTAGTGGCAATAATATTCACCAAACCGAACCTAATTAACGACCCTGAATCCCTTGAGATTGGCACTATTACAGTAGTTATTATAATATCGTAATTGTTAACTATATACGAGCATACGAGATAAAAATAAATTGTGTCAATTGAGAGGGAGCTGTTTTATTTACATTTTCTGATTTCACACAAGGAACGGTAACTTATATAAATTTCTGCAAGCCGGACAACCTCTTTTTCACGTGCAGACAATTCACCATCTTCTCAGTCTGCACCGGTGGCGGTTCAATTCCAGTCACCAAGCCGCCAGGAAAAAATCCTTTCTTGCACAATGGTAAATGTATTTTCAATTTGACTTTTAAACGAAACCAATTGTTGTGCGAGCTTCAATTACCCTCTTGATTATAATGTATAGTTATTACTAATACTTTTACCTTCTTTAACGTTTCCACTTTACATTCAAATGGCGCTGGACGTTTACACCAGAATAAGGCTTATAATCTCCGTATTGTTATTATAATAACCCTTTTTACATAAAGTTTTATGGCGGCCTTAATAAACATGGCGGTTATTGTGCCTCTTCTGTTCCAGAAAGGGTCAAAAAAGATAATACTATTTCTCAGGAAGCTAAGTAACGTACCTACTTATTTTAACACGCGGTAGAGCTTAAGACCTTTTATTCTGTCAGATCGCAAATGGGGTAATCTAATCTTTCTTTGTGATTAATTCATCTCGAGTTTCTTGCCGACGAAATTGAACACATCGTTCAGGCATTGTAACTTAGTGGTTAGCAAATGAGACGAGTGACAGCCGAGCAAATGTCACTTAGGCCCAGTTTTTTGATTCGTAGTTAAAATAACTAATTGTTAAATTTTGCTACTAATGGTTAAATATTAACAAAATGTTAACTAATAGTTAAAAAAATGTACTAAAAGTCAAGTTAACCATTGTTCGAAAAACATTTTTTTCTGATATTTAACCACTTGTCATTTGACATCTGTCAAACTTAACTATTAGTTATTTTAACTATGAATCAAAAAACTGGGCCTTAGATGTGTTAAAGGGGGTTGGTGACCTTGAGATGTGCAAAATACGAACCAGTTGTGATCATTTCTTAGAAATCATAAAGATAGGTCTAGAATTTCACTGAATTTCTATTTCTTACTCATATTTGCATTGTGAACGAAAATCAATGGTGTCCAAAAACTTGTATGCACCGTTTGATTTCATTGTTGTTATTGCTAATTGTACTTTAGTAATAATTCTATATTGAGTCTGTCGCCTGAGTTACCTCACTTAAAATTACAACAATAAAAGTCGATAGTTATAAAAAAAACCTCGTAAATCGTAAAGTAGTAGTCTACTTCGGTCGTCCCATGAATATCGTGTCGTCATCGTATCGTTTGTCGTAAAGGTCTCAGGCCCCGGTCAGGGCACGCTGCCGGCACGTCCGGTCGCACAATACAAGCAATGTTAGCATTGTGTTTAAAAATTCATTTTATTTCGAACTTGTTGTTGTGATTTAGAACGTGGTTTTGTTTATTGTTTATTAGGTTTGTACAATATAGAGTTGTAAAATAAATGAATGAGTCTAAAATTGTGTTACGATGTGATGAGCAGGTTTTTCTTTCGTGTGGGTTGTAATAATGAGGTTATAAATCTAGTGTCATACTTGATGAACCTCTATTAGACTTCAGACATTTTTGTGATCTTATTACAGGTTAAAGAACTATAGGTACTTAGTACGTGAAGCGTTGATTTCAAACTAATGCAGTAGGTAATACAATAATAAATCAGCTTTTGGGTATTAACCCAAACAATAGAAGTTGATTAATTAACCTTTTTTTAATATTTATGTCGATTTTCTAGCGATGACGTAGGTAAGTTTCAGTTTCTACGAGTGTAGATCATAGATTTATATTATGGTAGGTACTACATTAAAATCTCTCCATCCCCGATGCATAACAAGCACTCAAAATGTGGCAAGTTGTGCAAGATACCTTCTAAACACATCGTTAGTAAACTATTTGCTATCCGAGACCGTTAACGAACACGAACTCCGCCGCGAATAGTTGCGCCATTACTCTAACTAGTACGGAGCCAGGTTCTGTATAAAGTACCAGAGCATGCCATGGTTTTGATCGGGATATGAGAATTTTGCCGTGTGGTGACGTTTGTCACCAACCCCTACTCTTCCCGCGGGTGTCGTAAGAAGTGACTTAGAAACTACACATCAAACAGAGAATGGGCAGCAGCGCTCTCTGAAAAACATCTATCTTTTAAACTGCGATCTCCAACCCGCCTGCCAAGCGTGTGAACTATGGCAAAACCCTCCACTATGGTGGAGGAGGCTCATAGTCCAGCAGTGGACTGTAAAGGGCTGTTGATGATGATGATTAGAATTTTGAATGAGCAAGTACCTCTCTCCTCTAAAAGTTGGCACTGTCAGTACATTAGATTGCAAATAAGCGATTTTTGAAACTACAGAGCATAAAATCAATAACTTGACGTTTTATTCGCAGTTTTTCACAGTATTAGATACCAAATATTCCAACGGCTAGCACAATTCGTCCCTAATCACATTGAATAAACACAACTGCTTATATTTTTTGCCTAAGCCCAAACAAAAAGTATACATGAAAGTGAATCATGAATCCCTTTTCAATACACACAATCGCTCGAGTTATTTTCGTCAAATGTTTGCCATACGGCGAGATTACGCATAATCCTATCCCAACACCAAGTGTTGGCCGACAATGCGCAGTAACGATACCGCATTGATTCGTTAATCTCAACAAAACAGACACAAACAACCGAATGATTCAGTAAATCTAATTTCAATTCTATTGTACACGCGATCCTATTCAATCACGTGATTGGCTGCACCCGTCCTTTTCGTCCTCGCTTTGGTAATAAAGGATAGAGGACCTCCACGAGTGGCATCTTGCCTCCTATTGTTATCAAAGCAGATAGAACCGTTGATAGATTTAATCTGAAGAGCATTTACATGTCAAGTGGATTCAGGTATAGTTGAAATGAATGGAGTAGACTTGCCTTCATCTTACCTTATTTTCTCAAAAACTGCCAATTAGATAATTTACAAAAGAGTAGAAATAAGTGTTCCTAGTTCTAAGTCTACAAATAGAACCCCATTCAATTAAAGTTGAGACCAAGCGAGCTATGGCATAACATTCTTTTAAATCCTGAGTTCAAGACTGTACGAGTAAGTACCTATCTAGCTTAAAATCCTACCTTTATTTTAGGAATCTACGATTTAAAGTGATTTTAAACTATGAGAACCGAAACTAGAAACGATTCCAATCCAAAACACCGAACCACAGTAGCGTTAATTATGTCGATGCATGCTAGTCCTTGCCAAATGTAAGTAAGCCACAAAGTGATTAAATGCTGAAAGGGATTCGACGATTTTGACGATAAATTGCGAACAATCCAAATGGGGAGGGATATTGACGAGTGTATATTTAGGTTATTAAGCTGTTTGAAGTGAATTGTGGGGAGAGTTTACTTTATTTACCTGTATTATAATCCAGGTGAAGAGGGTAGAGATAGGGAACGGTTACTGATTATGCCGAACAGATCGGAGCCATTTCCCAGCTCTCAATAGTGGAGAGGTATTTCTACTCTGTCATAGAGTTTACATAGTAAACGGCAGCGAGGACTTCCCAAATAAATTGATACGTCAGGTTAAACGCGCCGAAAAGGTTTTAGAGGCTCAAGCTCAAGTGGTTTGTTTCATCTTATAATATGAACACACTAGTGAATATTTGCTAGATTTACCAGTTGGATTGTGAATTTGAAAGTTTGTTGAGTACGTCAAAAATTCATAGTAGATTTTCCTGAAATATCAGTCAGCATCATTAGACTACCTTACAAATAACTTTTATAAGATAATGTGATAACAAATTCATTTGTCAAATAAGTAACCTACAGTGCCATATAAAGTGAAATGTCAATGTCAGTTAGTGTAATTACTTTGTATACTAAGTACCAAACAAATCAAAAGTTGCGAATTGCAGAAGGTACTTTTATTTTTATGGTATGCAGTCATTTACTACGTCAAAGTTTCAAAAAGTTCAAAAGCAACGGGGTCAACAATATAATATACCAATATACCAGGAGCTTTCGGGGCGTGTAGGTAATTAGGTCCTCTAATTACCTACACGCGCCGAAATCTCTTGGTTGGAAAGGTTATACAAATTAAAATAAGTAGGTATACCTACTTTCAATATTAAATAATTTTCCTCGATTACATAGCCGTCGTAATTTTTTTATAAATAATAAGTAAATAAATAGATCTTTGGACAATTTCAAACAGCGCCAGCTAGCCCCAAAGTAAGCAACATAATGCTTGTGTTATGGGTGCTAGCTTAACGAACATCCTACTCATGTATTTTTTTTAAATAAATACATATTATACATAGTAACACCCAGACCCGACGCAGATATTAAAATTCATCATTTCAATTTCTGCCCGGCCGGGGGATTCGAACCCGGGACCTCTCGGCATAGTAGTCCGTTCTGAACCACTACACCAAAAGGCCGACAATGACGACGGTTATTAATGCATAATATTATTATATCAAAGGTGCTTCTGCGTCGCTGCACCGCTGATAACGTTAATTAAATCGCTTAGCGTTCGTAAATCACGATTAATTGATTGATTGGTCAGCCAGCGTCTTATGCAAATTGCAGCGATTGCAATAGTGATCAGGTACTTTACGTTATTGCTTAGTGTATGGTGCAGTAAAATGATTTCATGCTAAATACTTGAATAAGAATAAGTTAGTAAAAATTCAAAAAAATTCGTCATGATAAAATAAAACATTCAAGATTTTATGCAAACAAAAGATTAATTAAATATCTCTTCTCAAAAATATGTAGTGTAGTGATCTATTTTTGTTGAACCTGATCAATAGAAACCAAGAATTTCATCGGAGTGAGTTATTTTTCATATTTCCTCCAGGCATATCAAATACGGTTAGGTATGCAGTGGAAATGAAATTTGAAATTCCGTTCTAATATTAACTTTAAAGCCTGTAAAACGATCTAAAAGGCTATTGAGTACACAAGTTCCTCACAAACCCAGCCACCCGTGTCTTCCACAAATATGAGGGTAAAATCGCTGAAACGGCGGTGTAAACACGCCCTTACTGGCCAAAATCGACGATAGCCACCACGCTCCATCGGTATCCTGGCATTATGCCAACTGTTCGCGATCTTAAAAACCACTCAAAGTCCCAAAACAGATCTTAAAGACAAAGGCATACGGATTTTCGGAGTGAAAATATAAAGCTGCCAATGCGGTCAGGGTGACATATTTATAAGTGCCGCCCAAAGAAAAGAAATACGCCCTAAAACCACCAAGTAAGGTCCAAAGTAAATAAGCTGAGGGCGGGGATGAAGTTATGGTGGCACAGATGATAAAAGCAGATAGTTGAGGTAATGGAAAAAGGCCGGCTTAGGTCCGACACTCCATGTTTTTGTCTGCAAAAAGTCGTAGTGGTACGGTTTACAAGGATTTTTTATCAGATTACACGAAACCAATGGATGGGACAGCAAAAAAGGGTTTTTTCAAAATTCTTCCAAAACAACGACGTGGACATAGACGCGGAATTTTTTTTCTTGAGATTTATTGTGACACCACATTACTGCGCAAAAAATTGAAGGTGATGGACCAACATAAAGTGAGGAAAAAATATTAGAACAAATAACTAAATTAAGACATAAAATTTCATGATGTTTCAGTGGGAACGAGTACTCAATGTAAATAATCCTATTAAACGTCATAAGTCATTTTTTCAATCCCTTCATCTTGTCCCGTAAAATGATGGCGTTACCTACTCACCCTAACATAACCCTTAGCTCAGTGACAGCCGTACGAGCACATTTGTCGGACAAATGAGTCGTTTCAAATGACGTCTGCGGCAAATGATGGTGGGCGGCCGATTCGTGCCTCAGACCGAGTCATTTGAAAGAAGTAAATTGTGTGGGTCGAGACACATTACGATTGTCTGCACGAAATAAGAGCAGCGCTGGAGGGAAAACAATTGGCGATGTATTACGTGATGACAGTAACGTTTCAGATTCTCGCGTTCTTTTGTTTTAATTGTCTCTATGTCATGCCAATTTTTAAGCGTTATTATTATGCAGAACTTAAATTAGTGAGATACTTTTAAGATAATTACGTAATCTCTTGCAAAATACATAGTTTTCATTTAGGTAGGTACATAATATTTTGACTGGTTATTATTTAAACTTTTAATTTCCAACTTTTAATCTAAAAAACATGTTGCAGTATTTGGATTTCTTTCATCGAGCTAAAACATTACGTGTGAAATTATAATTTGTTATAAACGGGGATAAGAAGCATTCAAACAGTAATAAAAACATTTAGCGTCAGCGACTGAGCGCAGCTAATAGTCCAGTAGAATTAGATTTTAAATCGGAAATAATTCCTACAAAAGATTTTATTGCTTTAATGACTTCATTGGTTGCCCATTAAGACTCTCCTAGGTTTTCGACTTCGACGGAGTTGTGCTTAAGTGGTGGGGGCCCCCGAAAGGGGCGCTTTTTAGGTTTTCCGGTTATACCGCCTAAAGGACTTACCCTATCGAAAAATGGTCTTCCTGACGGTTGAAGGGCATTTAATCCTGCATTAAATAAGACCAAATTCATATGTTTTGGACAAACCGTTCTCGTGCAAATGTTCGGCAAAGTAGAAAATATGTGTATAATTAATGCCCCTCTCCACGTCCAATAGCTCGTCACCCGTAGGCTCCCAAGCCTTGTAAAGGGTCGCCTTAACCAGCGTATCTCTGTCAAGGCTCACGAGTTGGATTCGCTTATCCTTGTTCGTCCCAGCCGTTCCTGAACTGCGGTTGCTGCACCTCTTCCTGGCACTCTCCTTAACGACTCTGTGTTACCTAATGTGGCTGTCCCTCTTCCTTGTACCCTCCTGTACGATTGCATTGCTTAGCCATATGCCTGGTCCAAGGTTCGACGCCACAAAATCAACTTCGTACGCGTGAAAATAATTTAAATACTATTTTCCGTGCTTGCAACATTTTTCTTTACTGCTTCGCCTCTATTAGTCGTAGAGTGATTGTATATATCCTAAAGCCTTCCTCAATTTATGAGCTATTCAACACAAAAATAATTATTTCAATCAAACTAGTAATTCTTGAGATTAGCGTGTTCAAACAAACAAACAAAAAACTTTTCAGCGTTTTGATATGAACTTGTTGTTGTTGATTTTTGGCGTCGAACCTTAGACCAGGCATACTGCTAGGCAACGTAGTCGTGCAGGAGGATACAAGGAAGAGGGGCAGCCACAGTAGGTAACACAGAGTCGTTCAGGTGAGTGCCAGGAAGAGGTGCAGCAACCGCAGTTAAGGAACGGCTGGGACGAACAAGGATAGGCGCATCCAGTTCGTAAGCCTTGATAGGGTTACACTGGTTGAGGCGCTCCTTTTCAAGACTTGGAAGCCTGCGGGTAACGAGCCATTGGACGTGGAGAGGGTCATTAATTATACACATATTTTCTACTTTGCCGAACATTTGCACGAGAACGGTTTGTCCAAAACATATGAGTTTGGTATTATTTAATGCAGGATTAAATGCCCTTCAACCGTCAGGAAGACCACTTTTCGATAGGGTAAGTCCTTTACGTGGTATAACCGGAAAACCGAAAAAGCGCCCCTTTCGGGGGCCCCCACCACTTAAGCACAACTCCGTCGAAGTCGAAAACCTAGGAGAATCTTTATGGGCAACTAATGAAGCCATTAAAACATTAAAATCTTTAGTAGGAATTATTTCCGATTTAATTAATTTTTGTGTTTAATTCTACTGGCCTATAAGTGAGCTTAAATACCTTTCACACGTAAAACAAAATGCTAAATAACAATAAAAACAGATCTATAAAAGCTGTACCGTAAACAATAATAGGTAGGAAAATAAAAAGAAAATTAAAGTAATTTACTTGTGTACGTAAAGGCGGGCGCTAATTCGCTTATGGCTGTAAAGGCGTGCGGATCCAATCGCGGGTAACGTTTTTTTATCACTTCATCTCGCGGAATATTCAGGAGCCGCAGTAAAACCGGTTCGGTGTGCCTGCTTAGCGGGGCTGGGGCACAGTGAGACGTGTTCTTAGAACATACTCAAAACTCGATTCAGACCTTAGAAGGATACCAAACTTGTGACTCATCCTTTTTTAATTTTCTTTAATTTTCCGAGTTTCAGATGAATTTCTAAAACGTTAAAATCCTTAACATATTTTTATCAAGGGCCGTAGTGTGAGTTTATTTCAAACGCATTCGATACCGACTGCCTAAAAAAGTGACATTAAATGTATGATGGATTGTTCAGCGCCCATAGCGCAAACTTTTAAAAACTAAAATTTCATTTTTCTTTAACGCGCTCGATGTAAACTCATACAAATGTATCCTGTTTAAAAATATAACCCATCAGAATAGACAGTTTGACACCATACCCCAATAATTCGAAACCACAACTGTTTTAAAAAAGACTCTTCATTCTGGTCTTAAAAACCTAATTTATTTTAAATTACCTGTAAATTTCGATTTTTGTTCGAATTGTAATTGAAAAAAGTAGTTTAATTGGGTTGACAAATTAGTGACGTCACTTGCTTGTAGTGCCATACAAAATCTATGGGAGAGTTTCGTTTTGACAGTTTTAAAAAGTACGTCAATTGACTGTGGTGTCAACATGTCTATTTGCATCGTTTTGTATAGATGGCCTCTTCCAAAAATGATATTTGGCTATTTCGTGAAAATATTACAGCCTTATCGGATTTTTTTTATCAATTAAAATACTTAGAAAATTGAATCTTCAAAAGCTCAGTCGTGAAAGCAATGTATGACTTCTTGAATTAAATCACATATTAACATCAGGATTAAAACAGTCTACCTTTCCTTGTGATGAGTAGTTTTGGAAGTACCTTCGGTCCGATTGTACCACATTCCTAAGAGACTCTCTATTAGAAGGCGCAGAAGCACTCGCGCGCTGCGATAAACCACTTTTACGACGAAACCGCCGGCGCCTCCGCTACGATCCTCAATTCAATATCAATTTTAAATGGAAGACAGTTCCACTGCTGCAAACGCCGTGTTATGTGGGAGATAGTACTGCTATTAGGTATGTGTTTAGTAGTTAGTAACAGAATTATTTAGTGATATAAACAGACAGCGAGATCTTATAATCGTAAATATCCGTAAATGTGTCTGTTGAGTCGTGTATTCTAATACACGACTATCAGGACAATCAGGAATACATTCCTGCAGATAGTCGTTAATATAGTGTAAAATCTATATATATAAAAGAAAGTCGTGTTAGTTACACCACTTATAACTCAAGAACGGCTGAATCGATTTAGCTGAAAATTGTCAGGGAGGTAGTTTAGAGCCAGGAGAAGGACATAGGATACTTTTTAAATTTAAAAAAAAGTCTGCTTATTTATTGCCATTAAGGCGGAACAAAGTTCACCGGATCAGCTAGTTAATTATATTTGCCTGGTACAGTTCTGAAGGGCCAAGTTATTTTAACAATATATACAGTTGCAGGAAAGGCCTTCGTCCAGCAGCGGACACTATTTTAGCTGAAACGAACGAACGATCGAAGAGCTGCATAAAGTTCTTACAGAGATTGTTTAAGATTCGTAGTTGGTTATTAATATTAAGTAATGATTTACACGCAAAGTACTAATCATTAACCAACGAAGATAACGAAACATAGTCGTCTATATTTCGTGCTCGTGTTTGAGTAGCAGCAGGCCTCCGTCACTCGCCTATGCCGGCCGAGATAATTACCTACAGCGCGCGACAACTTGAAGTTGCAGATCAGTCAGGGCCGCCACGCGCCTGTGTACACACGCGTACCTATACACGCTCGGTCGATCATCGTCGCAATCAAGGTTTATTGTTCCAACAGCACTGTTATTCTTATTTAATGGAAAATCGTAATATTTAGGAATAATAATTAACTGTAGTGATTTAAATAATTTAAAAAAACTACACTTTTTAAATAATTATGAAAAACTTATGACAAAAAAAAGGTAGCAAAAAAATTATTTAATTTCACCGTGTCTATTTTCCGACACTACACAATTAAAACTGTTTGTCCAATTTCGAAATATCGCAACACTGAAGTTTATTAATAGGTACTTTAGAGAGTACTGTTACATCGCTCTGATGTACATAAAACCCCTGATGCCCAGAAAATCCTGCGGCATCAGCATTTTTGCCCGAGTTGGCTCGCCCGCTTCACGGGCTCGCCAGTTCTTCGCTACCACTCGTGCGTGACGGCTGCCTCTTTCAAATCCAATCATTGTATTTTATTTTAGCCAGAATAATTAGCCTTTTTTAAAAAGACTCTATCAAAGCCCGGCCTAACATTGGTGGCAGCTCAAGGGATTTATAAAATCCTCGGTACCGCGTCCGAAGTATAGTATAGTGAACAAACAGTGTGTGTGCAAGTGATCCAAGTTCGAACTCAGAATCTCACCGTATCTCACTGTATCTCGCCGTATCTCACCGTTTCTCGTCGCATCACACTGCATCATCGCTGTACCTCTTCGTGTCCCGCTACATTTCACCGTGTCCCACTGTGTCCCGCTGTATCTGCTGTGTCCCACTGTTCCCGCTGTGTCCCGCAACCGTCGTCGAACTCACCATCATCGCTGGCCCTGAAAGAAAATACTTACCATCTCCACTGCATCCTGAAGAAGAATCTCATCGCTGTATCCTGCTCCGCCGTATCCCGATTTACCGCAACCTGAAATAAATATCATCCTAACTCAAGACAATCAACGCGTAACACCGTGCCTGAGACGCCCTTATCGCTCCGGAATGCAGCCGCTTCCCGTCGTCGCGCTCACGTTCGCCGTCTACGCAACATTGTAGTGAGTCTGGCCTTTGTTCTTTGTACCTTATCTAATATTCAATTGACTCAATTCTTTGTGTGGCGTTGTGACCAATTTTATCGTGTATTCCTTTTGTAATCATTTACGGTTTAAGAAGTTTAACTTTACATCAATCCAAAATGTCAAAATCAGAGTTCAGAGTACCCAAGGACGTGCTCCCCGTACCGGTAGACGTGGACTTGCCAATGTCGGAGGACGATAGAGCCACAAGCCCAGTAGCGGACGTCCAAAGGGAAAAAAGGGGCAGAAAACCTGCTCCCTCAACTATTGCAATGAATTTAGACCTCAGTATCCTCCTAAAATTCATAAAGCCATACGATGGCAGTAGAGAAACCTTAAACTCTTTTATCATAAACTGCAACAACGCCTACAACTTAGCCACGGAGACCCAAAAACATATAGTCTTTAAATACATATTATGCCAACTTCAAGGGAAAGCGGAAGTCGCGTGCTCCATAAAAGAATTCACCAATTGGGAACAATTGAAGGAATTCTTGAAAACTCAATTCAGTGAGCGTAAACATTATGCGCACCTGCTAATGGACCTCCAGGAAAGTAAGCAGGGCGGTAATGAAAACGTTAGCCAGTACGCGCTCCGAGTCGAGACATGCCTGTCCCAACTCCTGACGGAGATATCGTTGTCGCAAACTAAAGTCAAAGAAATTCCCGGTAGGACAGCCGCAATGGAGGATCTCGCTCTCCACCATTTCTTAATGGGATTACATCCCCGTATCTCCAATATAGTGAGATGTCGCTCACCATCAACCCTCAACGAAGCCGTAAACCTCGCCGTATCCGAAGAACGGATACAACAGACTCTATACAAAAAACCTGTTCCCGACCAAAGACCCAACAACAATAACAATAATCGATTCACGAAACCCCGTCAGAATTTCAACAACCAACAACAAAGTTCTCAATCTCAATCTCAATCTCAACCTTCGGGTTCCAACTCCACTGTCGTATGTCGATACTGCAAAGCCCCAGGGCACACTATCGACGTCTGTCGAAAACGAGAATACAATAACAGAATGAGGGGTCAAAGGCCTCCATTCAACACCCCAAATCCTCAGTTCCGTAGGGTCAACTTCAACCAGGACCAACAGGAGGACGACGAGGGTCATGACGAAGTTGACTTCAATCCCTCAGAAAATTTAAACGAGTAGTGGACTCCCGGCGGTGTCCCGCGAGTCCAAAACGCAAACCAACTCTGATTCCAAACGAAAAGACACCCACTGCATCCACTGTATCCACTGCATCCACTGTATCCACTGTATCCACCGTATCCATTGTATCCGCCAAACCAAAGGCGACCGCTGTATCCACTGCATCCACTGTATCCACTGTATCCGCCGAACCAAAGGCGACCGCTGTATCCACTGTATCCGCCAAACCAAAGGCGACCACTGTATCCACTGCATCCACTGTATCCACTGCATCCTCTGTATCCACTGCATCCACTGTATCCGCCAAACCAAAGGCGACCACTGTATCCACTGCATCCACTGTATCCGCCAAACCAAAGGCGACCACCGTATCCACTGCATCAAAGTCAACCACCGTATCCTCTGTATCCGCTGAATCAAAGTCAACCATTGTACCAAATGAAAAATCTACTACACCCAAGCGCAGGCCTTCCCTGACGACTCCGCTAACTGAAAAAAACACACAAATTTACGAAATATCATTTGATCCCTCAATCAAATCGTTACCACACGTTGTAATCAACACAGCCGCTTCCGATATGCCACTGTCGCTTTTAATTGACACAGGTTCTTCAATAAGTCTACTCAAAAAGTCGTGTATCAAACCTCAAACTCCGCTGAACGAGGAAAAGCTCAAACTTAAGGGCTTTAACTCTGCTGACGAATCCGTCCCAACGTTGGGCTCACTTAATTTGGCGTTATACTTAAAAGATAAACCCAAAGTTTCCATCAAACACAAATTCCACGTAGTGGGAGACATTGATTTCCCCTACGACGGCATCGTGGGTAACGACCTCCTTAACCAATTCAATGGCAGCATCGATTTCACGCGCGAAGCCCTGAAGCTTGGAAAACATATCCTGAAGTTATTATTTACGGATCCTTACTACACCGTTCCAGCACGCTCAGAGAAAGTAATAGAGTGTTCAGTTTCTAATCCTGACCTTAAAGAAGGTGTCATTCTAGATCAGCATATATCTCAGAACCTACTAATATCAAACTGCTTAGTAAAAGTCAAGGAAAATGATAAAATTAACATAACAGTCGCCAATACTTCAGAACAGCCAATAAATATCAAAACAAATCTCAATCTTCACCTGGAACCTCTTCATACCTCTGCGTATCCTGTCCATACTAGTAGACAAACGACATCCAAGCGAACTGAAGAAGTTATAAATTCACTCAGAGCAAATCACTTGAACCAAGAAGAGAGAGATGCTCTTATAGATCTCTGCTCCCAGTACTCAGATATCTTCCACTTACCAGGCGATCAATTAACTTTCACCACTGCTCTCGACCACAAAATCAAAACTACAGTCGACGAACCAGTTCACACCAAATCCTACAGATTCCCAGAATGCCATAAGCAGGAGGTAGAATCGCAAATCAACCAAATGCTTGACCAAAACACTATCGAGCCCTCTTCATCGCCGTGGAGCTCTCCCATATGGATAGTTCCCAAAAAGCTAGATTCCCAAGGAAGACGAAAATGGAGAGTTGTCATCGACTATAGAAAGCTGAACAACATCACAATAGGCGAAACCTATCCCATTCCCCAAATCCATGAAATCCTCGACCAGCTAGGCAAGAGCAAATACTTCAGCACTCTGGATCTTACTTCTGGCTTCCATCAAATTCTCGTATCTCCTGAAGACGCACCCAAAACCGCGTTCTCCGTCCCTCAGGGACATTTCCAATTCAATAGGATGCCATTTGGGCTTAAAAATGCGCCATCCACCTTCCAAAAACTCATGAACAACTGCCTTTCTGGCCTTCAGGGTACACGATGCTTCGTTTATTTAGACGATATCGTCGTGTACTCCCCTGACCTATTTTCCCAAATTGACAACCTCAAAATCGTCTTCAACAGAATCCGTAATTTCAATTTAAAACTCCAGCCAGACAAGTGTGAGTTCCTCCGGAAGGAAGTGGCTTACCTTGGCCATATCATCAGTGAAAATGGCGTTAAGCCTAACCCCGACAAGACCAACGCCGTAACAGAATTTCCAGTACCCCAATCTCCAAAAGATGTGAAATCTTTCCTAGGTCTAGTCTCCTATTATAGGAGATTCATATCAGATTTCTCAAAACTAGCTAAACCCTTAACTTCCCTCCTTAAAAAGGACACGCCTTTTAATTGGCAAAACGAGCAACAACTCGCATTCGAATCCCTAAAAAACAAACTTGTCTCAGCCCCGATTTTAGCTTATCCAGACTTTACACAACCCTTCCTTCTGACTTGCGACGCTTCCAACTATGCGATATCCGCAATATTATCCCAAGGTCCCGTGGGACGAGACCGTCCCATTGCATACGCATCTCGCACTCTCAATAAGGCGGAATGCAATTACAGTGTGACTGAAAAGGAATGCCTAGCAATCCTGTTCGGCACCAAAACGTTCCGACCTTACCTCTATGGAACCCGCTTCACAATCATCACAGACCACAAACCCCTTCAATGGCTTTTTAATTGCAAGGACCCCGGGTCTCGCTTAGTCCGGTGGCGCCTAAAACTGGAAGAGTTCGAGTATAATATCCAATATAAAAAAGGCAAAGTAAACGCCAATGCTGACGCATTATCTCGACATCCTGTAAATCCAATAATCCCTACCGACTCTCCACCGCAATTAGAAGCTCCAAACCAACTTGATCCTGTCCAATCCGCTGATAACGGAAATAATGACTTACCTTTTAGTCCGCTCACGCTGGATGACCTAAACATTCAGCTCCCGCATACTTCTGAAAATGATAGTGACAGTATACCTAACATTGACCTATTAGATGATGATCGTGAAATCACATTCCCATCCAGTCCTGAAGAAACTAACCCGACTCAATCCTCTGAACCTGCAATTCCTACTACAACTACTCCTGACCCTAGACCTTCTACAAGTAAAAACATTCCCGCTGAATCCAATCCTGAAATGCAAGAAAACTTACCTCCTCAGCCACTCCTAGATGCTCCCGATCCATCACCTGGAAATCAAGATACCTCACCTCTGCTCCTCCCAGCGCCTGACTCTCCCCTGCAAAATTCTGAAACACTTAACCTAAGTCCCAACTTACCTTCAAGTCCAGAACACGTAGCCCTCGGTGATGATTACTCCAAATTCCTGAAAGAAATCAATAATAAGAACAGAAATTATAACACAAAGGTGTTAGAACATAATCAATCCCTCCTGAAATCTCATGCCAAAATCCTACTAGTCCCTACGTCCATCGATTTAGACGAATCAAATGCCTATATCTCTGAAATTCTTGAACAAGCTACAGACCCCAAAGAAATACTGTATTCAGAAAAACAACTATACTCATTCGAGAGAATCCCTGACATTAATAATAAATCAATTTATCTCATCTATCCGAAAGTAAACCACTTTGACGAGTGTACTTACCCAGAAATATTCCAAACATTGAAAACTGTAAGAAACCACCTATTAGAATCAACAGATGACGTAATCGAAATCGCATTACCTGACTTTAAAAATCCATTCCAAAAACATTCTTTTGCTAAAATATACAACATCATTGTCTACCTTTTCCACGACACTAATATTACAGTAAATATCTACCACAACAATATAATTCATCCAAGCCTTAGTGAAATAAAGAAAATCCTAAGAGAAAATCACGACCTCCCGATTGCTGGCCATTTGGGTTGCAATCGAATGCTAAGCCGAATCCAAGAACGCTATTACTGGAAAGGAATGAAAAGCGACGTAGAATCATATATTAAAAACTGCACTTCCTGTCAGGAAAACAAGGCCCTAAGACGAACTAACAAGGCGCCCATGCAGATAACCACCACTTCTACTAGCCCTTTTCAAAGAATAGCCCTGGACATTGTAGGTCCACTTCCCGAATCAGGTCCCGCAAAACTTAAATATATACTAACAATACAGGATGATCTAACCAAATTCTCGGTAGCTTATCCTTTACGTAGTGTCTCTTCCGAAGAAACAACCGACTGTCTGGTCCACTTCATTTCCCTATTCGGCATCCCAGTTTCAATTCTCACTGATCAAGGCACAAACTTTACCGCTGACCTCTTTAAAAAGACCTGTTCTTTCCTCAAAATCAAACAGATATGGTCCACTCCGTATCATCCACAAACTCAAGGAGCTCTGGAAAGAAGTCATTCAACGCTTAAAGAATATCTGAAGTCTTACGTTAACGAGAACCAAGATGATTGGCCCCGTTACGTTTACACGGCTATCCTAGCTTACAATTCAGCCATTCATAGTACCACGAACTTCACCCCTTACGAACTACTGTTTGGGCACAAGGCCTTTATTCCCGATTCCATTTACAGTCAAGACCTCACTACTTATCCCGACTACGTCCGGATGCTCCAACACCGACTTAAATTATCCTGGGAACGGGCTGTTGAAAACATCGAAAGATCCAAAGAAAGATCCAAAGGTTACTACGATAGTAGGACTCGTCCAGTTAAATACAAAGTGGGAGACTTTGTATATTTGAAAAATCATGTAAGACTGCGTAAAGCACTTTCACCTATATGGAAAGGTCCATACAAGGTTATTGCTGTTCATAACAACAATACCCTCACTCTTTTAATCAATAGACGTCACGTCAAACATCACTGCGACGAGGTGAAATTAGCTGGCGTCTTTCCCAGTTCTCCTTAGTTAAGTAATATAATAGGTTAGTTATCACTAGACGTTAGAACTTACTTTTAATTTGTTTATTTTCAGCGTGTCGGCTACGGCTACGCCAAGTTTCATAACACCAATACCCACAAGTTCAGGCATCTATTTTGACTATATTGGAAAAGCCAAAATCATTAGTGGAAATTTAAGGATACTGATTCCATTAGATATTTCATATATAAGGCCGCATATACAAAATATTAATCAGGAACTGGATAAGGTCAAATTCATTTGCGAGAAAATAAAACCGCTAGATAATTCCGAGTGCTTTAACATCCTTCAACCTTTTGCAATCCGTTTTAAAGATATAATCAAAGATTATTCTTCAATAACTCATTTAATAGACAGTAGAGTAAAACGTAGCGCATGGATCCCCGGAATAGGCTCCCTTATGAAGCAGATCTTCGGTACTCTGGACGAAGATGATGCTAT
Source organism: Ostrinia nubilalis (assembly GCF_963855985.1). NCBI lineage: Eukaryota > Metazoa > Arthropoda > Insecta > Lepidoptera > Crambidae > Ostrinia > Ostrinia nubilalis. The sequence goes on along the minus strand of NC_087095.1, from coordinate 17,312,744 downwards.
CAAATACGATGCGGCTATAAAACATGTACAAAACAACCAAAAGAGATTGGCTTCATTAATGAAAGATCACATATTAGTCACTACATCTGTATTATCCGCTTATAATGAAACATTAAGTAAAATCAAGATTAACGAAGATAATCTCAGTGCAGCTATCAACAAGCTCTCAGCCAAACTTATAAATATCTCTGATACTACCAATGATCTATTAATAACTTCCGAAATAAATGAAATTTTCACCAATTTAGAATCATCTTTGCTTACCTTATCGTTTCAGATCGAAGACATAATCAATGCAATCTTATTTAGTAATGTTAATGTCATTCATCCGTCAGTAATAACTCCGCAACAACTTTATAGAGAGCTTGCCGATAACTACCGACACTTACCCAGTGATTTGGAACTTGCCGTAGACTTAGATATAAATTTGATTCATGTTATTTTAAATCTTAGTAATTTAGTTAGCTATTATGTTAGTAATAAGATAATGTTTGTACTACAAGTGCCCCTAGTAGGTCCACGCCAGTTTTATTTGTATAATAACATACCGTTACCAACTCCTCATAACTTAACAACACCAGACTCATTCAGCGTTGTAATACCTAGCCATAAGTATATCCTTATAACAAAGGACAAACTACACTACAATAACTTGGATTCCCTCGAAAAGTGCAAACATACCAATAAACAAAACTATATCTGTGAATCAGTGAATGTGTTCCCAACCAGTGAAAACCCCAATTGTGAAAGTGAACTATTATCTAAAGTAATAACAAAACTACCTAATCAGTGTCGAACGGAATTCATCCGTGGTAATTTGGACGTTTGGAAACCACTCCGGAATAATAAGTGGATATTTGTTCAATCCACCTTGAGTAAATTGTCAATAGATTGTTCAAACTCCGAAACGTTAGAAACTAATATTATAGGAACCGGAATCATAGAAATTCCAACATCTTGTAAAGCTTATTGTAAAGATACCCAATTGATACCAAAAAATAATGTATTAAATATAACTTTACCTTCATCTAACTTAGACTTTAATTTGATTAATGACAGTTGTTGTAATATCCGTAAATTCAAGGAAATGGCCGATGGTGTACCCAACATCAAGTTAAAAGATCTCGATCTGAATAAAGTAAATACAAAAATGATAAAATTTTAACCGAATTAAATAAAGTTATTCAAGAACCACATATCATTAAATACGGGGCACACTATTCGTCGTTTATCCTATTCCTAATCATAATTGTAATAATTGTAATAGTCTATAAGTATAATAATTTTACTAAAATAAAAACAGGCAGCATTCACGATGTCGAACAAATCGAACTCGCGATTAAATCTAAAGTAGAATCTGAATCCGAACAGAACCCGGGAACCTCATTCCCCAAAATTCGCAGGAACCTATAGACAAATTTACTTAAACCCATAAACTTAGGAGATTTAACCCCTAAGTTTATTCTTGATGGGGGGAGGTGTTACATCCCTCTGATGTACATAAAACCCCTGATGCCCAGAAAATCCTGCGGCATCAGCATTTTTGCCCGAGTTGGCTCGCCCGCTTCACGGGCTCGCCAGTTCTTCGCTACCACTCGTGCGTGACGGCTGCCTCTTTCAAATCCAATCATTGTATTTTATTTTAGCCAGAATAATTAGCCTTTTTTAAAAAGACTCTATCAAAGCCCGGCCTAACAGTACGATTATACAAACACCACTAGATTAAAGTTTACCAATCGTAAATACAATAAATGCTTCTTAAAATTAAGTTTTTATTTATTTTACTTTGCTTATACAACCCTGACGCTTGAGCTGTGAGGTATATCAACTCTGAACACAAAAAAATTGCGCTCTTGTGAGCGTAGTAGTAAGGTGCGATTTCGAATGCACCAGGTGCGTTGGATATTTTGCATTATTATTATTACCGTTAAAATGTCGGCATCTGATCCTACACAAAGGAGTGCAATTTCTGTTGCTACTATTATGTATTCTGTGGTAGCAGTGATGCGTAGAAATAAGAGACTTTACATTTATTTATTTATTTATTTTTTGGGAAACATACAGTTACAATATAATTTAACTTAGGTGCAGTAAAATAACACATAAACCAATTAAGTTTCCACAGTAAAATATACACATAAAGCTGGGCAAACCATTATGAATATTTTGTTGTGAAAAATATAAATTTACATAAAAAACGTAAACAAACATAACCTCTATATAAAATTATCTTACCTAAGTATGCTAGTTACCTACACATTTGATATCATGTACATTACGCCACGTGTGGTACTTAACTTTCAATTTTCTTCTATTAACGCTGTGTTGGCTGTAATTTCATTAAATGGCCCACACGCCGTGCGCGCGCGGTCATACGCGTAAATTTCTATTGCGTAATGACGTCATCTAAGCTCGTGAAGTTAAAATGTGTAAGTTCATTACGGTCATAACTGAACGTATTATTTTAACGCGCTGGGGTGCGTTCTGAATATTGTTTCAACGCCCTTAATAAACTTTGAAATTACAGGTTTGTTATCTTTAGTAACACTATTATTTTGCTCACATTCTTGCAGTCATATAAATGTGTTTACGGCTTAAAGAAGATTAGTACAAAAATAATAAAAACCTGTGTATTCTTAACAAAAGGCTCTTAAAGGATTCTCTCTACTTACCTATCTAAAGAATAAAATTGAAGTTCTTTTTGGCGACACAAGTAGGTAAAACAATACACTATTGAAAAAAAGACGTTGTATAAAAAAAAACCCAAAATATAAAATATACTTTTGTTGTGATGTTTTTAAAAAACGGAATACAGTATGCCATTGAGTGCACTCTCCAGAACTAAGCGATTCGTATTAAAAATTCAACTTTACACACACTGAATTCCTTAAAGAGGGAAACCGTTTGAATTTGATATGAAACGTATTTGAGGAGCTCTCCGCTCCGGTAAATTGAATTTGCCTCGCAGTATTGAAGTTTAATTTATCACTGGGACATGCAAACTAAGAAATATTTGACTTGGAAAATAAGTCACTATTGCGTTTACATTTGGAGCTAAATATTCTTACTTAGTAAATAAAAAACAGAAGTACCTATGGAAAAAGATTTGTATTTTATTAAAATTACATAATTTTACTGTGATATACCACTTAGGTATACCTACGTTCAATGCCCGTTTTTACCATCAATCTCTAATTTTTAAGTGACCCCAATGAAAACAAAATGCCTGAAATAAACGGGTAAAGTTTTTAAAGTAAAATAATGCAATAGCGTCACATCTCATGACTCTTTTAACTAATATTTTAGGATTGTTCGAACTAAGAAATGGATGAGGGTAAATAATTTTGAAGACTTTGCTCTATGATTGATTGATGAAAGACAAGTTTCAGTAGTCATGGTTGGGTTGACAGGCAAACTTCTACGGTAGTCGGTTTACTAACTCTGTCTTAACTTCACTTTATACTAACCTCAGTTGCTACATCCACATGTAAACAAAAGAAGTTCTACATCACATAACACGCAACTAAATTAAACAATACACGCGTAGTCAAATTATGTCTGAGCTAAGTCTTAAAGTCAGTTAAAAGAAGTAATCTAATTCTGAAGAACAATAAAAGTTATAAGTTAACTCGATCACAACAGTTCATGGTGCTTAATAAGCGCAGTGTTGGAAGTTGGCCCAGAACTCTTGGCCAACAAAAGCTGGACTAGCTGGAAGACCAGTCGACTGACTAGTCGATGGATGAAGCGTTGGACATCGGCCAAAAGTGTACTGATGTGGGGGAAAGGTTAAGTTTTGCGAAGCGTTTTTAAAAAGTCAGTTAACAGTCTCATTTGAGAGAAGTGGCGATAAAGTTTTAACTATTAACGCCATTTTATTCACTCTTGGGAAGTAATAGCTTGTCGTATGTGGTCAAGAAGAGTGATATACCATTGAATGAAGGAAAATTGTTTTATCACTTTTTTGAACAACCAAGGATTTGGTGCTGTGTATGAGGTAATTCTTTGACCAGTAAAAATATAATGTGAAGGAAGATACCAGAATTTATTTAAGCATTGTAAAATAATTAAAATTTATCGAGTAAATTGAGACCAATTTTCTACCGGCATCACAAAATTAATAAAATGATTCCACTGGGACAACGGTTAAATTACCTTCAACAAAAATGTTACTTCACCTCTATTTTGCTATCAAAAGAACGGTAATTCGGATGATTGAGCCAGGCAAAGGTAGCTCCTAGAGTGAGAATTAATATAGGGAAAAGTAGAGTGAAACATAAAACCATAATAAATAACAATAAATTAATGATATCCAGTATTTTTTTACTTACAAGTTCCAGCGAAACGAACAATTAATAAACATGAACCCTCACTTGGGTGCGAGTGATAAATTATTTTCTTATGTCACAGCATTGTTCAATTTGAATAGAACAACTTTTGAGCCCTTAATTAGAAATTATCGTCGCAAAGACTTCGGAACTTCTTAATGAAATTCTAGCCTTTTTTTGTTCCGACGCGGCCACGAAAAGTGTTTCCATGTTAACGAGCTCTTTAAATATTTAAATAGGTCAGATTATTTTGTCTTGACGTGAATGTGCATTTTCTCGACTTTTGTTGTTCGTCAACAAATTAATCGCAATGTTGAAGATTTATTTTCCGGTCATGAAAGACGAATAAGAAAGAATAACGTAAGTATTGTCAAACAAATCAAGTGATAAGTATACTAACTTTGAGAAAAGAAGAACTTTGAAAATCTTTTGGAATGTTATTTTCGGCATGAAAACAAAAAACCTATAACGTTCAATAGTCATGGGGGAATATATTTCTGTACAATCATTCTGTGTACTCTATTTGGAAATCGAACGTAGAACGTAGACATTCGCGATGCGCAACCAAGCGATGGGGAAATCATTGAGGGAGGTCTATGTTTAGCAGTGAACGTCCTGTGGCTGAAATGATGATGACGAAGACATTTTACTTGCCTTCTTTAACTATGAAATGCAAAACTTATTTGTTATGAAAACGCTTCCTTCTTGGCTCACGTGGCACCGTGGAAAGTTTTTAATAGTCTGAGTGGGGCACGCTGGTTTGTTAATTACGCGGTTTGAGTCAGCTCTGAGAACCGGATTTGATTCGCTGCACGTGCTTATAGCTTGAAGCATGTTAAGATTGGATTTATGTATATGTATGTATAAATAAATAAATCACATCTTCTTCTTCATCTTGTCGTGTTGACAACAAAGCCATTCGTTCCAGCCAGCCAGTTTGCCAGTTCATTCGTTTCAGTCAAATGTCGTCCACTGCTGGACAAAGAGCTTTCTCGTTGTGGATAAAAAAAGGCCTCCAATGATTTTCATAACGACCGGTGCTGCGCTGCCCGCATCCAGGCTCTTCCCACGACCTTCACCAGATCGTCGGTCCACCTAGTGGCAACCATCCATTACCAAACCTATACAGTGTCAGCCCAAAACTCAGCTACAAGAGTGGCATTGTCAGCAGTATTCTTTAAATCTTCCTGCGTTCAGTTGTTTGGGCACATCACGTCATACCTGAAGTTTTTCAGTTGCGATATGAAATTAGGGTGATTGCTACAGTTATTGGCCCTTTAAGAGCGTTGTGTAAGTTAACTTGTGTAAAAAGTAACAAAAACTCGACTTTTGTTTACTTTTTATATTTTATTATGAGAAAACAATATTGCTGCTATTTAAGCTAGTACCTATTTGGTGTTATACGATAAGAATTACAATGATAATTTTAAAAATATCAGAGATCACATTAAATTTAGCTATTGGCCCCAAAATCACAGTAATTGGCTCCTAGAAGTACAGTTATTAGCCACCGAAAAAAACCCATAAAAATCACTGAAACTTCACGCTTTGTAATCCTAACTCATTTTGTCTTTCCTTAAGATTAGCTAAGAATTCGTCATCAGTATCACTCTTATCGATTTCTTCATCTATCTCATAATCGTCAGTACATTCAGTAACATTGTAACAATTGTGACAAAAATAACTGTCTCCTTCTTCTTCAGGAATATGCTGTTGCACAAGATTTATGAAAGACACGGTGACATTCAGAGCATACTAAAAGTCTATTTTTTATGAGCTTTTTGCAAATATTACAGATTTGATTGGATACAGATACATTATTGTTACTTTTTTTGATTTTATCAGTTTTCTTTTCTTCAGCTTTCCGTTTTCTGTCCTCTCTTTTATGTTCTCTTTCAATTTTCCGTTACCTTTTTTCTTTCTCGAGGATTTCTTTTTCTTTAGCTTTTTCTTCCAGAATCCTCTGATATTCTGGTTACGGTAACGGTTCGTCTCGTCGTTCTCGTTCGTCTACAAGTACCTATCTCATCTTCTTGGGTCCCAGTTTTAGGGTCTTTTGTCTCTCTTTCTTTATCTCTAGTTTGAAGTTCTCCTATTTCACTCAATGTTGATTCTTTCTCCCGACTTATAGGTTCAGGTTCATCTGTAACTTCCGCTTCCAATCCATTTTGCTTATAATAAATAGTCCCACAAACGATAGAGAATTAAAAAAAATCATTGTTTTGCATTTCAGGTATTATTTGTTTTATTTTTTTAAACTGATTAAGTGTTTCTGTTCCAACTACTTATACCAACCTTAGTATACTGTGTTACCTACGGCATCTTGTAACAATCTAGGTAAAGTAAATCAATAAAAATAGTTATTGGCCCTGCATAAGTGTCAGTAATTGGCCCCCCGGCTAATTACTGATCCTAATAGGTTAGGACGTTAGCATTTTAATAGCAAATATTTAAGGGTTAAATTAACTTAATCTTGAATAAAAATGCAATAAAAGCTAAATTTAATTATTGGCCACCCATGGCCAATAACTGAAATAAATTGAAACGTGGTATAGTTATTGGCCGGTCTAATTTTAAAGTTATTTTATTCCAAAACAAAGTAACTTAATCTATCTACATAAGCTACCATTTATCTCTTTACAAAAAAAACAGTAAAATTACTATAACAAGCAAAAACAATTAAATTACGAACAATATTCATAAATATTTACCTTAAAATTTTGACAAGCATGCGGCTACTCGGACGACTCGTTGTCGAAAGAAAGCTTCTGCTGTTTAGAGTGCCATCTGTTCTTACTCTGACATACTACATTGGACAGCGTATTGCTCAGAGAAAGTACTTGTGTCTCTTTTCCACTCTTAATAACGTACATATGCTTGTTTATTTTTATTTTAGCCAAGGTGGCCAATAACTATGTACAGGCCAATTACTATAGCAATCACCTAGTGCAGGAGAACCAAAGTAACCGACATAGCTCGCAGAATTGCTAAAATCAAGTAGCAGTGGGCGGGGCACATAGCTCGTAGAGACGATGGCCGTTGGGGCAGGAAAGTTCTCGAGTGGCGACCACGGGATGGAAGACATAGCGTGGGCAGGCCTCCTACTAGGTAGACCGACGATCTGGTAAAGGTCGCGGGAAGAGCCTGGATGCGGGCAGCGCAGGACCGTTCATTGTGGAAAACCTTGGGGGAGGCCTTTGTCCAGCAGTGGACGTCATTTGGCTGAAACGAACGAACGATGAAATTAGCAACGATTGCAAGTTAAAAAAAAAAGTTAACAAATAAGTGTAATTTCGTTTATTAAATAGTTGTTACATTGCTAACTTATTTATTTATTTACAGAGGAGCTTTTTATTGTGAACAAGCAATTCACACAATACAAATACCAAACAACATCTTTCTTTATTTGCTTGCAAAAATTCCTATTTTTCTACCTACTTGTTGACCTTTAATCGGTTTTGTTATCGTCGTGAATGAGCACGAGCACAAAGATTTTTCTCAAAGTATTTCTATATTTGTCCCCTTTGTAATACTAAGAGCAAATACTTACTTGTTATCTTTGGAAAAAACATCGGGTGAGGGACCTACTTAGATTTAAGCTGCTGTAAGTCACTTTAATTTAGAGATGTAGGTAGATATTATTTATTAAATTTCATTTATTACTGCTACTCGTAAGCCTTTATTCATTTTTCATCCAGCTGTAATCTTCTGGAGGTCGTCGGTTCATCGAGAAGGCGAGCACTTTTTTTGTTTGTATAAGACCAAACCTCAATCATTACGAGACAATATCTAAAGCCACGTCTTTTCCTTTTCTTATAAAAAAAACAAAAACGTCTTGTCAGCCAACCCGATTAACAGCTTTAATTTCATCTTGATGGACAATGAAACCTCGGAGGCGAATTCATTTCTTTCGCACATTTAATATTTCAGTCAGCGTCACGGCTAACGCAATATCAGTCTCACTCGAAGCTCACAATGAAATTAACCAAACTGAAAGCGGTCACGTCTCCAGCCGTCTCAGCGGAACCCAGAGAATTCCGAACAAAAAACAGAGTTAAGATTTTTTCGCAACACTCAGTGTCTTCCAAATCAAATCTTTATTTTGGCTCGTTTAAAGAAAAAGGTCCAGAATTGGATTATCACCCGTCTGGTGGAATTCCCCAGAATGCTAACTGTATTACCGTGATCGATACAGAGTAAAGGATGTTTTACAATTGGCCCGTTAATATTCGAGGCGCGGCTCACCCAGGAGCTCTATTATTGGATTGTCTATGAGATGTGTAAGGAACAGCACGTGACGAACTAACGGTTCAATGAATTTCGGAATTTATGCCATGGAATATTTCATCGCTCGGTATTATTTCTGCGAAATGAACTCTTCAATATAAAATGCCTGATGAAGTGGAGCGGAGGTTCGTGGAATTATATTCACAGCAGTCGCCCGACTTACTGAAATAGTCTGCAAGGTTATTATTATTATACTTTCAGCTAGTAAAATACACTATTATTTTTCATTCGACTTTCGTTTGTGATAATCACACAACCATTTGCCCTCTTCAGTATCCAAATTCACAACAAACCATAGAGCCGAACAGCTCCATAGATGGGAAAATCTCACTGATCTCTGATCGGATCAAAATTCAAAGATTTTTCCAACTTAGTCGAGTAATTTCACGGTAACTTACGTATCAATATCTGGGAGCTATTTACTACCGACGCCCACACATTCACAGTGCAGTCAGTTTAAACAAAAACTTCTTCCAAAGTGAATATTTATCGTTCCAAGTTTCCAGACTGACGGAATGGAATAAAGAGGTTGACATTTACTTTTCAGACTTTGAATGCTAAATAAGTTTTAAGTTCAATTCCAACTATTTTCCAGGGTTTTTCCAACCTTACTTGAACTTCAAGGATCATTGTCGAATAAAAAACGTAAAGAAAAATAATGAAGACGCTGTAACATAAATTGCATAAACTTTCTACCTTAATGATAATTTAGACGATTTTAAGTACCTAATTATTATGTAACAACAAAGTACCAAAGCAGTGCTTGTAAGATTAAAAAACAGGTAATCAAATCCTTTACATAAATTACTCCTTTATATTAATTAACTGCTATATAAGACAGTTTATAATTAGTAAATCTAATTACTAACAGCTTTAATCGAAAAACTGTCAATCACTCTTAAATCATTATGTACTTTAAATGTGTTTAAACGAAAATTCATTCTGTAATAGGTTCTGACTTTTCCTTTATTTTACTTTTCCTAATTGTAATTGTAATTAAGGTCTCAAAATCACTTGTCACTTCAAAGACGTTCACTTGTTGTACGAAATAATAATAATTATAAAACGGGCGACGTCTGAAAGGTTCTATCAACAACATTTCCTTTATTAAAGATGAGCTGTCAAGAGCGAGGGTCCAGCAATAAACAAAAGCTATTATTTTATTATTAATGCGATGTAAAGAAGTGACGGCATGAAGTGATCGCTTCCGATGTCTGACTCGGGAAATCGGGGCAGTTAAGGTCAGGAATGAAATAGAGCAGTGTTACTTTGTTTTGCTGAAAGAAATATTGGACAGCTCTCGATAGCCTGATGGCGATTTGGTGCAATGAATGTAAAAGACCCTAAAACTCATCCATGTTTCTTTATAAAGTATCTAGCTATTTATTTCTTCTAAGTATTTGTTGTTTCCCAAAAAAAAAATGAGATAAAATTATTTAAAAGAAAAAGGGTGTGCATGCTTGACCGGAACAAGCTAGATTTTCTAAATTGGTGTTTTGAGAGGCGCCTCCAACACTATTCGTAGTTTTAGATTCTGTAATCTTACTCCAAGTTCAAGCATTTAAACAAATTGAAATCTGTAGCCAGTGGCGTTAGTTAGTAGATATTTACTCTAGCGACCGACTTTCAAGTCAAGAAGTTGTCATTTAGTTACTTACATCAATCGCACGCCCCATCTATGCCATTATTTTGATAGCTGATTGAGCTTTTAGCGAAAATTCTCGAAAAATGCGTCTCTCCCTTAACAAAAACAAATCGTCCGTTTCGATTGCCATTTATATCGGCCATTCTTCACCTCTATCTCCGTCCCCCTCGCACACAATACTCAACGACGCTTCATTTGCGCGCTTAATCGACGGGAAGACACGATATGAAGCGATTATATACGTTTACATACTATCTTATCATGGACCACAGATTAACATAGAGCGTTGTTCAAATCTACCAAAATAGCCAGTATGCAAAAAGTTTGTTGGGAATTTTCGTAGGCTGTGGCTCAGAGGTATGAATGTAGGTACGCAGCTCGCTGAGTGCTCATTTAGCTAGAAATTTTGAGTCTCAACAAAATCGTGCATTAAATCCGAGCCCCATATGCTCGTTATGTTCATTGAAAATATAGCGCGTGGTTTATTTTATGTTGGGAATGTTTGTGAGCTAAAATGAAATGAAATGCATTTTCCACATCAACCTTAATATTAGGTTATTCACAATATTTTAAACGTTATTTTCAAACAAATCTATTTTAAAATTATAAAATAAAGACCTAATCAGAACTGTAAGGCTGAGTTGCACCACCTAACTTTAACGGTAACTGTAACGATAACCGGTGGTTTTTGTATGGAGTTTGACAGATTTTTGACGTTTGTCAAAGTTAAAGTACAATGGTGCAACCCAGCCTTAGTATTATATTTATTTTATTTATTTCGACCACATACAGATCATTGTGTTAGTAAATGTACTTAAAAATTTAGGTTAGTAAGAGAGACATAATATTACATTTACATTATATCCTTCGATTTACTCAGGATTCTCAGTCCCATTCTAGTACAATATTTAAGATACGTAAGATGCGTTGTGTGCATATAATTTACTCATCTGCTAAAATAGCGCGGTAGTTTCGTTAACGATACATAAAAAAAACTGTAAATTTCGAAGACTATCGAGTCAAATCTTAGCATCCCACAAAACGCTTTTAATGTATGCTCCACGTACCAGCTAAAAGTGCACTGAAAATGTCACCCACAGACCGTTAGCAGGTCTCAGAATATAAAAGAGTCTTGAAAGAAATAATTGTGATTTCACCGCAAGTTACTGGGACCTGATTTATTAGAAGTTTGAAGGAAAATAGGTAGTAAGTTGTGATGACTAGGCAAAATAAATGTAGATTCATAGAGTCAATACTTATTTCTTTCTTTCATTATCTAGAGCCGCCAGGTCATCGAACTGCAATTATTATTTTCTTTTCGAAGTAATTAGAGAAAATGATTTATATTTTCTTTTTGTCCAGTATTATTGTGTTGTCATTGGACAAAGTTATTACTTAACTAATTAAGCAATATTGTTTTTGTAGTCTAGTTATAAATGCTTTTATTACGAGCCCCTATAAGACAAGCTCCGTTACCACGATATTGTCTCATTTGTTTTACGACAGATCTGCGAATGAAGATACAAGCAACATCACATCTAATCTTACTAATATTATAAATGCGAAAGTTTGTATGGATGTCTGGATGTCAACACGTTTGTTACTCTTTATATATAGGCTACTAGCTTTTGCCCGCGGCTTCACCCGCGTGAAATTTCGTTTGTTACAGATATATGTTATTCTGGCTTATAAACAATAATACTGTAAAGTTTCATCAAATTCCGTTCAGTAGTTTTTGCGTGAAAGAGTAACAAACATCCAGACATCCCAACTTTTGCATTTATAAATTAGTAGGATAATTTATGACGATCTGTGACAAAGTAAATTTCACGCGGGTGAAGCCGCGGGCAAAAGCTAATAACACATAAAGTTATAGGATATGAAATACAACCTGTCTAACTGGTGAGCTATAAACATGTTTGTCTTTTCAATGAATGGGACCTTGGGCGGGGCACATCGCGGGCAATAAATATGCCGTGTTATTTTATGCCCCCGGCTTGCTTCTTACACGCGAGTGTGCCAAATACTGCAGTTAGGTTTCGAATTGGGACTTTGGGTGGTGTCTTGCTGATAAGCGTGAGATGGAGCTGGGAGCGGGTTCATTCCGCTACGGTTCTCTGGCTAGACTTGTTAATTACCTTGTAATTTGATATCTTCTTCATGACAATATTTTAATAGGTTGCCTTCCGAGTGCGACACAAAAAGAGATGTAGAGGATCACAGGTACATCTCGTTTTAGTTTAGACGCGACATTTCTTAATGGTAATAGAATGCGAAAGCTTAAAATATTATAAAAAGAATCTTACAGAATACTTACAGCATAGTGGCATATTTCTGAGTAGGTGGGTGTGCCATATTTCTTTACAACGCGGCCCACGCGGGCTTATATTCAAGAGCAATAATTGAACTACATTTTTATGGTTTCATTTCTATTCATATCTAGCCTCTTTAATTTTAGTGACATTTTATTAAAAAGCATTGAGCTGTCTGTATGGTTTCTTATCGCTGTCGCTTATGGCTTGCCTCGCCGCCAGCGAGCCGCCTCTTACCGCAGCCCGCTGTTCTTTTTCTCTTACCCCGTGACCCTGCCAAGCGGCCTCAGTGGCTCCACCTCGTGCCAGAACGAATGGAAATGGGGCGATACAGCCGTTTGGCTGCTCCATACATAATTTAAAATGGCGAATATTGCTGCGTAACGTGATGGTAGGCGATAAAACGCAAGACCGTAAGTGGATAATGGGCCTCGGAGGATGACTTGTTCTTTGATAAAAAACTAAAAATGGCAATTCTCTGGCTCGCGCTGTCTGTTTGAAATAATGTTGCACACTTTTTAATTTTTGCGAAGTGACACTTTTCTCAACTCTACGATACAACGAAACTTGTTTAAAATTCAATGTTGGGCTGTTTTGTTTAGCTATGTGGACAATATTCCTAAGCATGAAGTGTTTACATTATACCTACTCAATAAATATGTATAATAATTTTTTTAAAAATCATGTATTTGTATGCATAAAACTTGATTGCATTCTTTCAAATGCATTAGAAAAAAATGCAATGACTCTGAATGTCAAAATACTTCATGATATTAAGCATAAAATACGAATATCCCATTTAAACTCTACTACCGAATTAATCAATCAAAAAGAGAATAAATTTAATCGAAGTAATTTGTGTAGAGAAAAATGCTATTTCAGTGTTTAATCACCGTGATGCTTTCAGAGAAACACTATGTAATATCAATTACTTCTCGGCGTTTTCAGTTCGTCTAAGAGCGGAATTTTTGCTTTTAATTAATTAAGTCTTTATAATTGTGAGTCTAGATAGTAAAAGCTGAAGGTTGTTTAGAAGAATAAAATTCTTTTACTGTAATGCTTTTACAATCTAAGAAAGTAAGGATCTTTTATAGGTTCGTTCTGCATAAGCACATTGCTTATACGAGTTCTCGAGTTCTCGTAAATAGGTATCATAAGAATTTAGGTCTAGAGATTACCATACTAACATAACCTAGGTACCCTTTTGAGAACCTGCAGTTCTCTCTCTGATATTTGAGATCGAAACTTGTTGGATCGTGTGAGCTTTGCACAGCCACTGAAAGGTGTTGCGAAACCTACCCTTATACGGAATGTGTTGTGAAATAAATATTTGTATTTCTTATCTTGGACTATTTACATTACTTCTTTTTCCCTTCCCATGTATTTACACGCAATAAATATGTATACCGTTATTAGACGTGTATTATTTAGAGGTATCAGAACCTTTTTGCCGGGTTATTTAGCATTCACTCTTTATGTTTAGAATTCCTCTGGGTGGGCACTCGGGTTTTTGCGTGAAAGGGTCGTATTTATTACCTCCAGGGCTATTCGGTGATCACATAAACAAGGGTCAAAGTACAGGTTTTTGAAATACATCTTTTCACCTGTTTTGTAAAGGTTTGCGAAACATTTTTGATACTGATCAAACGTTGAGGGCCCGGTTTGTTCCTTTACTCCGCCGTAAGCAAATACAATAGAGAATCAATTGTTAGGGTCCAGTGGAGGTTCACACGAAGGATAGGGGATAAAATGAAAATATTAAGATTTTCTAACAGTTATCAATCTATTTAAATTACAGTAAAAGGGATTTCCTATCATTAAGAACCTGGAAGGTCCTTTAAGGTTTACTGAATTTAAATATTAATAATTAATTCTGTAACATTTTTGTAAGTGATTAAATGTACATCCTGCAATGCATACGCTAGATTTTTTTTTCATTTGTGTATATGTAAACGTGACGAAACAAGACAACTGCTATCCATAAATCTACCATCTTGCTCTTTTAATTAAACACGTACCGTTTTTAACGGCATCATAAAGAGGACAATAAACGTAAATCACCGCCATCAAAGCTTCATCTCGGCCAAATGAAATATTAGCGTAAACTGAGCGTAATCGCGACGTAACGCGAGCGTAACGAGGGGCGGCGTTTTTGCTAAAACTAGCATGTTGGCTAATTCCAGACATGAATAAACCTGGCCATCCGTCCGGTAATGATGACGTTTATAAAGGGGTAGTATTTAAACGAGTGACTGTAAATTTATGTTGTAAGTGTCAAAAATAATTAATGTGGGCTAAAGAATTACTAAGTGAGCGACTGAGTGCGAGTGACGAAAAATCAAAAGAACAGCAACTTACAAAAAAAAAATTCAGTTCCTTAAAATACAAAATGAGAAGCTTCATAATATTTGAGCGACCTAATATTTGATTGAGTGTCAACGTTAGGTCCTGCATTTTTTTCAATATTTGGCAAATGATTTTTTTATACTGAGCGGTATTTTTAACTTTAATGAAGTGTTTCGAATGCAAAAACTACTTTGAAAAATACTATTATGAGCAGCGTATTATGACCCCACATTTAAATAAAAAATGATCTTATGAAATAAATATTTGACGGAACACTATTTTAGTAGCGAAAAAAATAAATCATTAAAATTTAAGGGTAGGTAATCAAATGAAACAATGTATTACGAAAAATGAAATTTTGCATCTTCTTAAATCGAATCAACAAAAAAAAAACAAAATAAAATAAGTCGCTTCTGTCAACCCAAAAAAAAGTAATCTTATTAATAAGGTTCATTGATTGGTACCAATGAGGATTGAGGAGCTCTACCTACTCATCGTCACTGTATGATAAGTGCTGGCTTGGACTTAGCGGGCCGGCCTCGTTTTCTTTTTTGTCCAATAGGTATCAGTTTTGCTTCCAGTGGCGGTGTTGTTAGTTTGAGCCGAATTGCTAGACCCAAAACGTGTTTGCATACATATTTTGTTAAAAATTCGGGACAGTCGCCCCGCCCCCATTCGTTTTCGCGCGCTGTAACAATCTGTAGTTTTCATTAATAAAGCGTATCAAAATAAAAAAACATGAGACCTCAAATATAATATCAGTAACCAATAATCATTAATAAAGCAGCTCACAAAACTTTGCTTAGAATTAACTTTTTTGTAGTTCGTTCAGTAAAACCTCAATTAGAAAAATCTAATGTATCTTCATATTAAAGTTGCCCTCTCTGTATTTCTAGTCGCTCACTTAGTAATTTAGTCGCCCGGATAGTATTTTTATGTCTGAAATGTAATAATCAAAACCCACATTTTGTAAGCTCGTTCTGGATTTTATTATTGATCAATATTCGTCGTTAGTTTGGTTAATTTTTCGCTTACTCAAATTCATACCGCTCAAGGTATTAAAACAGTATGCCATCATCAGTCGCAAAGTTTTTTTTTAGTCGCTCGTTTTATAATTCCCCTTTATAAAGTACCTAACTGACGTGAAAATACGGGTATTATCATATTTGTTGTTGTAATTTTTATTTACTTAACGTTTGATTCAACTAAGTATTTTCATCTACATATTTACATACATTTTATCCACAATGACATGTTTAGACCTGGTAAGATTATTTTTCAAGTTAACTATAAAAATATATTAGCTAAAGCGAGAATTAATACTTTGAAAATCAAAAATATTTTATTCAGTTTAGACCACTATTTTGGCACTTATGAAAACATGAAATCCTTTCACCACATTTATTATTATCAAGAAAGCAGGTAAGTACAACCGCATCAGGTGAAAAATATTTGTTGAATAATAGCTCATTACAATTAAAACGTGATGTTAAAGAGTAATGCCGTCATCAGTAGTTAATTTGCCGTTTGGCACAGAGTAATAGTCCCAGGTACAGTGTTTAGTAAATGCGCAATCAGCTAGAAGAAAACAAACGAGGTACGTTACACGCTGTCTGTTCAGCTCACGGGATGTGACTTGCTTCGCTAAATATCACTTGCCTTCCGCGTTTGGGGTTCCGTCAGTCGATCACGCCGTCAGTTAGGTACGTGTACAAGAACCAAGTGACAGTGAGTTGTTGGTATGAGTGATTCATTTTATGCAGTGTAAATCCAGTGAGGCTTATGATTATGAGCCCACGCGTCTCGCTGGTGAAGTGGTTCGTAGTTATGTCATCGTGATAAATTAATTTTATTTGAGAAGGTATTTAAGGGAAATTGATAAAATAAGATAGATTTGGCCTCCCCCCCAAGGTATAAAGAGATGGAGAGAGACCTGAGGGGCCTTTGTTCAGGAGTGGACGTCATTCGGCTGAAACGAACGAACGAAGATAGATTTTGGCTGTGTTGCACTAACTGTACCGTAACTGTGACTTTAATCGGTGTTTTTGTAGAGATTTACATATTTTTGACGTTTGTTATAGTTGAATTTAGGTGGTGCAACTCAGGGTTAGAGTTGGCAAGTTGTTTCTTAAAAGATACTTATAAGTTGATTTTGTCTATCCTATCTGACGTAATATCATGGTGCAAGATTACTAGAATAGATTTAGTAAATTCAGAGCCCGATAGTGCAGAATACTATTATGTTCCCAAGCTATCCCGGGCAACTGGAGACAGTGTAGTCTGATTGCCATGTCTGATACCAGATATAATAATGTAATTACAGAGATATAACTGAATTTTGATATCAATTTACTTGGCATGCCTTAACTTATAATTGCTTCCAGAAACAGAGCTTACAGAGCTCCAAGTAAAACTCATAAAAAACTCATAAAACACAGGCTTTTAAAAAGCACTTTTACACGTCCCAGTATTAATCCTACCACTGCTTCGGGACAATAAATGGGTGCAGTGCAGTGCAAGAAACTCATTAATATCAAACACCTATAAATGCTCAATTATCACAACATAAAAAGTTGTCACTTTAAAAATGAAAACCACTTCTTTTCCGTTTTCACTCACTTAACAACAGCCATCAACAAACAAAAAAACTGTGTCGTTGGGAATCCTCAAAGTTAATCAAAGTCAAATAAAACGTTGTTGCAGCTCACTCCTGTCCTGGCATTAAAATTGCTCTACAAAAAATGTATCTGCAAAAAGAAATCTTGAACATCTGAGCTTATTGTGGCGAATCGCGATGGTTTTAGGGTTAAAGAGTGAAGTTTAGAGACAGTTTTAGTGCTAGAATTTTTCTAAATTGCGAGTAGGTACATTCAGTACCTATATAGATTGCATAACAATTATAGCTATATTTTGTCTGCATCGAGACTTTTTAGGCACGTTTTCAGATCACAGTATAAGTTCAAGCCCATCACTACTTGAGGGTGAGTGCTTAGAAGAAGCAGCTCAAAAAAGACGTATTTATTGCAAAACATCCGTAAATATGAAAACTTTGTGCTTAGCTTTGTCATCCTACAAACGTTATTGACGTATTTTTTTCTGAGTGAGAGTGAAAGTTGTACGTAAGGACTCCTATGAATACGGTGATTTGTTGTTTTTAATAGATTGCTAGCAAAACCCTAAACGTACAGAACCATGTCAATATTTGCTTATCTATCTAGCCAGTTTCTATCCCTTGGCAAGACTTCTCGCCATTTGTGTTGCCTCTCAACACTTTTTACAAGAATTTGTATTGAAAATTAACCTCCTTTGTACTCGGTCTTAGTTTCTCCGAGTCGGTAATGCACAATTCGTCGAATTGTTCTTTGGAAGCTTACTCTAGAGGAAAATTGTTCTATTGAGATCAACGTGCATAATACAAACTATCAGTTATAGACAGGAACTATGATGTATGCAAGACCGATCTTTATAATACAATTTTGGTTTTAGCGTCATCTTACTCAAATTATTTGGAATAAAATTATAATACTAGTTATCATAATTAAAATATCCATGGTGGGTAAAATCAGAGAGAAGGTTTTTCATTTCAATTCCATTTTCGGGCAGATTCTCTCAATTATTCGAAAAATATTAATGCACTTGCGAAAACTAACTAAAATGAAACGCGCTATTAGTTCGTAAACTTTGCTTTAGTGAGACGATTCTCACTCGTTTCTTTCTCTCTTTATTAAATTGAAAAAATGACTAGATTAAGTTTAATGCCACGTTGTGCAAAGTCTTGGAGAGCAACTTAGTTGAGATTGCTTGGGAAGTGCCAAAATTGACTGGCACTACCTTGAAAATATCGAACAAGACAGGTCAAAGATACTGATAATACCAAAAATCTTTGAGGTTAGTTCTCCTCAACCAGTGACATTAACATTTTAAGATGTGAAAACGTCGTGCAAACAGCCGAAGTGTCCCCACCTCAATATTCACGAGACGGCAATTTTTGCACACAACCTCCGTAAGTTCCCGCGTTCCACCATTATGACGTCGTAAGTCACGCCGCCATTTTAATTCGCTCATAAAGTGGGCATACATCATGTCCCAAGACGGAATCGAATTCTTGCCTCCACTCGCTCGCCAGTTTTTTCTTGAATGGTCTCTTAAATATGAAAATGCAGTTTGGCACTGGAACCTAAGCGCAATAGAGGTGAATGCAGTAGACCAACTCTACAAAAAGTACGTAGGTAACGCCTGTATTCACAAACGATACTTGCTTAAGTGAAGCAGAAAATCTAACGCACAGCGTTTAATAGTGCTCTGTGATTGGTTCGCGTCCACGCACACTGTAAGACTTTGTAATAATGTTTGTTAATACGGCCAAAGTCTTCAGACATTATCCAATTTATAGTTAACGTGCTCATTAAGTTGATCCGAGCCTACAACCACAGACCGGATATAATTTTGAAGGATGCAGAAGACAATTATTTAGTGTCCTCTACGCTGTCCTCTAATAATAATTACCATGATAATAAAACAGCCTATAAAAGTCCATAGGCATAATTCTTATATCGCTGAAATTCTGATTTATCATCGCAACTTGGTGATAATTATTAGTATTAAAGTACCAATGACAGAATACTATGGTTGGAAAATCTGCGAATTATTTCAGTACTTTTTAATGGCTGAATGTATGTTTTCAGCCTTTACAAAGTACTGATCCTACTTCAGCCGCTAGACTGTGTCCACGGCTATTTTGCATAATGTTAGTTACGTAAGTTCCGAATCATGAGGCGACGATATTTTATCTTGAAGCCTTATGTTTATATGGGGGCTTGGGAGATGAGCCAAGTTTCAACATACATCAAGAGATAGATCATTTTATACTGATAGAATTTTTTGGATAGGATAAGTGGACTCTGACCACGTGAATTTTGTGAACGTGAATTTGATTTCCATCAAGGCGAAGCGGAGCGGAGAAGAATCTCCTCTCTTCTCCGCTCTGTGGACTAAATTTTCTATAGAATTTGAGTGGCAGCGGCGTGTTGCGGAGCGGAGATGAAATAATGAAATCTGATTGGTTATTCAAAACACATCTCCGCTCCGCTCTGCTTATGTATACCACCTATTAACCCTTAATTACTCGCATAAAGAATCTTACATAACTGCTCGCATGGGGTCACAGATGACCCCAAATTGTGTGAGTAGTTTTTAATACATACTGCAATTTATAAGTAAATGAAACTATATTATTATAAAAATGCTTTATTTATTCTATAATATCTAAAGCATAATAACATGAATTTCTTACTAATTATACAAAAACAAGCTAAATTAAAATAATTGTCAATAATTAACAATTTGTACTTAGGTATACTGAGATCATAGGTAATACTAGTATTTTTTAGGAACTCTCCGAATCATTCTTGTTACACTGTTGACAGTATATTTCAGAGTGATCATTGCACACAAATCTTGTACATTTCTTGCATTTTCAATTCACTTGATTGTGCGGAGAATTGCTCGATCTCATTAGCGCTATCATGATAACTTTTTGTTATTTCATCTAACTCTAGCTAAGAACTCGACCCTCCAACTTCTTCTTCATCAGAAACATCTTCCAACCATTGCACAATTTGCTATTTTTTCCTATCTCTACTAACTCTGAAAAAAAAAGACAAAGTAGTAGTAAAACTGAATTTATCAATATTTTTATTGTTTAGAGCTGTAAAAACACATTTATAACAAACATTTTTATTCACTGAATATACAATAAGACAGATATTATTCATAATACACAAAATAAATACATAAAACAAAAAACTTACCTCTTCCAAAAAAGTTACGTAATTACTCGCATGGGGTCACCACTCAAGAGCGCAGCGACGCATCCTTCCACTCCCGTGAATTAGTCGCTATCAAAATACAAACTAAGACGTATTTTATGAAGCTACCGGGGGCGCGGAGGAAATCGGGCCGCGCCAAGTGCTTCATTTTTGAATCCGAGAATGCTTTGACCCCATGCGAGTAATTAAGGGCTAATGAAGGAAAATTACAACCTTATAAATGCCATATTAATATTTTAAAGCTGCTTAGGAATATAAGCTTCTACCTAGACACAATATTGCAAACTAGTTGAAATACTTGAGCGTCTATAATCCTCTTGTATACACTTATCATTAACTAGCTGACCCGGCGAACTTTGTTCCGCCTTAATGGCAATAAATAAGCAGACTTTTTTTTAATTTCGAACGGGATAAAAAGTATCCTATGTCCTTCTCCTGGCTCTAAACTACCTCCCTGACAATTTTCAGCTAAATCGGTTCAGCCGTTCTTGAGTTATAAGTGGTGTAACTAACACGACTTTCTTTTATATATATATAGATTCATCTAAGCCTTTAGGCTACGCGCACTGAGAGGCAGGAAATGCAGTGCCGATCACTAAAGGTGCATAGTTTATCAACATCGGACCACCATACCAGCCGGGCTAGGATGCGCGCCGTGACAAAATCTTATCAATAATTTTAGAAGAAAAACGTATGGGCTTATCGCGTAAAATCGATAAAATGGCGCGATACAAGCTTATCGCGGCGCGCATCTTAGGCCTACTGGTTTATTTATTAGTTCTCACGCCAATGAAATATCTGAATTTTAGTCTAGAGCTGCGAGTTTTGGGATAGTGCTCTTCACAACATACACGTCTTTCTTTTTATTGCATTGTCACCGTATAAAGTGAAAATGATATTTGCATGTAACCTAAGCAATTTAGGCCTCCAGTACTTTATAATAATATGCCAATGACGCGGTAATAAATCTGCACGGAGAAGTGCTTCAAACGCGCACGCTACGAAATGTAGGCAGTGAAGATGTAGAACCTATAAAGAACCTATAGATAAATTAATTGCACAGGCACTTGACATTAAATTATAATAAATTTACAATTGCAAATTATATCTTTGAACAACAAGTACCTACCTAGATAATTATAATTACAAATTATGCATCCTATATCCAGAATTACGTTTGATATCCACGTAATATCGCTAAATCAGGCGCATTCCATCAGTCATCAGGGTTTTATTAGCTTTTAGTCACAAGTAGCATTGCTGTGCATTGTTGGGTGCACCTTTGTGTTTGCAACATTTCAATCTGATAGAATTATTGGAATTTTGACTTGTGTAATGGTTTGGATTGTCACTTTGATATCAAAGGTTCAGCTTCGATTTGCTTTGATTGTTTATTGAGAATAATGTTTTGTGTTTCACTTGTTCTACTGTCTACAATTTATTTGTTGCAATAGGTTTATTAGTTTTCCGTTTACATACCTCCAATTCCACATAACATTTATAAATGTCCAATACAATACCGACATCGGGCTTCGATCGGCGAACGTCGGTCGACAAGACAGGGCCAAATTCGTCTGATAGGCAGTTAGCACATCCAAATTGTATTCACACTGCCACCTTGTGTTGCCACTCGGTGTACGGCATTTGTTATTGATACCAGCATTAATACTTTTTTTTTTTTTCAAAAATTGGTATTCTACTACAAATTTTGGAAACCCTATTAAGAATTAAAAAAAAATGTTCTTATTATGTTTTTAGCCATTAGAAATTGGAATGATTAATTTTAATTTGATAGTGTGATGCGTTTTGTTACGAAAAGTTAACCATATTGACCTTCTTCTTCTCCTATATGCCTATTGTGTTTCCACTATTGGTAACGATTTTAACCTTACCTGCCCTAGAGTATGAACGAATTCAAAAATTATTCGCAGATTGGTAATTAAAAAAAATTATGTGTCGAATGTGACAACATTAACAGCAGTGGCGCCACCTATCGCATTAGCGAGTGCGGGCACGTAGCTGGATGTGTCTCCTTCGCGTCCGACTATCCCTAACTTTTACTATCCAACGAGATACTACCGTGACGTATATCTACACGAAAACAACAATTGCCTTTGTTGAGTTCATGAGAAATATTGTTTGATTATGCAAGTGTTGTTGAGAAACTTCTCAGAATCTTTGTTTACGTAACTGACATTGTTATTTTTGTGTTAAAAATAGATTGGTTTTGTTTAAACGCCATCAAAGCTTCTCCTCACATCATTGTTTTCCAGTTCATTGACTCTGCCTTTGTAATCTGGTTCAATCGGAATTAATTTAGCAAAGTATGCGAGAAACACTTTTCAAGGACGCTTTTGGGGAAATTCTACTTTTACTGTGTAGCACAATGACATTACTTAGGATTTTATGAAAATATCTGACTGGATTTTTCCTTATTGTTTAATAAAGGAATAGGTACCTACTCGTAGATAAATAATAAATGAGACAACAAAGAAATATATTAAGTACTAATGCGGAAATTTTATGGGATTTAATACCAACGTTTTTATATCTTTAGAAAATATATTGTAGAAGAAGATTGACCTAGAATCAAATTATTTCAAGTCAAAAAACGGACTTTAAATTATTTATTTAGACTGCAAACATCCATCAAATTAGAGAATGACTGCCTCCCATCCATCACGGGGAGAATCGCCACTTGAGAGACGATGGCCCATTTCCAGCAACGAGTCATGTACAAAATTTGGAAGATAAATCCGAAACGCTGATAAAAGGAGAGTGTAAAATACAAGTAGCTCCGTACGCAGTGGAGTGGGCATAGCCCGGGAAGGACAAACAGCTCACGAGTAAGATATGAAACTGTTTCAAACAGATTTTGTCTCTGGACGATTGAATAATTTGTTCTGTCGGGCTAGGATGCGCGCCGTGATAGATTCTTATCGATGATTTTAGACGTCAAAATGTATGGGTTTATCGATAAAAAGTCGATATAATGGCGCGATAAATTCTTATACTGGCGTGCATCCTAGGCCTTCAGGTTCTGAAATTCTTAATAACTACATAAACAACATTATGTGCTTCGAAAGTAAATAATGTGTGCTGCTAAGGGAACTTCTAGCCGTCTGACTAGGCCATCGATACGAGGTCTACGATATTATAATAAGATTTTCTCTTGTGATTTCAACTGGAATGGAAAAATTGGTTATAAAAAAAACCTTCAAAAATGAAACTTTTATCACGTGGGAAAATGTTTTTTTCCAAGAAGAAATGTAATTTTATTTCAAACAAAATATTATTAAATTTCGAAGCACACCACACAACACGTCCTTATTATTTTACTTTTATTATGGATTCTGCGTATTTTCCCCTGACAACACACGAATGGCTGTTCTTTTTCTGGTTTTCGCAGTGAGAAGAACGCGCAAGTTGCTGCTATCGCGCGTGTGATCGTAATGCTCATAATATGCCGGGGACACACGGACTTAGAAACTGAAAGAACCGAGCCATTTCTTTCTGAAATAAACTACCTAAAAGCCATCTTATCAACGTTTTTAGACGTCTTTATTGTGCTGTAACAGTGATGCAATAGTTCGCAATCTCAATTTACATAAGGGAGAGTCCGCTAATTTGGACCAGTTTTTTTCAATCCCATTTTACACATAGTTTTCTTTTGTTTTTGCTAATGTCCATGGTATATAATAAAAGATACATTATTCAACTTACTATTTCATAAGTACTAATTAACATGATTGTTGTATATTTAGCACTAATCAACAAAGTACGAGTTCAGAGCTTCGGTCCAATTTAGCCAATCGGTTGGATAATTTGTACCACAGGGTTACTAATATGAATTTCAATAAATTTCAAGCCTATAAAAAAACTATGGCAAAATATTATACGATACATTCTTAAAAAATTAGGAAACGAATAGGAACAGTACTTAATAACATAGACAATCGATATTGTTTTACACGTTATCACGATTTTGAGTACAAGTTTTGTAATTCCAATTATCGTAACGCACACTTGTACCTAATCTACTTTGCCAGTCTTTTGCTTTCATTTATTGTTAGTCAAACATAACTACGCTATTATAACTTCAAAATATGATTTACGAAAAAAACATTCAAAATCCTTTGGTAAAGTTCCATACAACTTGATGTGGTACAATTTAGCCGACTGGGTGATAGTGCTTTTAAAAAATCGGTAAAAAATATAGCTTATAAATACCAAAAAATGTTTCAAATAATTGTAATCCACACTAATTTACGCTTCTAAATAATATATTAGAAACACCCTGTGATTAAATTGAACAAAATTACAAATTAAACATGTATTGTCAAAAGTTACTTGAAAACTATGAAAAAATACTTTTCAAAATAAAACACACGTGTTTGTTGTCACGGCAAAAACCACATGGCCGATATTAATTTATTTTAGTTGTGTATCGCTGAGTGTTGCAATTACAGACATTCAATACATACTTTACGAAATATGAGGGTGGTACAATTTACCCGGTGGTACAATATACCGAACTTTCCCCTACTTGTTAACAACTCACCACCACCGAACCAAACAATTATGTACATAATGTAATATGTGATTGTCCTCGACGCAACAACATAACCGGAAATAAAATTAATATTTATGGTCCAAGACAAAATTTCTGAAAAAAGATCAGTTAGTTGGTGACCACAGAGAAAACCCCAATGGAAAGCCGGTTATTTTTTTATGCGAATAGCAAAAGGGATTGACTAAAAAATATTTTTTTAATGTTATTTTTTATTCAGAACAAAGCAGGTATTTTTGCACCATCATCTCTACAACACGAGCACATATACTTTTTGTGTCTCTATCCCTCAATATTTTCCATTTTATTTTCAACAGAGCTTGCAATACCTCCCCGTATGTCCCAGCCGAAGTATCGACGAGGCAAAGCAGATAAGCCGATGAGGGGGGACGAGCCGAACACGTTTCTTTGAATTAACAACGGGGCCTGTTTTGACATGTGACATTATTCCCCACTTTGTTATTAGTTCGCCCGATACGAGATTAAACGGGCTCGTGCAAAAAGTTTGCGGGATTTGGGCCGAAGGTACCCACATTATTTGTTGCTAACAATTAACGGGAAAGAGAAAAGCTTTTTATTCCATAAATTTATTAGCGCGTATTTCACCACACGGTAGAAGTTTGAATATTAAATGTTTTATTGCAACATTTTGAAACAACATACATAATCCTCTAAAAATAAATGACCTAGCTGCTATTTAATTAGATGTTTAAAAGTCTTCCTTCATCTGTTACCTAGGCTATGCCTATAATATCTTTCGGAACTAATAAATTAGAGCAACAATTGTTACATACTTAGGTATTAATCACTTTTATGAGCATTAACTAACGTGTTGGGATAATATTAAAACTTTTGCGGTAAATGGTGTAGGATCAGCCTCTAAAGATTAACTTTTAGATTGTTATGGATTAACAGATTTATGTAACATAGTAACTGTATGCCGACTGCATAATTACTGCCTATGAGTTTTTCAGCAATATGGGACTCTTTTTGCTTTTTGATTATAAAAAAAATCTTACAAATTCTTTAAGATCCAAGATAACGTTGTTCTATACGGAGAATTTATGCCATGGCAGTAGTGGTAGTACGTCTTAGCCAAACTTACGATGTAAACTGCAGGACCGTAATACGCGCTAAGTAAAGATTTAGTGTAATCCTCATCGGATTGCAGCTTCCTTGCTGTGGGGTCACCAAGTTTAAAGTCACTAGATAAATCATTAAGCATATTCTTATTGACTATTGGAGATTATTTTTCTCAAATATTAAATGATCTTTTGAACTTGATCACGTCTTGCGGAAAAGTGCTCTATGTTGAAACGAGTTTAACTAGAAAATACTTATTATTGTTTGCCCCTTGTTTTTTTTTCAAAAACATTATTATTGTCATTGTATAGTTATTTACATACCAAGAACACGTTAGCAACATGCGCCATGAACTTCACGGTTTCTGTCTGCCTCGACCTTAAGGTTTTAATAGTTTTCCTTATAGTCGAAAACTTTGTTGAACTCCTACTACACACAAAGAGTGAAACACCCAAAATCTTAAAACTTCATAACCTTGCTGTGTATAGCGGTATTCCGGAGCGGCAGTGGTAATGCGTCTTAACAAACTTGCGATGTAAAACTAGCGGACGGTAATACGCGCTAAGCACGATTTAGTGTAATCCTCATTGGGATACAGCTTCGTTGCTGTGGGGTCACCAAGCTTAATGGACCTAGATAAAAATATTACTGCGAATGTGGACCAAATTAGACCACTGGATGCTACAGAAATGGAAAAAGTTTAGTTGAGCAAATAAAGTCAGTCCTCAACATGATCTTATTTCACAAATCTTAAACTATTATTTGATTTCATTTATGGGAATTGCTTGTAACTAGTAAATTTTTGAATAGAGGAACAACTTGCAACATTAGTCAGGTCGCTTGTTCATCAGGAAATGACGATGCCATAGTGTTTTGCTTGATGTGCTATCGTCTGTACACATTATGTGCGATTTTGCAACGGAATTGGATGTGAAAATAATTATTACGTATCCCAAACGATTCTCACTCCAATGGTCACCCTATCCCAAACTCTTGGTCGCACTGTCGTCGTATGAGTTACAAAACAAGGATTAGTCGGCCGCAGCGTCGAAGCTGTTTAACTAGGAGCACGCTGCAAACATGCGGCGCCTACGAACAGCTGTAAATTGCCGATACGACGATACAGATGTTTACTTGAGCAAGTAACCGTAGCTAGTTAATGCACCTGCACCTGTATTCCAGTGTCACACAAATCATAACGAACTCCTAATATTCTCTTTACACTAAACATCGTCATAATTTCAGCCAGTCAGTCACCTCGTGGGAGGACGTCGCAAACACATTAACACTTGATACAAGAATGATAAACGCTGTCAGATTCGATGCATACAGACTTTGAATCTGGCAAATCCAACGCAATCATCAATTAAAATTCCCACCAACTATACAATTTACAGCACATCAGACTGTATATTTTTGTCGCAAAATGGCACCTATTTCAACTGAACAAGATAGTGCAGTGTAAAGCTTGACGTGCTGTCTGTACGATTACGAGTATTGTAGCAATAATCCAGTCCTTAGTCGCAGAGCACCCATACACGGGGAGGTTGTGGTGACATCTCGTAGTTTGCGGTCTGCCTTAATGTCCTGCTAACCGTCCCGAATGTCTATTGTTGCTTGCAGGTTTAGGTTTAATCTGAGGTTTAATTTAAATCCCCTGAAAAATCATTCTAAAGATTATGGACGAATAAAAAAGTTTAGCTGTTTTTAATTGCTGAAATGAAAAGTAAAAAGAACATTACATGAATGAATCAATGGAATCAGAAAATGAACCCCAGTCGGGCCCAGTCAATGCACGCATGGTTGAGCGCTAAAGCACTATCAAATTAATGATAACCGAAGAGTATTTACGAGTGCGATTGTGTGGTGTACCGTTTACAACAAGTGCAATTTCAGGAAATACCGCTACCAGCCCAATTCAGGCGATTTTTTATTGTTCTCTTGAATTTTCTCGTTATTAGAAAAAAAACTGTGAATTGAAGACCTACCTAAACAAACAAATAGTGTTCTTACCATGTTCACGTTAGGTGTGTTTGCTAGTGACTGTGTAAAAAAATGACATTAAATGTATGACATATTGTGCAGCGCCCCTAGTGGCTAGTTGCAAGAAATAAAATGTTCATAGATTTTTTGACGACGTACACACTAGCTAGCACACCTAACGTAAACTGATGGTACCTAAGCTAGACCTAAGCACACAGGATTTGGAATTGAAATTCGAATTCGAATGACAATGGAAAATTTTCCTAGCAACTAATAAACACATTCCTAGATTTTACAAATTCACAATAGGTAGTTCACCACGGTTGTCACGGCCGCGATGTTTGCAAGCGAATTAACATAGTTTGCTTTGTTAGCGCCTCGGCTAAGCACCTGCGGCAACTTGCATTTGTATCTCTTTACGAAAGGATTTCAAGAAGCTGTTCTGATGTCTACTTCATTCTATGCTTCGGCTTGTTGATAGCGTTTTCTATATGCTAGTGTGGATTATGTGCTAAGAATGTTTTAAGATTTAAAGTTGCATTTTTTTAAATTATAGCTCTGTTATTACCTTCATTACGTTATCGTAAGGAACAATGTTGATTTTTGGCAACATTGGGCTTTATGAAAAAGATGAAAGTAAATTAGTTTGTAAACAAGCAAGTGTTCTTTAACAATTCTGATTCCTCTTGACTCGTTTTATCACAAAGTCAAATATAAGACGATACAAAATATTTAACACAAAATCTTCCTACTCAAGAACCCTTAGAGAAATAGGTAGAGTATACAATCAAGTCTGATTTAATAACTAAACGGTCCCACGAGTCGCAAAGGGCCTCAGAAAAATTGATTTTCTATCGTATCTGTTAGTAAAGTTTTTATCATTATCATAGTTTTTTTTATTGAGATAATATGAAAAACAAACTACTTTATTTATTTACAGTTAACTACAAAATTCAAAACTAAATACAAAAGTAATATTTACAGAAAATAAAAGTAAAATAAAATAAAAAATACACTTAATGCTATCCTAAGTATCCCCAGATCCGTCATTGAGGTTAACGGTGCCCAGAAGGATAGCAGCGTTTCCGCATTGAATTGCGAGGCTTATGCCCAATTTCACCATCAATCCCTAATTTTTAAGTGGCCCCTATGCAAACAAAATTCCTGTTATTTGTCACCAAAGGGGTCACTTAAAAATGAGAGATTGATGGTGAAAACGGGCATTAGACGCTGGCCAAGTTAGAACCCAGCCTTCTGGTCACCGGTAACCTCGATGATGCGGGAGGAAAGCTCAGTGAATAGCTTAGTTTTATTCTATCCTAGGTAAAGATCAGTGCTTCACCAGCAAGCTAATGCCGCGAGGGGAGGTTAACAACGCACGGCATTACTATACGCCTGCACGCGCGAGATTCTGCTGTAGTTTTTATTATAGTTTTATTCTCTTCTTCTCCAAGACCAGTGCTTCACCAGCAAGCTAATGCCTCGAGGTGACGCTAACAACGCACGGCATTACCATACGCCTGTAAGCGCGAGATTCTGCTGTAGTTTTTATTATAGTTTTATTCTCTTCTTCTCCAAGACCAGTGCTTCACCAGCAAGCTAATGCCTCGAGGGGAGGTTAACAACGCACGGCATTACTATACGCCTGCACGCGCGAGATTCTGCTGTAGTTTTTATTATAGTTTTATTTTCTTCTTCTCCAAGACCAGTGCTTCACCAGCAAGCTAATGCCTCGAGGTGACGCTAACAACGCACGGCATTACCATACGCCTGCACGCGCGAGATACTTATGCTAATGTCAAGGTTCCCGCTAGAGACAACTTCGCCACAATATAATCAAAACAGTCCGTTAATGTTAGTTTTATTCTAAACTTGGTAGCTTCGTATAGTCGTATAGATAGAGAACGGATTAAAGTAACGTAACTAGCAAAAACGGGACTCTTTCCACTTCTCGTTCCCATCACTGTAACTCCTATGTAGCCAGGATCGAGTTGCACTGGCATCGTGATGGAAGAAACTGAAGAAACTTCCTTTTTGGAAACGAAAAAAATAATTGTTGAATGATACCTACCAGTACCAGATAATGATTCAATATGCCAGTGTAACAAATCCAAACAAAGAGATATCAAAAAAGGCACATGAACTTATTTTACTATTTTAAAAATTTCTGGCTGACCTCTCCATACCACCCAAACTACCGAATCCGTCGGAATTCTGTTGATCTTATTGCAAGCTTATTGCAAGCAAGTAACACAAAACACAATTATAAGAAGCGTACAACAGCATGAACCTACGTGCAGAGCAGTATATGAGCAGCATATGTAGCACTATATCAGCCGTATAAAAGTCTATAAGTGTCTTGTAAGCGCAATTTGGGCCCCAAATAATACGGCTTTGAGCATTATTAAATATTATTAGTGCTGCTAACCAGCGCTTATAATGTTATTGAAGACAGACATTAGTAAAGTTGTTAAACAGCATATTCTAAAGTAAAAAGCATTTTATTAGATGTTAGTACAGCTTTGAAACAGCTTTCAGAATTACAATGCCAAAGTTACGTTTTATTCTAAGGCTGAACGTTTTATTTTGTTTGTTTGAAAGTATTCGAAAAAACTTATCGCATTTTATTGTCCGATTTGATTATTTTTCGTTTAGAGTATTGCAGTGCAATGGTGTTGTGAGGAGATGTTTTAATGTCTTTATTTAAAATAAGGTAAGTATCATTTTTTTTTGTTTCAAGAATGAAAATGAGCTGGGAGTATTAGTCTTATGTGAAAATATATATATGTTTGTGGTTTATAATTCACGCGCCCTCACAGAAATCCTTTTTTTAATAAAATAGGGACAAATTTAGAATCGACATATGACACTTTTTGTGATTTTTTTAACGATTTGATTAACTTTAACTTATAAAATTGCTTCTATCGATACTCCGCTTGTAAGAAAAGGATAATAAGTAGTATTTCATGCATATGTGTATTATAATTTTATTTTCTATGTTAGAGAAAACAGAAAGCAAATGGCGTCAGATAATATTAATGTTTTAAACTTTCAACTAGTGTCTTTTAATGTTGTCAGTCTTATTATAGTAAAAAGAAAATGGTTAAGTCATTCAACCTACATATAAAATATCTAAGTGATATCTTTAGCATTACTGTAACACTTTTTAGGTATGTTATAATGTTCATTAGGTTTAAACGTCATAAAAACGGATTGCTTTAGTGTTAATCAGGGTACCGAAACAATAATTTAGAATCCTTTAATCACGTCATGATCCCCTACTCCACGTCTTTCAATTTTATCTGTCTCCAATTAGGTAGGTACCTAGTTTGACAAGTGTTAAGTATAAAATCATTATCACTACAAATGTAATTTGTAATGAAACACGATACAGCTACCTATCTTATTTTTCGCTCATTGTAATAGTAATAA
The DNA here is from genome assembly GCF_963855985.1 of Ostrinia nubilalis. Classification (NCBI taxonomy): domain Eukaryota; kingdom Metazoa; phylum Arthropoda; class Insecta; order Lepidoptera; family Crambidae; genus Ostrinia; species Ostrinia nubilalis. The sequence continues at coordinate 17,280,930 of NC_087095.1, read as the reverse complement.
TTTAAAGGAACTTTTTGTAACTAGTTAGTAGTGTTGCTGTAGTCGTTTTTTTAAGGGTATGCGTTATACGGGTAATTATTTAGTTTTCAGGTAACTACTTCTCTATTAAGTCATAAATAAGCTCATTTGTTTTTTTTCAGATGCCTTTTAAAATAGTGCAAACGACCGAAAGGGATGAAGGAATGTTCTACGGAACTTCTTGACTCACACAACAACCGATTGTACTGTATTTTGTGTATGAGGTGTATCATTTTTTGGAACACGTTTTGCATTTCTTAAACCAAATATAAAGTTTGAATATTCCGTCTTTATCTTTCTCTTTACTCCACCTGTTCTCTTAGGCTGAGTTGCACCACCTAACTTTGACCGTAACTATGACGATAACCGATGTTTTTTGTATGGGGTTTGACAGATTTTTGACGTTTGTTAAAGTAAGTTGGTGCAACCCGGCCTTAAGTCTTTTTCCACTGTTTATTCATGTCAATAACGTGACACGTTCGACATAAATTTTCTAATGAATATACAGGACCTACTAACGCACAAATGAATATAATCATACGGCTCGTGGTTTTATGGCCAAATTATGACCTAAAGTAATAAAATATTTTTTTTATTTATCTAAATAGTGCTAAAAGCTTTAAAGTAACAATAAAATAAGAAGATAACAGAGCTAAAACTTTAGTACATGTTTGGCTAATGCTGAGCAGTAAATAAGCATAAGAAAAGATCATAAAAATGCGTTCAATCTGTAAAATGTGTTAATATATCTGAATGCACTATAGAATATTTCGACAACGTTTATTTAATGCATTAGGTTTTCTTATTTACTAATATACGGTTTTAACCTTTGTGTTAGTGTAAATGCTGTTAAAGGTGCTGTATATTAAAAGAAATTAATGTTTTAGTATGATTATAAGCCAATTAACTTAATTTTTTTAGACCATATAATAGCTTCATGCATTGTAAATTTTACCGCATTCTACTCTAAAGCATTTAAACTAAGTCAAAACTGATTTAAAGTGATAGTCTGACTTTAAAACGTAAATCAATCTTAACTTCAGTGAATATACAGATTGCGTGTTACTTGGGATTGGCTTGACACATGATTGGGAGCACCAATCGGCCTATAATGATCCGATTTCAATCAAGTGGTAAATCGAGGCCGTTACAATAGTGACAGTCAATTAATCATGCTAATTCGAACCGTATGTGTGCCTACCTGCGAACTATGCTGATGTTTGATTTCAAATTAAATAGAGTTCTAGAGTCAATAAAATTGAAGATTTTATCATCATCATCATCATTTCAGCCATAGGACGTCCACTGCTGAACATAGGCCTCCCCTAATGACTTCCACATCGCACATTCAATTGAAGGTTTAGATAGGTTTATTCATTTGTTTCTAATAGGAGCACATTGTCAGTGATAGAAGAGATTATAACCTGATACCTATAGCTAGACTTAATGCTAAGTTAAACTGTAAGTACTTATACATATACCAATCGTCATACTTGGACCAAACATAAACTGCTATTTTATTCTCAGAGCTGGTAATATTTGATGGATAATATCTTTATAAGGCAAGACAAAAAACTTTATTGCTTCCAAATTATTTTCGTCCTTCTAACTTACACGTGTAGCAAGGGTCAAGTACAGACTCTCGATGTAAATAAAAGTGAATGATATTTGATAGAGCGGAATTCGCCGGTAAATCTCGCGTATAAAAAGCGTGTATTCCAACTTTTTGTACTCGTATACACATCAGCAAATCTCTTCAGCCGTGTCTCATTAGCATCCCACCGCAAGGGGTCCTAACCGAATCATTTGAGAAGTGTTTTCGCGTGTTCATTCCCTGAGAACAAGATTTATTATACATTCCCTTAATGCTGAACGTCTGAACGTCTTTGAGGCGGTTTTTAACGCCGATGAAAAGCTTAACGGTGAGGAGATTAAAATGTGTTTGTTAATTAAATTTTACGTTTAAAAATTTGTAACTTTTAACGTTTAAGAACTTATTTTTTCTTCTTCTTTTAGATAAGTTGTAGCATAATAACGGTCGTTTAAGTATTGATAAAACATACGAGGGTTGCTCTAAATTAGCCTTAAATATTCGTAGGCTAGTTAGCTTTATTTGTAGTATATCTAACTGGTCACAGTCAGGCAATTAGTAGTCATTAAAAAGTTAAAATTTGTATTGCAAATAAAAATTAAAAGTCACGAATGAAACAATACAGCAATAGTGAAAGCCAACAAATAAATCAAACTGTTATTAATATCACACAAAGGCAAACAAGCGAGGCATATCAGTGTGACAACTCGTATTTCGTTCTCATTCCGTTTTGTATCCGCACGTATACAGCCGACGGCACATCAAGCTTAACACTGTGGAATCTTGTGTGCTTATAATAAGGATGATTTTGCTACAAAAATGTCGTAGTTTACTGTGCTGTCGTTTGTGCACACGATTGCGGTGTAGTTGGTTAGATACACCGCGACGAGCATCGGCGAACTCGATCAATTCTATTTATTTATAACAGTTAAGTAGCCATTTTGTTTTTTATTATTCTCAGTAGTATTAATTCTTGTAAAATACAAAAAAATATAATCTTACAATTTCAAGTACTATTCAACTACGAGTTTCGGGAAATACTTAGTTCACTTCAGAATAATTATTTTAAAAGCCTCAAAAATTATAAAGCCTCTTTCGAGTGGTTCTGCTTAAAACCTGTACCTCTAGTAGGAAAAACTTTCGAGTTCGTTTCGTTGCGTATTCAAAGTGTCATCGAAAAATTTTGTATGAAAAATTAAACAGCGCCCCCTAGGGCGGCTATAATATAGGGGGCGCTGTTTAATTTTTCATACAAAATTTTTCGATGACACTTTGAATACGCAACGAAACGAACTCGAAAGTTTTTCCTACTAGAGGTACTGTACAATAATTCGTGAAGTATTACTATTATTTATTGAGTAGAAACTGAAGAGTTTCAGTTAGAACTTACAACTAAGTTGGAATGAAACAATATAGAGTTTAAATTTAAAAAGCATCCTAGACACTATTTTATTTGTAAAAAATATTGATTGGTTTTGGAAATATCTACTAGAGAGACTGTTGAACGTGAGTAGAGACTTTATATAATAATAATAATAATAATAATGATTTTTTTATATCTACAACGAGACAGCTCTGGGTCTGCATCTTACTTGATGGAAAGTGATGATCAGGTGGAAGGTGGAAGCGAGCTTTACCCGGAATCCTCAACCAAATAGTATTTGACAATTGTTAACAACACCGTGAGTCAGTTAGCCGTTGTATAAATGTATAGGGTTGTTAACCTAAATCAATTGTTGCCAAATATGAGAAATACCTTCTTAAACTCTAACTCTAACCAATCCAAGAACAATCAAACACCTACATGGCTTCGATAAAGTTCCGTAATGAAGTGTTGGCCCCAGATTTACGGCGGAGCGCGGCCATATTTATGGTAACAGCTCCAAAAAGTTATGAATTAGGACCCCGCACGTTCAAAACAGGTCTTTACCGTTCATGGGGAAAACATTATGGTTTAAGGCTTGCCGGGTGTTCAATGGTTTATGGTGGTTATTGATGTACTAACTCAAAATATTTCAGGATATTAACAATCCCATCAAAAACAATACTTGTCAAAAAAGCCAAGTCTTGCAACTCAGTTGTTCTACGGTAAAAAGTTGTGAGATCCATGTAATACCAAGTCCAGGCCAGGAAAATACTAAATAATCAACCGACTTCAAAAAAGGAGGAGGTTCTCAATTCGACCCGTATGTTTTTTTTTTTTTTTTTTTTTTTTTTTTTTTTTTCTATGTTTGTTACGCGATAACTCCGCCAATTATGAACCGATTTGAACAAATCTTTTTTCAGCGTATAGGTAATACCTCAAGGGTGGTCCCATTTAAATTTAATAATAAAAAAAACAACCCCCAAGGGTGGAAAATTGGGGATGAACTTTTTTATACGCAATATCTCCGCCGATTATAAACCTATTTGAACGATTATTTTTTTGTTGAATAGGTATTATCAAACGGGTGGTTTCATGCGAATTTGAAGAAAATATTTCACCCCCAAGGGTGGAAAATTGGGGATGAACTTTTTTATACCACGCAATATCTCCGCCGATTATGAACCAATTTTTTTTGGTCTCAGTGTACTGCCTACCTTCAGTGGTAACATCAAGGTAATAATTAGTTAACTAAAAAGCAAGAAATAAGTAAAATTTTATAAAAAAAAATAAAACCGACTCCAAAAAACCTACACCAAAACGTAGAAAAATAATTACTAATTACCTACTTATTTATTAGGACGAATTATTAATATTTATGTAGGTATACCATGATTGATACTTTTGGAGTCGGTGCAGGCAAACTTTACATGTTTCATAATCTTGGCACCGACTCCAGAAGTATCAATCATGGTATACCTACATAAATATTAATAATTCGTCCTAATAAATAAGTAGGTAATTAGTAATTATTTTTCTACGTTTTAGTGTAGGTTTTTTGGAGTCGGTTTTTTAATTTACACGTGTTTTCATGCGATGGCCAAGTCAATATATTTATGTAAAACGTTAAAGATTTCCTGGCCTGGACTTGGTATTACATGGATCTCACAACTTTTTACCGTAGAACAACTGAGTTGCGAGACTTGGCTTTTTTGACAAGTATTGTTTTTGATGGGATCTCATTTCTTTTTGTATTTTGTAGACAGCAGTTATGTATCTAGAAAACTGGACCGATATTGAAAAATTTTACTCGACTTGGCGGTTGCACTACCGTGCCCCCAAATATTTTAGTTTTTCCTTGATTCATACACTGACCTGAAGCTTCAAGGTCTGCTAGAAGTGCCTTAGAATTTTGATGATCGGTGAGTCAGTCAGTCAGTCAGTCAGTCAGTCAGTCAGTCCAGTCAGTCAGTCAGTCAGTCAGTCAGTCAGTCAGTCAGTGAGTGACAAAATTAAGAAACTTTGACCCGTTATAATTCTTAAACTACTGGTTCAAATTGAATGAAATTTGAAATATACCGTGTCTTTACAATGCCTGCATGGATACTGAAAATTCAGTCTTCTAGTTTTATCCACAACGATGATACAGGGGGTCGAAAATGGCCTGAATTGCTTCGAGAAAAGGATGGTACGGCCGTGCCGCTTTTTTGCTCGACTTGGTGGGGGCACTGCCGTGCCCCCAGATTAAAAATATAACTACATTTTATTATGCTCCACATCGTTATAAAATAATTTACTGACTACATGAACACTTATGTTATATATCTTACCCACCTAAGTGATAGTGAATCAAATCTATGTAATTGGAATCAAATCTAATGCTGCTACCTACTGTCAGCCTAGGCGCAGACCACCGACTTTTCGTTGGCCGATAGTTGAGCGCGATTCTAATTTGTATGAAGAATCGGCCGATACCAAATCGGTGTAATGTGCGCACTTTCATACATGTCCATACTGATTAACAGCCCGACCCAACATTCGGCCGACAAAAAGTCTGTGATCTGCGGTTAGGCTAAAACTGACCCGTCTGAACGCACGCGGGTGAAATGTTTGAGCGTTTGCTTTAAACCCATTGTTAGCCCAAGCTGTTGTTTTCGGTAAAATTACATTTTTTACCATACACCCTCAACATCAAGTACCTTAGTTTGCGGCCAAATACCTAGACTTTAATCTTATAAAAGATGCAAATCAATCATTGGAATTGCTTTAAAATTACAATAATTCAGAGAAACTTTAAAGTATTGTAATGTAGATGTTATTGTTCAAGTTCTACGTTTCAAAACAAAGTCATTCACCTTCGCAAGTATTAGAAACATTTCAATATACATTCCTTTCGAAGAAAAATGTGTAGAAAAGCTTTACTCTGAAACCGCTCTTATTATTTTATGGAAAAGTTGTACAAAGAAATAGCAGTTCGCGTCAAAACTCCGCGGAAGAAATATAAATATCACGTTGGGCGCATTTTATATCGTTTTACTTGGCCACGAATTTTCTGTACCGTCATAACAATTTTGCTAATTATCTGCTTCTCTACACTTGCTTATCATTTTATGTAATGTGGCAATTATTGAGTCACATACAAATATTTAATGAGACGTACGACGTCGAAGAAAATTAAATACACAAAAATATACCTTCTAAAATAATTTACCTTTTTTATAATGCTTAATTTAGGAACGGCATAATCCGATTAAAATTATCAATTCTTAAATTACGAGTATAATATTATTAAATATCTTACTTACTAACCCCCTAATTAACAAATAATTTGACTTTAAACCAGAGTTCAACAATAGGGTGTAACTTTTATTAATTAAGAGGTAAAAGTATTTTACCTTAACTGTGTAATTATCCACTGCCAGGTACAAAACAACTTACAACATTGTATAACAAATAATATAACTCTTCTGGTTAATTTACTGCGAAATGAAACGGTAAAGCAATATAATCATCTTACCACATGCGGAATATCGGATACATTATTGGGTGTACAAAACAAATGAATAAAACTCTATATTGGTCTACTAAATCCAAACGCCGGGCGGGCCGCGTGAAGCCGAAAACAAAATACAATCGCGGATGGTTGCCATTCGGTGGAGCGCCCATAAATCCGGCCAATGATCACGACGCTGATTGACTGGTCAGTAGGTACGAAGGGCTGATGCAAAGCAAACACAAATCAGCCCGTTTTATCTGGTTCCGTATATTTTCAGGTGGAAATTTGTCGATAAACAAACCACAATAGCTGGCTGAATCGCCGACCCGCATACTAATATATGAGTGCACGTTTCCATTGCACGAAGGTACGATTATAAGTCGTATTAATTAATGAGTGATATTTCAAAAAGAAACTAAGTAAAGACTGCGCCATTTTTAGCGAACATACCGAAAAGAAGGAATCTTATTAGTAACCAATTATTGCGGTCAAATGTCTGCCTTGTTACGCATAAAAAAACAATCTTCAGCCAAGATTTTTGATTTAAGGAGAATAGAATACAAGATGATATTTTGATTTAATTGCTAGTACGGTCTTTTAATAATATCCAATAATGTCAATGAAACCTGAAAGCGTCACTTGAATGGCTACCCTATTCATCAAAACTCCATACTAACATTTTAATCTCTAAATAAACATTTATGAGATAACGACAAAGCAAAATTACATTTCAACGTAACACACGATAGATTTATCATTTCCGTGGTGGGGCTAAGAATGTGATTTGTGCCCGCGAGTTATGCGACGCGCCTCCGGCCCATCTATCATGGCCGTCACGGAAAATAAATATTTTACGTAATAATAGAGCGGAATACAGCCTCGCTGAGTTTGCAGAGTTATGTACTTGTTTATCTTTTTAAAACATTATCATGTAATTATGAAAATAGCCTGATGTAGGTATATTGTGATAGTCCAGTTTTCCTGTCACACGATATTCTTGCATTACTGGATCTCGCAAAACTTGATTGCCATAGGAACGAGCCCCACTTGTACGAAAGACACTAGCGCGAAAGACATTTGTGCAAAAAGCCATTTCCGCGCATGGAAACTTGAGTGAAAAGACATGAGCGCGAATGGACGTTTGCGTGAAAAGATTAGTTAATAATAATTATGCGAAAACTGTTTTCGTGCTAATCTCTTTCGCGCTAGTGTTTTTCGCGCTCATGTCTTTTCGCGCAAGTGTTCATGCGCGCAAATGGCTTTTTGCGCTAGTGTCTTTCTTGCTTGTCTTTCACGCTAGTGTGTTTCGCGCAAGTATCCCGATACGGTAAAAAACGAGATGTCTACGTGGGAACAAGCCCTTATGTTTATGAACAAAGTAGGTACAAAATAATGCCAATCACGTTGGACATTGGACACGAACCCCAGTATCTTGTGTCCTTCTACAGCTTTTCGAAAACCCGAAATCTCGTGACGAACTTCTGATTCAATTACTAGAATATACAGTAACGATTGGGTCCTTGACAAGACGGGTCTCTTTATACACTTCAAGATTCCGAAAAGGTCCGCTTTGAATGGGAAATATTTCATTTATTTTCTCCCAAAAGCGACCGCGAGTTGGAGTGGTTTTTGTTGTAATGAAAGTTTACAAATACAAATACAAAATCGTTTATTGTGAATCATAGGTAAAATGTTGACATGTTACATTAGGTAGTATCACTATGTTCCGCTCAAAGAGTAAGTTTAGGTAGCAAGTGTTGGATTCTATTACTTTTTCTAGTATGTTAGATAAGAAACTTTTTCAGCTAATTGGGTAATCTATTAGTTACAGGAAGTAAACATTGGAACAACTGAAAGAAAAGTCTGAATGATAGTGGTCAAGAAAGCTTCTTATTTCAAGTTTATGTTGCCGTTACAGGTCATGGTTGTGAAATCTACCCAGAAGGCAAACGAAAATAGTTCTGTGAACTATCGCTTGCACATGGTTAAATGCTTTTGAAAAAGATAGACTAAAGTATAGACAATATAAATCTGATTATTTTTGCTAGAATTAGAGAGTTAATAGTCTTTTGTGATAGATATTGGAATATCCACTATTAGCCTAGTAGTAGAGCGGTTCTCAGGTGAAACGATTACATTTTTGTGTCGATAAAATCTTATGAGTACGAGTACATACAATCTGGATTACAGAATAACCGACAAAGATAAGGTACAAAGTTATGTAAAGGTTGAACAACAAAAAATCTACCGATAACATACCTGTAAAATTGGTCGATAAAGTACCACAAAGCCTTCATAGCCAATAAAGGCCCTCCACCGGGACCGGCTCGTCCACAATCGATGCCAAATTATACGATTTTGTCTGTCGATTGTAATCGGATGAGGAGTGACAGGCAGGCAGTGACGTGGAGCGCCCTTTATATGATAATGTTGGCTCCACATCCCGTTGTACTTGTGAACGTACATGATGTTAGCATCATAATAAAATTGTATCCATATTTCCGAACTCTAGAAAAGATGGTAATGTTAGACCCGAGTTTCAAGCATGATCGGAATATTAGGCACAAGTTGATATCAGATGCCCTATATTAGGTACGATAAGGTTAAAATGAAGCACACGAAGGTTAACAATGAAAATTATGATGAATTGATGAGAGGTTATGGTTTTTATGACGTTCATTCGATTTTTTCGTCGTCGTACATTATTTGTATATCAATCAATTTGACATTGCCATGGTCATTCTATTTAATTTTGCGATGTGATCAATAATCATCATTAATTCGATAAATCATTCAAACATTGATATAAAACGATAAGTCATCACATTATGCCCAAAACAAACGTATTTTAAAGACAAACTGACAAACCGCTTGATTGATGTTATGTATACAGGCAAATGCGAACGCAAACTGATGGAAATAGAATCCTAACAAAACATAAAGTTAAGGAAAGGCCAAGCTACAAGCCAAATAGCTGAAAATAGGCATAACCTACATAGTAAACAGCCTTAATCTACACTAATATTATAAAGAGGAAAACTTTGTTTGTTTGTTTGTTTGTTTGGTTGTAATGAATAGGCTCAAAAACTACTGGACCGTTTTTAAAAATTCTTTCACCATTCGAAAGCTATATTATCCACGAGTAACATAGGCTACATTTTATTTTGGAAAAAAAATAGGGTTCCGTAAAATATCTAGATAATGTAGTCCACGCGCGCGAAGTCGCGGGCGGAAAGCTAGTGATTATAATAAATTAACACCCACAAAATCTCTATCTAAAACACCGCATTGCCACTAGCTCCAATTGAAAGAGCATTTCAGTAGCACTAATATAAATAAAAAAACAATCAATTAATTTAGTAGATATTTTACAGATCTACCTATAGGTACAACACAAAGCTCTACATAATTCTGCTTAAATACCTACAAAACCATTTAACTTTGTGTTAGATTCCATGAAACATTCAATTAATTAGCTAATACGTGTTAAACATACACCATACGTAAATACAAATAAACATCAACACTAGAGAGCCGTTGAAAACCTATTCATCAGAAACAAATAATGATTGTCTCTGATGAAAAGCTTGATATCTACTATATAAAAATAAGTCGGGTTTTCCTCCCTGACGCTATAACTCCAGAACGCACGAACCGATTTCCACGGTTTTGCATTCGTTGGAAAGGTCTCGGGCTCCGTGAGGTTTATAGCAAAGAAAATTCGGGAAAAGGGGGTAAAACAGGATCCACGCGGGCGAAGTCGCGGGCGGCCGCTAGTTTTATATGAATATCTGCAGCATATTGAATATCCAAATATAACCAATACTTTCAGGAAACTTCAGCCACAGTAAAAGGCAATTTATTAAGGCCAGCTAAAGTTAATTACACGCATAGATTTATCCTTCCGAAAGACAAATCCTGGGTAATATCGGCCTGATTGATGATGTTTGAGGAGCGGCGCTAGTGTGCACAGCGACTGTTATGCGACTAGCGGCCGCCCGCGTATTACTGCTATTTTATTATATGGCCCTTAAATACAACCTTTCCAAAAGTTTATACAGGTCTGTAGAATGTCATTTATTTATTTTTTATTTTGTGGCAAACTTTCATTTAATCTATAATTTAATCCTTAGGGTGCTAAACAATCTGTGCGATCTTTTGTAGTATTTGTGACTCAAGATGAAATCTACATAATATTGCTCTCAAAGGCAATGTATCGTCTAATATGCCTCTAGAACTAGATACACATAAGAAGCCAAAATCCTTTGTACATCTTCTATGTTGATTACCTACTTCAATATGTACCGTTACGTCGTTTCATGTAGACACAGCAATATCTAGGTCTGAGCACACTAGCTTTACTACGAAATCTGGAAATTGCTTCCCCGCAATATCCATAAAGGATGTAAAGGAAGGCATTCCAAACTCAAATTAAAGTGTGTTTTTTTCACCTGGAGCTAAACTTACTCTATACATTTTTGTCGGCGCTCTATACTCGGGTAGCAGGGTTCGTAGGTTTTTATAAATAAAAGTTCATATAGACTGGTAAGACGGTAACTGTATTGTGTAAGCGCGAGGATGGGCCTTCAAGGCGTCCGACCGGTACCGAGGTTGCGTACTGACTGACTAAACTAAACATTGGTTTTTCTCTCGACGGTCGGCGGCCTTTTCAGGTAACGATCGTAAAACAAAGTGGAAATAACACGAAGATACAAACAAAACAATTAGCATGAAACACATGGCAAAGGTTGGCACAAACATAATACAAAGTAAACAACAAACAATAGAAAGACATTACAAAGGTTGGTGTTGCTTGATACACAGACACCTGCAATAATTGCATAGATCAACAATGGACCACATGTTACATCGGCGAAACACTAAAAAGATTTGAGTTAAACATTCCGACAATAAAATCCTAAAATTGCAGGTGCGTGAGAAACTAAAATTACCATGCTCTAAAATTAACACGCTAGAACTACCAAAGCATTTACATCTTAAGTTTGTACGAGAAGTATTATAATTAAGTATATTTTAATCAATTGGTATGAGGCGTAAGTGGGACGTAGTCGCCACAGTACCCCCCTACCAGTGATTTAGATCACGAGAACAAAAGAGAACAAAAACAACAATCGCGATAAGTAAACTATAAGTGATATAAATAACTAAATAACAAAATTACAAAAAAGAAGTTATAATTACGTTTGATTATCACAAGCCTGCTTGGTAGTAGTCTGGAAAACGAACGCGTCTACCAGAACGGCGAGGGAAGTCCGGTTCGATAGAGATAGGCGGTAAAGCTGCAGATGGAGAACCTGAATTAACATTGGAACCGGTAGATTGACCTCGGCCACTCTCTAAAGTTACCTCCAATGGTATACTGCTGTCCGGATGGTTGTTTGGATGATGTTCTGCATCTCTCAGAATATAGGCAGGTTTCAGTCTTTCGATCGATACCGTGACTTCGCGTCCACGTATATCGAGTACGAACGTTTTGTTTGTCTTGCTTATTACCTTATATGGCCCTTCGTAGGGTTGTTGCAGAGGAGCTTTAACAGCGTCATTCCTTACAAATACATGACTGGACGACAGCAAATCTTTGAAACAGAAAGTACTCTTAATGCCATGGCGCGTGCCGTCGATTGGCTGTAACTTATTAAACTGCTGTCGTAGATGGTTGACGTAATCGCTAGGCACTGGGTTGGGCGTAACACTTTTACACAAAAACTCACCTGGGAGGCGCAAGCTCTGTCCGTATAGAAGTTCAGCAGATGTAGCTTGTAAATCCTCCTTCCAGGATGCCCTAATGCCTAACAATACTGTTGGTAATACCCGCGTCCAACTCTCGTCAGCTGAGGTATGACACTTAATTGCGCTCTTAAGTTGCCGATGAAAGCGTTCTACCATGCCATTTGAGGACGGATGATAAGCAGTGGTGCGTAGGTGGTTCGAACCTAGTAGAGCGTTCAGATCTCTAAATAGGTGAGACTCAAACTGCCTGCCTTGGTCCGTTGTGATTCTGCTTGGAATGCCGAAACGTGCAATCCAATTCGAATAGAACGCGCGTGCTACTGTTTCTGCCTCTTGGTTGGGTATCGGTATCGCCTCAGGCCATCTTGAAAAGCGGTCGACGCACGTGAGACAGTATCGATATCCCTCAGAGTAAGGCATAACGATAATGTCCAAATGAACGTGGTCAAACCGAGAAGATGGTGGTGCGAAAGTGCCAGGAAGAGTGATAACGTGTCGCGACACTTTGGAACGCTGGCAACCCAAGCACGCTCTCGTCCACTTTTTGCAGTCAGAATTCATTGAGGGCCACACGAATCGTTGTGAAACGAGTTTCGTCGTTGCACGTGCCCCGGGGTGTGAATTCTGATGAAGTATGTTAAACGCTAACTTTCTGAAAGGCTCTGTAAGGTAGGGTCTGGCGCGTTGAGTTGATACATCGCAATAGACTGGTGTGTCGCTATCTGGCAAACTAAGAAGTCGTAATTGCAATGACGAGTTATTTGAATCTAACAACGACTTAAGATGAGTGTCATTTTTCTGTGACTTCGCAAGAGATTCCCAATCAAGGCCTTTACGAACGCTCTCTATACGTGAAAGTGCGTCGGCTGGCACGTTGTCTTCGCCATTCACATGACGTATGTCTGTTGAGAATTGACCGATTAAATCCAGGTATCTAAACTGCCTGGGTGAACATTGTTGCTCTTTTTTACTAAATGCATAGGTTATCGGCTTATGGTCAGTAAAAATTACAAACTGTCGTGCTTCAACATAATGCCTAAAATGTTTGACTGCAGCATAGATAGCGAAAAGTTCGCGGTCGTACGCTGAGTACTTTTGTTCGGCCGTAGTAAGCTTTTTAGAAAAGAATGCGATAGGGTGCCAATCGTTACCTACTTTTTGTTGCAGAGCTGCTCCAATGCTATTGTTTGATGCGTCACAAAAGAGGCCTAACTCGGCGTCGTCCCGAGGATGGGCTAACAAAGCTGCCTGGGCTAGACTCTCCTTACAAACATCGAAATCTTTTCTCGCCTGATCCGTCCACGCAATTGGAGTTTTACCTTTTATGTTACCATGCAGCAGCTAGTTAAGACTAGATTGGCTAGCGGCTGCGTTAGGTATGCACCTTCTATAAAAGTTTAGCATACCTAGGAACCGTCGTAGCTGCTTTGCTGTGGCCGGAAGTGGGTACGTCCGTATTGCTTCAACCTTTTCAGGGAGCGGACGAGTACCGTCGGCGGACACTAAATAACCTAGGAATTCGATCTCTGATTGGCCAAATACACATTTCTTAGGATTAATCACTACACCATATTTTCTTAACCTAATAAATACTGTCTCTAAGTGTTTTAAATGTTCATTTTCGTCACTGGATGCAATTAAAATATCGTCTATGTAGCAGTAGCAAAAGTCTAATTCACTTAACACTTCGTCCATAAACCGCTGAAACGTTTGAGCTGCGTTGCGCAAGCCGAACGTCATGAACTTGAACTCGAATAAACCGAACGGCGTTGTGATAGCAGTCTTTGGAATGTCTTCTTCAGCGATAGGGATTTGATTGAATGCACGCACTAGATCTAATTTTGAGAACACTTTACTACCACTTAAACACTGTGCGAAGTCTTGAATGTGACGCACTGGATACTGATCGGGCACTGTTCTTGCATTCAGAGCTCGGTAGTCACCGCATGGACGATGTTTTTCTTCAGTCTCCTTTTCACTTCCGGGAATCGGTGATGAACTGGATTCTGGCGTGGAGGATGTGGTCGTCTTGGTTACCATAACTAAGGGCGCTGCCCACGGGCTTTTCGATGGACGAGCGATGCCAAGTTTTACCATCGAATCAAACTCTTTCTTGGCAGCTCTAAGACGATCGGGAGCGAGCCTTCGCGGTTTGAGTGCTACAGGAGGTCCTGGCGTCACCAGTATGTGGTGTTTCGTTCCGTGCTTTACCTCCTGCATGGCTCCGTCTGGTCGTGTTATCGCAACATACTTGGACAGTAGATCGAGGTAAGGTGATGTTCCACTTAAAGTTTTCACAGTGAGTTGCTCACACTCAGCCACATGTCCATTGACCGTAAGATGAGTGATCGCGTCTACCAACCTCTTATTTTTTGCATCTACCATCAGGTTGTAGTGAGCGAGGAAATCTACACCTATAATGGGTTTCTGTACATCCGCTACCACGAAAATCCATGGGAAGTCTCTTCTAAGCCCGAGGTTCAAGGTCAGTGCGATAGTACCATACGTGGTTATTGAAGTTCCATTAGCGGCGACTAATCCATAGGCAGAAGCTTTGCAAGCCGTAGGGACTAGTGCTTTAGGGTATACGCAAAGGTCGGCCCCTGTATCAATGAGGAACGTTACATTATTGGCCTTGTCGGTAACGAAGATGCGGCGTGTAGGTGTGTGGGAAATTGCGTCACCCGCCGTTAATGACTCCCGCTGGCGTTTCCCTGCTGTGGTTTGTTGTAGGAACATGGTCCAATGCACTTCTTCGCTCGTGAACCGTAACGATGATGGTCCCAACATAGCCAGTCTGTCAGTCTAGTTCTAGATCGTGAAGAGGTACACGAGCGTGAGTTTGAACGACCGCGTGGCCTGTTACTTCTCGTTTCTACCTTGCTTACTTGCGCCTGTTGCAAATTCTTCATGAGAAGCGCCATGTTCTCCTCCAGCCGGCGTAATCGTTCGTCAGTTATGTGTGTGGAGATCGCCGCTGCTGGGGGCGATGGCCTCGTGCACCGTAGCCTAGCGTTTTCAGCTAATAAGTCGGCGATGTCGGCGAATGTGTCGAGTGGCGTATCCCTCTTGACGGGACTATTAGCCATTTTAACGACACGCTGATTACACTCACAAAAAAAACTGTCAGAAAGTCTATAAATTATCACTGCGCGAAATTATCCACTGCGCGGCGCGAACCTGAACCCTGATAAAACCCTAAGCGCACAATAAAACACGTAAGATCACGTCGGCGCTCTATACTCGGGTAGCAGGGTTCGTAGGTTTTTATAAATAAAAGTTCATATAGACTGGTAAGACGGTAACTGTATTGTGTAAGCGCGAGGATGGGCCTTCAAGGCGTCCGACCGGTACCGAGGTTGCGTACTGACTGACTAAACTAAACATTGGTTTTTCTCTCGACGGTCGGCGGCCTTTTCAGGTAACGATCGTAAAACAAAGTGGAAATAACACGAAGATACAAACAAAACAATTAGCATGAAACACATGGCAAAGGTTGGCACAAACATAATACAAAGTAAACAACAAACAATAGAAAGACATTACAAAGGTTGGTGTTGCTTGATACACAGACACCTGCAATAATTGCATAGATCAACAATGGACCACATGTTACATCGGCGAAACACTAAAAAGATTTGAGTTAAACATTCCGACAATAAAATCCTAAAATTGCAGGTGCGTGAGAAACTAAAATTACCATGCTCTAAAATTAACACGCTAGAACTACCAAAGCATTTACATCTTAAGTTTGTACGAGAAGTATTATAATTAAGTATATTTTAATCAATTGGTATGAGGCGTAAGTGGGACGTAGTCGCCACATTTTAAACTCTCAAGTTTGCCAACAAAACCAGTACATTACGAAACAATGCTTACTCTTTAAGAACGAGGCGAAGCCACGACAAATTGCTCAAGTCAAAAGCCAGCCGCACTAAAACTGTCAAAAGAAAACAGTATAATTCAAACAGAAACGCGGTATGAAAAGGAAATACGGTGCATACAAGTTTGAAGAAGTGAAGTACGCATGCGCGGTTTCGTACCCAGCCTCTGAGTCCTTAGCCCGAGCAGTAGCGAGCCGCACGCCGGGGGCACCCTAGTCGTCGGCCGTCCGAAACTCGCGTTCTGTTTTCGAAACTTCGAACAAGCGAAATGCCGCATTCAAAATATTTTTTTCTTTCTCCAAACTAGTTGCCAGTGTTTTTAAGTTCGTCCAATGTTAATTTAAGGTGGAAGGCGATGGGCGTCAAAAACTTAGTGATGCAGTGGTCGAAAATACAGATTGTTGTGTTGGGAATTTCAGTGTTGTTCCGATGTACAGATTCAGTTGGTAAGTTTTTTTTAAATAACTCTTTTACAATATTTGTATACTTATGTTTCAAAATTTTTCAGGAAAAAAGAAAAACGTTTATTCAACACGAGTTTACGTTTTAGTAACATGAAAAGCAAAATATTAAAAAAAGCTTTATTTTGAAGTTGCTGTTCGGTCAGTTTTAGCTATGATTAGAGTAAAAAGGGTCCTCATTAAGGATAGGGAGATGAAATTAAAGCTAATCCCTACTCAGTTTATTAGTAAGGATTATAAAATTAAAATTTTTGAGGCATTTACTGAAAACACAATAATTTTATGGAAATAATATGCATGACAGAACCCAATAATCCAGGGATATGTAAGTAAGTATTAAGTAACGTAATCTAGGTATCATTTGACTGTCTAGCTCGCATCAATGCAAAAATTGAAAATACTACACCATACTTAATTGAGGTTGCAAAATTGTAAATCCGATAACAAAAGTAGAGACGTATCTTTGCGCTGTATCTTCTCAGCACTAATCTATATTATTGGCCCAAAGAAGTGATAATTATCAAGGTTTTTGGTAATAGAAGGCTGATTCAAAGTCCTGCCACTTTATCATACATTAGTATTTGATGATTATCTCAATTACTTTCGTGTTTTATAAGCATTTTGACAAAATATCTGGGCTAAAAGTTTTTTTTTTAGTTTTATCTCAGCGTGAGAAGACTATAAAGAATTCCGAATAGAGACGAATAATAAAATAATTTTCTAAAGAACTGAAAACTCGATTTTTATGAGGACTGTTGTACCTACACGCTGAACTATTTCAATAAGACACTCTTTCTCTCTCATGCCCGCATCGCATCTTGGTTGACTTTTTCTCTCATGCTGGTATCTCATCTGTGAATACCTTTGACAAAATCATGCTACTTACGAAACTGATTTCTACCACTGATCCTTACCTACTTATTTTGGTGATCAAAGATTTATCTAACCGAATATCAGTGGGTATTTAACATCAAAGTAATCGGAAGATTACTGATTCTCGCTTTCTATTCATGCGGGTTGTAAAAATAGCAATTCGGAGGGTCAAGAGTCAAGACAAACGCTATGGAAGCGAATGAATTTTATAAACATTATAGCGGCTTATTTCTTAGATGTATACACAAATATGATGTAAATGTGCTATTTTGCAAATGCAATTTATTAGAAAGGTAATACTTTTCATCAAGACAAATCAAAAAGATACATAATAATATACAGATCCTTGGACATTTTACACTACGCTTCTAGTCCCAAACTAAGCAAAGCTTGTTCTATGGGTACCTACTAGACAACGGATATAAACATACTTTTTTTTTGTAAATACATACATATTATACATAGTAATACCCAGACCCATCACAGAAATTAAAATTCATCATTTCAATTTCTGCACGGCCGGGAATCGAATACGGGACCTCTCGGCATAGTAGTCCGTTCTGAACCACTACACCAAACAGCCGACTAAATAATTATGATACTCGTATAAGCTTGGAAATACTTTTAGGAGTACAAGTTTTTAGCAGAAAATTATTTCGATTTGTGACAGCCAAGTTTCAAGTAAATACTGCAACATTATATCGGCATTTACATGTTGTCTGATAACTGAAGATCGAGATTCTGTAAAGGTCGTTATTTATGAAATACAATCCGATGCGTCTTAATCTAGGTAATCGACATAGCGATGCGATTAAGTTTACAGATCTACAAGAAATATCTAGATTTTGTAGTGAACGTCTTGATAAATTCCACAGATTTCAGTGCTAAGGGTTTGACGTGTTCCCTCTAACTTGTTCCTTTTGCATGCCAGAAATTAATTCCATTCATCTATGATAATGTTCACCGTATTTAAGTATTGCTAAACGTTCGTTGTTTTCATCAAATACTGAAATACTTTTTAGCTTTGAAACGTGGTATTGATGAAAATGAGCTTACAGCTTAAATTAAACTTGGAAAAGTCGAAACTTTTACGCTATTCGAAGCTGAGTGGTTGAAGCAGTTGCGACAAGTTGAAGGTTCAATTGTCGTCTGTGCAGGTCATATTTAAGTGAAAATTTCTTGTTTGCGGTGTATTTAGTAAAAAAATCAACATTTTGCCTTAGCTTTAGTTTGTTAGCGTCCTCAGAGCCGTTCTCTGTCCCACAAAATGCTGAGATGTTTTATTCATCAATGCTTTGCTTCGAGTTTGTTGATTGAACCAACGGGATTTATAATTTTATTTGGCTTCTGTATCAGCACAATAATGTTTACCGCCGACTAAACGATGTTCTCGTTTACAAATAACAAAATGAAAATCCAAACAATTTTCTGCCAGTGTGCGTTTGATTACTACAATGTCCAAAATTAAATATACCTTAACTTTATGAAAATTATAAATTCAGGGAGGTCAAAATTATGTTATTGCTTTTGATATTCTGACAAAAAGAAAAACTGTCTTACTGTAAGGGCTAAGGGCATAAATGAAAGTGATATAATCGCTACATAGCATAAAACAAAGTCGCTTTCCTGTCTGTCTGTCCTTACATACATGTTAGATCTTTGAAACTACGCAACGGATTTTGATGCGGTTTTTTTAATACATAGAGTGATTTTCAAGAAAGGTTTATAAGTACAATACATTGTACCTGTGCGAAGCAGGCGCGGGACGCTAGTTAAAGAAAAATAAATGACATGTCAATATAATACGAAACCAGTACAACAGGAACAATTAAAATCAGCCGAGGCCTTTTAATTTACACTTTAATTAATGACTGCGATAAATAGCTATCAACATCCCTTTAATTTGTGCTCTTAAACAGAACATTCTGTACAACAAAAAGGTAATTGCATTGTTTTTCCGGAAATTTGAACTTTTTTGTATTATGCGATTATTTTTATATTTTTCAATAGTCGTGTTTTGACGAGCTGAGTTTTAAAAGCAAATGGAATAGCATCCATATTTTTTGGTCTAACACAGGTCCAAAGTGGTTTGAGAGTATCGTGGCATGTTCATAGAATTCGAGATTCATCAGTATCTATGCCTAGCCATTGATAGTGCAGTCACGGGTGCAGTGAAAGACGATGGCTGTACGTTTGTTCGACAGGTGCTTTTTGAGTAAGTAAAATTATGATTTGAAAAATGTCACTGGAATTTTTTCTTGGACTCAAGACTCAACATCGTGATTTGCAACCGCACAACAGTTATAGTTATAAAACAATATTCACTAATAACTTGGTTAATCCGAGAGTCGATATGTACTCGTATGTATGAATAGGTAGGTAGGTAGCGTCACGTTCGCAATGGATTAATTTAAAACACAATATTTTATTACTTATTATAACTGATTGGGCTATTGTTAAAACAGCATGATTGTTTAAATAATATTATTACTGCTCACTTTTATAAATTCTGGCGAACATGCCCACTTGTGTAAACCATACAATAATGAAACTAATTTGTATATTTTCAATTCATTACGTTTCACTGAAACCAAAATCCACAAAATTGAATCGGTAATCCGAAAAATAATACCGGCGATTAATGGTGTGCTCACAACGCTATCAGTCGGCGCCAATAAATTACCTGGCAACATTCGAAATGTAATTAATTGGGCAATATTTCAAAGATGCAGCTCCATTTTAAAAGCAGTTGACAGCTACTGCGATTTTAAATCCATTCCAATATTGTACAAAAATTAACGAACGATGTCTGATGTTTAATTGGACGTAATCTTTTAATTAAAATGTTCTTTTGTGTTATGACGAGAACGCCAAAGACGTGGATTACGGATTTTGAATGACGTTTTGCTGGATGTAATAATGACAGGTGGATCAAGTATTTCAATAATGATCACAAATGAAAATGAGACCATATTATGTCTGATACACAAAATGGGGAAATTAGCTCTCTTTTAAAGTGTAGAGTAACTGAATTGTCATTTAATAATCATCAGTGTACCTACCATGAGTTTACGTTAGGAGAGCTCGCTAGCTACTACGTCAAAAAAATCTATGAAGATTTTATTTCTTGAAAGAAGCCGCTAGGGGCGCTGCGCAATATGTCATACATTTAATGTCATTTTTTTACGCAGTCGCTAGCGAACACACCTAACGTAAACTCATGGTAAGCACACAGTTTGGTTGTATCTAGCCTCTACTTTTATGTTGTAAAAAATGCTTCGTAACTTCTATGGCATTTTTTAAAATCAAATCTTTGTTTTGAAATTCCTGAAAATGATTCTTTTTCACTTGAGTTTCTTCAACATTAAATAGTTGCTACAAAAAATATAAAATTTAAAGTGCAACTGACAAGTTCTGTAAGAGAATCCTGATGTTAAGCATCCACAGAAAGTTGGCCAACAGCCACAATAGCAAAAAATCGGCCAAGTGCGTGTCGGACTCACGCACAAAGGGTTCCGTACCATTGATTTATGAAATCAAAATCATTATTTTTTAATGTAAGTTATTTGTATGAAAGATTACGCGGTAATGCGGTTTACGATTTACGAGGTATTAAAAAAAACTTCTTACTAAATCTCGTTCAAAACAATTTTCTTTGGTAGTTTTTATAGTAATGTACATCATATGTTTTTTTAGATTTTTCATTTTATTATTTTAGAAGTTAGAGGGGGGGGGGACCAACTTTTTTTTCACTTTGGAAGCGTCTGTCACGCAAACTATTCGGTTTAGAAAAAAAGGATTTTAGTAACCTCGATATGATGGAAAAAAATGGCTGTGACATACGGACGGACAGACGGACGGACGGACAGACAGACAGACATGACGAATCTATAAGGGTTCCGTTTTTTGCCATTTGGCTACGGAACCCTAAAAATCCAAATAAACCCGAACCTACACTCATAACAGAAACTCCCGGCGATATTACGGTCGGGGCGATAAAAGAAATTCAATCCACATTTTTCAATCGTGCCTCCATAAAAATTTACCGATCGACGGTAGATGAATATTCAGCCGATACGTTCGGTCCTGTGCCGAATCAAAGGGAAACACTTTGAAAAAGCTATTTGCTTCGCTGTTGCGTGCTTGTATAATTGGGTTGTCCGGACTTGGGTTCTGGAGCACTCTTTCGAAGCAATTAGGTATTAATTTGGTTATCCGAGCGTCGGTACCATTGATTGGTTCGTATCGGACTAACTCGTCTTTTAGATTTGAAATCAGTGAAACTTGGAGAGAAAAGTTTAAAGTTTACGACTAAAAAGAAACATAAATACGAGTATTTTATAATTATAAAAAGCACAGTTCTTACAAAATATGGTCGAAGTTAATGAAATTAAAACTTCCTAAGAACAAAATCTAATATAGATCAGATCAAATTACAGATTCAAAGATTGTATCACTGATGTAAAAGCCATTGGAATCTATGTCAGATATTGTCATCACCAACCGCGTAATCATTAATTTGCGAGCGACATCAAAGGCCGAGCACTGTGACCTGGCAACAGACTCCGCCGCCACGACTTGCGTGCGACTCAATGAGCACGTAATACCACAGAAAATAAGGAGGGATCTACACGTATAATCTAAGAAATATCATAGATCAATGAAAAATACGCAGTGAAAATAAAGACCTTTAAAATGTTAGACTAACTAAAAATTGACAAAAGGTAAAACTGAGTCAAGGGGCGGCTCTTATTTATTTTATTGTCAAGACAATGAAAATTTTCTAACAGCTAAAATATTCAAGAAGCAAATTTTATTTTCTGATAATCTTAAAGTTTCACACAAAGAAGATTCAACGGTGTTCAAATAAAGGGACAAAGATTTATTATTCTCCTGATTCGTTTCAATAAAACCCCAAAGGAATGAGGGACAGATACGGCGAGCGTCTTTTTATTATAATGAACTGCCACTTCTACGGGTAACTTAATTTGAGAGGTTTAAAAATGATAATTTGATTTATGGCGTCTTTTATAAGGAATTTAGGTGGAGTATTATTATTTAAATCCAGGGAAATTCCGCTTGGTTGGTTAGTGATTTTTATCAGCTCCTTTATAATTTCCAAGATAAAACGTTTATAAATATTCAATAGTGTTTTATAATGAGATTCAAAATACAGAACGGTAAGTCAATTGTAATTCTTGACGAGAAATAAAGTTCTGAAACCGCAAAACTTCTGCAGATTATAATATGTAGGTATATTTTATTATCTTGCAAGTACCTAGGTATATTAACTAAATAGAAATCATGTTTTCAATATCTCGGTACAAATGTAGGTGATCTATTTCGTATTGCTAGTTGATAGCCTTTCTAGATCCGCAATCCGCACAAAAAAGGTATAAGCTTTTCGCCCTGTCCATTGTTGTGGGTAGTCTATTATTGCAGACCGCCATTGTGATCTGTTGAAAGCCTGTGACAGTGTCGTTATTATTGCCAATAATAGGATTGTGGCGAAACTGTCAGCACATAATGTTAATTGTAACCTGAGAGTTGATAATGTGTTGATAAATTGGATTATTGTAGTGGTTCTGAAGTGCTCCTTTATGATTGATGTGTCAACATTATATTATTCGAATACGAAATACAACATTAACAAAAACAAAAACGAAATTAGACATTAGTTATCTAAAATATTTAGTAGCACAATTAATCGTTTTGCTTTGTGAATATTAGACAGCTTATGCATTATGAAAGGTAAGTAATTAGTAGCTAATTGGGCAAAAGCGCAGGTAGCCACAATTTACGCACTGACTAATTGATATAATAGCACAGGCTATACCCGTTCTAATTAACCGTTGTGAACATAATTAGTATGGTCGATAGGACTTTGTGAGTATGAGGATTTAAATCGCAAATTGTGAAATCTATGTTAAGAAGCTTACTGTTTTTTTTTTCATTTAAAATGTTTTTTCTTTTTCGTTTTTAAGATAGTTTTGAATAAAGAAAAAACTGGTTAAATACCTCAGCAAATAAAAAGCCTACATCTTAACGAGGGTTTTATCCACAATTAAATAAAGGAATAGGTACAATCAAATATATCTTTCGCGGGTCCTGACAAGATAAATGTTCCCTCTCTAGTATTTTATTGCCCCTATGTACGGCTTTTGCTGAATGATTGAATAACAGCGAGCTTGTTTCATAACGCAACAAGAAACCCCAGGGATTCATATCTGGGAATGAGTGGGTATTACTGAAAGGCATCAGTGATATAACGTCCCTTCGGAATATAAAATTTTGGTTACAATAAGAATGTTCATTCATATGTTTTACATTGTCATTTATTTATGAACCTGACAATAGATAACAAGTTTTTGGTACCCTTTTTGCTTATAAAATAAACATAACTTTGAAAACTTACCAATAACTTCTTCGTTGGTCGATCAATATCTGAAAAGGAAAGAAATTATGTTAAAGTATTATTACGTACGGTACTCAAGGTAATAAATGGACGCTACATAAATTATGTACTGAAACTGAGTCAATCACGTCACGTGGGACGATAGTTTGGTGAAATAATAATATTCAGAGTAATGTTTATTATTCTATCCCGCACCCTCATTTAAGGTCAACCGTAATATTAATACAGACCTGGATTACCCCGACCGAACGCCTTCAGTACAGGATAACATTTTAGTTTCTATTTAGACTAGTTTTTGGTCATAATATATTGTATTGTAAAGAGGTAAAATAAGAGTACTGGTCCAATTGTAATTTGTTCTAATAGTAATGTACCAATATTTAGGCAGGCTTAATCACCAGCTATTTAAGCTCTTCTGGGCAGAATATTAACGCATCATAGTATTAACAGTAGTGTTTGTAGCTTCAATCAGAATACAATAAACTTTAATTTATCCACACAAATCACTACATAAGGCGAACTTTAAGCCAAAAAGAATTCTCTACAAGTAAACTTTAATTGTCATTATCTAATGTAGAGAACGCATAGTTTAGCTTGATTGAGAAAATACTAAACGCTGTGGTAACGAAAACAGTGCTCGAATCGCACAATCTCTTGAGAACAAAATACTACGTGCATCGTCCATTTCACCGCAACCCATGCAGGTAAATGGAACCAAAAATGCGGACAAAACGAAAATACTTCCCGTCCCTGTACAATACCGAATTAGCGTTTACAAAGAGAATGGCGGACACGTCGCGTTTTATTAAGCCGCAACTGAATTTTGCCCCGCCTTTGAGTTCCGTAGTTAATTATTATAAGTTCTGCCATCTGAAGAATCCGCAAATGGGATTCATTGTTCCCCTAATTAATGCTGGAACTAGAGCTGGGATTAATGAAGAAATACATACGTTGGAACGATCCGTACTACTCACTATTGTGAGCGCGATATCAAACTTTAGGGTTGCGGGAACTGCGTAAATGATAAGTTGGAAGCCTTTGTGTTAATAAGCCCTGTCTGTTCGTAGTTCGGAGTTAGCTTAAAACAAAAACAACTACTTAGTACTAGTATTGGAAATTTAGTACGAGTAGATGATAACTAAGTTGATCCCTATTAAAATACAAAATTAATAAATTACAATCAGCTAGCCTAGACCTTCTGTGGTCACCGAATAACCAACCAAAAGTATTAGCAAAGCAGAAGAAAAATAAATATCTGAATTATATTTATTGAGATGAATCATACCTACCCAATGAGCTGGTCGCGATTTTTCTAAATAAAATATTTTGTAAGTTACAGTACTTTATAATTTTTTCCACTCTTAATGTTGTGTGATAAATAAATCAAACACAGTGTGTTCTAAGAAACAAATATTTACAAGTATACACTAGATCCTTAATGAACATAGGAACAAGTTCTCCCACGATATGGAGTGAAGAACGATGGGCCATCAACGGTCGGCGGCTGGCTGACGGCGAGTGGGTAGATTGATTGCTGCCGGTGCAGGAAGCAAGGCTTGACAAATATCCCTTTTATTTCACTGAAACTACGGAAAAATGATAAAGTATTCACTGATGCAAGCATATTTTCATAAAATAAAAAATATGTTTGCAACGGCTTTTCAGAAATAGCTCCTAAAACCAGTTTTCCCTGTGGGCCTAGTAACAAAAATATCACGTGATAAGGAAACGTTTTTAGTTAAATAAACATTAATATTTTCTACTTGACCAAAGTAATTCTCATCACAACAAAGCAACAACGTTAACAAAAAAATCTCGAGTTACATTTTCTATCGGAAAAACAAATGAAAACTCTTTTAAATTCTCGGTTATGACCATTTATTTGATTTTCTTGGTTGAAAATGTCATAACTTTTTGGTTTATAAAACACAAATTGTTGAGTTTATTACATTTTGATTGAACTGTCGTTCCCAGTTAAAGATTTCAAATTGTTCGTCTTGAATAATAATAATAATGTAAAGGTCTTGTTGACCTGGTATGATTGTATTGTAATATCACCAAGGGAAATAACTAAATCTATCAAGAGTTAGGCTGTTGATCGCTGTCATCTAAGGCCTTTAGCTTTTATCCAGCTGTGTGACATTTGTTTGAAACAACAAACCAACATTTTATTAAGTTCCTTAATTCACAAAATACGTTCTTATAGTCCTAATTACAATACCCTCAAGGAAACAACGGCAGACGACAGAAAAGAGAGCGATGGCCCGTCAGGGCGGGCGGTTGACTGAGGGCGGGCGGCTGACTGACGGCGGGCGCGGGATTGATCACTGCCATCTGAGGACGGTGGCCCTCACTAATATTTCTTGGCGGGCCAAGACTTTTGGGCGGAAAAGATGGGCGGGTCAGACTTTGTTGTTCTTATTATTTGGGCCGTGAATTAATTTCTCGTGGCTTTATTCGACGTTTAAATCATTTTTGTTGATGTAATAATTTTATTATTGCTACGCCTCCGTGGTCCATTAACAGAGCTGTTATGTCTTGCTTCAAAGGGTTTGGGGATAGATTTCCAGTTAGTACCTACACGCATTCCATAAATGGCAAATGTATTTGATAAGTTAACACATTGCTTCAGAATCAATTTGATTGTTTGAATATAATTATTTGTATTTTATTTCTGTAAGTTATTCAAACAATTAAAGATTTATGGTTTTAAAAACCTGACATCGCTGTAACGCTGTTTTTAATGTATATTGCACGCCATCTGTTTGGCAAATTGTAGCTGAACTATTTTACGTTTAAAGGACAATGACCAAAAATATATGAAGTGTGGTCCAAATGTCCACCACTAACGAGACCTATGTGGCAAAATAGTCTACTAAATACTGATTCATTATAAACAAACCGCAATCAAAAATATGCTGTCAGTAAAAAGTTATGACTGAATGAAAAGTCTGTTTTTTACCTTTTCATCCGAAAATTTTTCTTGATATAATTCTATCTATTGCACATTTTGGACTAATCTACGCATGTTATGTCATGTCGCATATGGCGCGGGGTTATAGATGAGTTTTATTAAATATTATACTACTTTGCCTACGACTTTGTACGCGTGAAAATAGTTTGAATAACATTTCCCATTTTTACAACATTTGTCTTTACTGCTCCGCCCCTATTGGTTGTAGGGTGATGTTATTTATCCTAAAACTATCCTTGATAAATGAGCTATCCATAACAAAAAGAATTTTTCAAATCGGACCTAATTCCTGAGATTAGGGCGTAAACTACTAGAATTTTTCAAACAGTCATAACTTTTTACTGACAGCTTATTTTTTTTTCTTCCCATACTAAAAGTTAATCTCTATTTAACGGACTATAAGCCAATATAGGTCTCATTAGTGGTGGACATTTGGACCACTTTTGGTCATTGTCCTTTAAGATTTAAAATGTAAAAGTCCCGTCAATGTAAAAACAGAAGTATGTGTTAACTGCAAAACAATTTCATTTCTCCTTACAAAAAATCGTTTGAATATCTATGTCACCGGATCCCTAACACTCCGAATTATAAGACAAAGGGTTCCAAATAAATCGACTCCGCCGCCTTGATGATAGACAGTCGCGGATAGATGGCCCCATCGAGCCGCGGCCCGACACGCCTGAGCCGATTCAATCGCGGTTTTAATGGCTCGACATCACTCTTCACTGCTATTCATACGTCTGCTGTGTAAAGTGTCATTACGGAATCCTTTTCCATTTGTTCTGCGTTATTGAGTACCTAACCCTTCAGTTGATGCGACATTTTTGCTAACTGCAACTCGTCACTTCACATTTTTATGGTCAAACTACGATATGCTTGAACAGTGAAAGTTGAGGCATTTTAGGCTAGTGCTATGTAAGTATGTTTAAGTACTTAAATTATAGTCTTATGATTATGCGATCGTACCTTCAAGGGTTACAAAATAATTATCGATTAAACTGCTACAAAAAATGATAGGTATACTTACCATAGTTGTACAGTAAAAAGGTTTTCAGAATAAAAAAAGGTTTTCATGTAATAATAACACCGTAAAGTTTCAAGACCTTTTCTTAACGCAACTACCTAAAACTTTAATTACATATTTTCTCCACCAATCACAATATCGTCTGAACTTAAGCTTTTCATTACCACCGTCCTCACACCGCAAAGCTACACGAAGTAGTCTGTGTTCACACACCAGTTCTATGTTCCAAAGGTTTACCGTAATCGGCTTGGCTCGGGCAGTCATTTGGGTCAAGCTTTAAGCTCGGCTTAGCTTTCGACTCGATACGCCCTGTATTAGCGTCATTGGAAGATGTCACGACAACATTTCATAATCCGATTTCACGTAAAACCAAAAAGTATATTTGTCTAATGTAGACTGAATATTAATTTAACAGTTTTTCGTGTGTAGATTTAAAATTAAAATTAACTTTAAAAAAAAATAAAACCGACTTCAAATGCGTGAACACAAAAAATAAATAAAAATATTGCGTATAAAAAAGTTCATCCCCAATTTTCCACCCTTGGGGGTGAAATATTTTCTTCAAATTCGCATGAAACCACCCTTTTGATAATACCTATTCAACAAAAAAATAATCGTTCAAATTGATTTATAATCGGCGGAGATATTGCGTATAAAAAAGTTCATCCCCAATTTTCCACCCTTGGGGGTTGTTTTTTCTATTTTAAATTTAAATGGGACCACCCTTGAGGTATTACCTATACGCAGAAAAAAGATTTGTTCAAATCGGTTCATAATTGGCGGAGTTATCGCGTAACAAACATAGAAAAAAATAAAAAACATACGGGTCGAATTGAGAACCTCCTCCTTTTTTGAAGTCGGTTGAAAAAGTAACTACTCTCGCTCTTTATGACGTCACTAGAACTGTACAGCCTAACAAGAATCTACACTTATGAAAAGTGAGCAAGTCCTGGGGATTAAAATGACTCCCACACTAAAGTGTAAACTGAAATTGATTTCACAAGTAAATTAATTACGAGACGCTCACAGCATACCTACGAAATACCAAATCAAGTAACCCAAATATTTTCATTTTTACGGTTACACTATTTCAGTTGAGCTTTCACGTTACGCATAAGAAATTAAACATTGACATTACTTGTCTATGACAGACAGCTTCACATCACTATCGTTCAATCTCATTCGGTCCGCGCGCGCGTTCACTCTCCCATTCACTGTATCCCCCTCTCGCCTATCAGCCACCGAACCGGCTTGACGTGCCGGCCGGCACGTTAACTCACAATTTATTTCAATGTAATATTGTCCAAAGTACAATAAATTCTCAAACTCAAGAATGCATTTTATTAAGCAGTTCTGCGTGAACAAAGTGGCGACCGTGACAGGACCTACAGTCTTCGGATCGAAGCAATTTTTCGAGATTTCACACCGCGTGTCCAGTCGAAGGCACGAGAAGGCATTCCCGAACACGAGCAGACAAGTTTCCATCTACCAAAAACGCCAACATCACCCTGCGTGTCGATTACCTGCGTCGAGAACCTTCGTCGAGCCAACCTAACCTGCACGTCTACCTTGAAACTCGAAGCCTACATCTCCGAACAGACACGAGGATTCCTATAACTACACTACGTGTGCTCCTGCCTACCGAGGGGACAGTCTGGATATCAAGCCCGGAGCCGGCTGCCTACTGCACTGCGCGCCCTACATTGCGCGGCTGCCTACCTGCACTGCACGCCCCTACGCGACGTGCCGCTGCCTATCTGCACCGAGCCCTACCTTGCGCGCCGCTGCCTACTGCACCGTCAAGCCCCGGAGCCCAGCTGCCTGCCTAACTAAAAGTGAGCCCGTTCCATTCTATTCCTACCTATTTTCTATCCTCAAATCAATCTGTGCATTTAGTGTGTTCAGTGTCTCAAAGGTCAAGTGTCTAGCTAGTCAGGTATTTTCTGTGTATTGTGTCTAGTGCCGCTATCTAATTTTATAGGACAGGCAAGCACAAATACCTCTAACAAAATAACCTATAATCGCATTTGGCTGACACATCTATTATTTTGCACAGTAACTTATCTTTAAATTTAAATAACTTGTCATTATTTACATAAATTCAAGTCAAAAGTCGACATTTCTCAAGTAAAGCACTATTCTAACAATTTAATTGCAATCTCAACTATTTTAACCTGTAAAACACTTAAAAATATAACCTCACAACTTTGATCTCACTCATTACAATCTATTAGTTCCCACATACGACCTTGCTAGTATCAGTTTACTTAGGCATACGAAATAAACGCATTCCAGTGATCCCGGTCACGCGTCATCGCCTGCGCATCGCGGTTTCCTGACTGCGAGCGACACTGCGAGCCTGCGACGCCGGCCGGCCCTACTTGCACCCCACGTCACTGCACGCAGCCTACGCGTGGCAGAGCATCAGCTGATCAACAAAGCGAGGAGCGTATCGTAAATACAAACTATTTGTTTACTTTCAATAGCAGTTTGTTGGTTCATTGCAAGTTTACTTTAAAATGGCCGAAGCTATGAAGTTAAAAGAATTAATTGCAAAACGCGGTTCTATTAAAGGGCGTGTTACTAAATTTAAAAATAACCTCGATATTTTAACATCTTTAGAACAAATTTCAGACTTAGAAGTGAGTAAACTTTCGATGAAACTGACAAAATGTGAAGCGTTATTCGTTGAATTTGACGAGGTTCAGAATCTCATTGAAGTTAATAGCTCTGAAAATCTAGATAGTGAGTTAGTTACAAGGGACCTCATAGAACAAGATTTTTACCATTGTCTTGCATTAGCTCAAGAGTTAATTAAAAAAAATAGTACAGCTGAAAATTGCAATAATAATAATTCTCAAGGTAAATCGTCTTTGGCTTCTTGTCATCAAAATGAACACAATTGTAACCCGTTAGGTTTTAGCTTGCCGGTGATTAAAATTCCAAATTTTGATGGAACATATTTTAAGTGGTTAGAATTCAAAGAAACTTATATGTCGCTTGTACACAACAATGATAGGATTGAGAGCATCCACAAATTTCACTACTTACAATCATATCTCGAAGGGGAAGCGGCTCGAGTAATTGCTAATTTGGAAGTTTCTCATAATAATTACACCGAAGCATGGAAACTATTATGTGAACGGTATGACAACAAACGCCAATTAATAAACAATCATCTTAAGGCATTATTCAATATCAATTCTATTCAGGAAACTGACAAATCGTTAAGGTATATTATTGACCATGTTACTAAGAACTTACGTGCACTTAATACACTCGGGTTGCCAACTGATAAATGGGATGTTTTAGTTATATACATTGTTGCGGGAAAGTTAAATAATAGCACATATTTCAAGTGGGAAGAGCACAGAAATCACTTAAGCGAAATACCTTTGCTAAGTGACTTTTTAAGTTTTTTGAAGTCTCGCGCTGATGTTTTGGAGACTGTTTATCGCCATAAGCAAGATGGTCTAGATAACAAGCAAAGGCAGTTCTCTAACAACAATAATCAAAATAAATCAAATGTTTCAAAGTCATTAGTGACTACATCCAACGAAGGCAACACTTCTAGATTTAAACCAGAGTGTTTATTCTGTAAGAATAATCATCGTCTGTTCGAGTGTCCTTCTTTCAAAACGAAATCTGTCGAAGATAGACTCAATTTTGTCTCGTCTAATAATTTATGTGAAACTTGCTTGCGAGCGGGACATCTTACTAGTCGTTGTCGCCTTTCAGGCACTTGTCGTTTTTGCAAATCTCGACACAATTCTCTTCTACATAAACCGAAGGAAACTGAATCTGTGAATACAACTACATTGTCTTCGGTATGTTCACCAGAAGTACTTTTATGTACTGCTAAGGTCAAAGTTACCAACCCAGCCACAAATGAATCTATGGTAGTACGTGCGTTACTCGACAGCGGGAGCCAGTCGACTATTATCACTCAAGCTGTAAAGCGGTGCCTAAACCTGACTCCTCAGCCTTCCGAGACTAGCATAGTAGGCATTGGTAACACTAAATTACAATTAAACACAGAACGCTGTATTCTGCGCATCAATTCACAAACAACTTCATTCAATGTAATTGCTTCTTGTTTGGTTTTGCCTGAAATTACTGGCAATTTACCTAAATCATATTTTGATATTAAGCAACTAAATATTAGTGGCTTTCAATTGGCTGATCCCACGTTCAACGAACCATCTCCAGTAGATATCCTTATCGGTGCGGATTTATTCTGGGACATTATAAGTGCTCAGCAGCACTCCTTAGGGTGTGGCTATCCAAAGCTTCAAGCCTCTAAATTAGGATGGCTCGTCACGGGACCTTTGCCACGTTTCAATGAAAATAAAACTAAATCTGTCATGTGTAACTTCGTCTCTAAAGATGAGAATTTGTGTAATGTTCAAGACGAGTTAACAAAATTTTGGGAACTAGAGACTTTTCCACATAAAAAACCCCTTAGTACTGAAGAAAAATTATGCGAGCAACATTATCTTGCCAATACTACTCGAACTGACAGTGGTCAATTTTGTGTATCATTGCCACTCCGAGATGGTGTAGACCGTTTAGGAGACTCGTACAACTTGGCTAAAAAGAGGTTTTTGAATTTAGAGGCTCGGTTCCAACGACAACCAACTTTAAAAAAGGAATATTGTCAATTTATAGATGAGTATGAAGCTTTAGGTCATTTATCTGAATCTCCAGTGCCTAGACCACTAAACGCTTATTTCCTACCCCATCATCCTGTGATAAAAGAGCAAAGCGAGTCTACTAAACTTCGTGTCGTCTTCGACGCGTCAGCTCGTACCACTTCTGGTATTTCAGTTAACGATTTGCAGATGGTGGGTCCAGTAGTCCAAGAACCACTATTCAATATTCTAGTCCGTTTTAGGCAACATAAATATGTTTTGACAGGGGACGTAGAGAAAATGTTTCGCTCAGTGCTCCTCAACGAAGCTGATCGCGATCTGCAACTTATTTTGTGGCGCGACAGCAAAGATAATCCTATTAGGGTACTACGTTTGAACACAGTCACTTACGGGTTTGCTAGTGCCAGTTTTCTTACCACTCGTTGTCTTTGGCAGATAGGTGAGGAATCTGCAGACCAGCAGATCAAAACCATCATACAAAATGACTTCTATTGTGACGATCTACTTACCGGGGCCAGCACTGAGCCCGAACTGCGTCATATCCATCTCGCTGTCTCTTCTGAGTTATCCAAGGGAGGTTTTCATCTGCGTAAATTTCGCTCCAACTTACCTGAATTACTCGCCGATTCTGTTGACCTAGAAAAAGGTAATCTCATGATTAGCAAGGCAACTAGTACGTTAGGCGTGGGTTGGACGCCGTCCACCGATGAACTCCACTTCCAACATAATATCGAATCATCAGACAATGTCACAAAGAGAATTATACTCTCTTCTACTTTCAAAATTTTTGACCCTCTTGGTCTTCTATCAATTTTTACAATAAAACCTAAAATTCTGTTACAAGAAATATGGAGTCAAAAAATTGATTGGGACGAACCTGTTCCTTCAGAAATAGAAAAGTCATGGTTACAATTTGCAAATAAATCTTCTTGTCTATCGTTACTAAAAATTCCTCGATGCATTTTAATTGATAAACCTGTGTCTACACAAATTCATTGTTTTTCTGATGCTTCACAGCGTGCCTACGGTAGCTGTATATATTTGAGGTCCATTTCTTCTAGTGGTGCAATACAAGTCGTCTTGGTATGTGCCAAATCAAGAGTAGCACCAATTAAACCTACCACCATACCAAGGCTCGAGCTCTGCGCTGCCCTCCTGGGAGCTCAGTTATGCTCTACAGTTATAGCCGCACTACGTTGTCCTATAGAGCGTCAGGTTTACTGGACAGACTCTCAAGTTGTTTTAGGTTGGTTAAACTCAAATAAAACTAAAACTTTTGTTACCCACAGAGTAGCTGCTATAAACGAGCTTACCAATCCTGCAGACTGGCGTTACGTGCCCACATCTGTCAACCCAGCAGACCTCGTTTCGCGTGGCGTTGATCCAGATCACTCAGACCTCTCTATCTGGTGGCACGGCCCACCTTTCCTCTCAGAATCCGAAGACTCTTGGCCAGCTGTACACAATTTCGGCTCGATAGAGTTGCCAGAGCTCAAGATTCACCAAACTTTAGTGGGGGAGGAGGCAGTTTCCATGCCCAGTCTGTCAGCTGCTTTAAGCAAATTTTCTAAATTAACAACTCTTACTAGAGTTCTGACTAGAGTCTTAAGATTCGTCAATAATTGTAGAACAAAGATAAAATCTAATAGATTACAAGGTCCACTTCAAGTTTCGGAGCTAGAAAAGGCTCACGATGTTTTAATCAAGTTAGTTCAACAAGATTCTTTTGCTACTGAGTTAGCATTGCTCAAAAAAGGTAAATGTTTAAATTCTAAAACTGCTCTTTCATCTCTTACTCCATTTCTTGATGAAAATGGCATTCTCAGAGTAGGAGGACGAATCGATACGTCCAACTACCAGTATGATAAACGTCACCCCATTTTGTTACATTCTAGTCATTATTTGTCAAAACTTATATTTAAACAAGAACATATTCGCTTGTTACACGCAGGTCCTCAACATCTCTTAGCCTCCATTAGGGAACGATATTGGCCTGTAGGAGGTAGGACTCTAGCTAGGCGTGTGGCGCGCGAGTGTGTTACCTGTCGCCGATTTAACGCTCGTACTATGGAAAACATTATGGGAAACTTACCTGTAGATCGCGTCCAACCTGATTTTCCTTTCTCCACAGTAGGCACCGACTTCGCGGGTCCATTTTTGATAACAGACCGCAAGGGCCGTGGATGTAAGATTAGTAAATGTTATCTTTGCATTTTCATTTGTTTCCGATATAAATGCATCCACCTAGAGCTAGTCAGTCAGCTGTCAATGGATGCATTCATTTTGACTTTAAAAAGATTTATAGCCCGTAGAGGTAAGCCAAAGATCATTTACTGTGATAATGGTAGAAACTTTGTTGCAGCAAATAAAGAGATAAATTCATTTTTAAATAATAATAGCGATTCTATCATTGATCACGCTTCTCGTGAAGGCATCGAATTTCGTTTCTCACCTGCGTACGCTCCTCACTTTGGTGGTTATTGGGAAAGTGGGGTCAAGTCAGCGAAGTTTCATTTACATAGAGTCATAAAAAATGTACACTTGACCTTTGAGGAGCTGAGCTCATTATTTGTTCAGATTGAGGCCATCCTAAATAGCCGACCCCTATGTCCAATAAGTCCTTCACCCCAAGACCTATCTCCTCTTACCCCGGGCCACTTTTTAATTGGTAGGCCGCTAACCTCATTGCCATCGCCGTACCTGCTTGACTATAGCACAAATCGTCTTGACCGGTTTCAGCGACTGGAGCAAGCCCGTCAAGACTTCTGGAAGAGGTGGTCAATGGAGTACGTGGCCGAACTGCAGCAGCGCACGAAATGGAAGGTGCGATGCAGAGACCTCAAGGTTGATGACCTAGTCCTGATTAAGGACGAGAGCGCACCGCCGCTATGCTGGCGCCTTGGACGAATATCCAGACTCTTCCCCGGCTCCGATGGAGTGCCGCGAGTTGCAGACGTCTCTACATCCCAAGGCATCGTTCGAAGGGCCATGAACCGCCTATGTCTACTGCCGTCGCCGAATGAAGACACCTTAGAACTCCTGAAAGCTACCTAGCTTTCAAGCCCCGGAGGATGTCTATGACAGACAGCTTCACATCACTATCGTTCAATCTCATTCGGTCCGCGCGCGCGTTCACTCTCCCATTCACTGTATCCCCCTCTCGCCTATCAGCCACCGAACCGGCTTGACGTGCCGGCCGGCACGTTAACTCACAATTTATTTCAATGTAATATTGTCCAAAGTACAATAAATTCTCAAACTCAAGAATGCATTTTATTAAGTAGTTCTGCGTGAACATTACTTAAACGTTGAACAAAATATGCTTATCTTATTTCTAAGGAAACTGAAATGTCATGGATTTACAAGGCAGAGACGAAAGAGTTTTTCTTAGCCAAAGACAAGGCAAAGGATAAAGGTAAAATAGACAAGGGAAAATGAATATCATAACGTTTTTATTAGAAGGCACACAATTGGCATCAAGCTACTGGTATTCTGTAAGTCAAAGTATTCGATACAACTTGAAGTCATGAACTTATTTTTGTTTCATCATAGGTGTAAAATTTCACATAGCTCGTAGAGCTGATGGCCGTTGGGGCAGGAAAGTTTACTTCTTGAGTGGCGACCACGAACCGGAAGACGTGGCTAGGGCAGGCCTCCCACTAGGTGGACCGATGATCTGGTGAAGGTCGCGGGAGGTGCCTGGATGTGAGCGGCGCAGGACCGGTCTTTGTGGAAATCCTTGGCGGAGGCCTTTGTCCAGCAGTGGACGTCTTTCGGCTGAAACGAACGAAGGTGTATTTATTTGTAAATTCTGGCTAAAAGTTATTACGTCATCAACAATGACATAAAATTCTACATCTAGATACGTGAGGTCCACCTAATCCTTTATCCCGCATTCTGTGTCGTTTATCACACCAGAAGTAAAATCAGAAGCTTCTCTCCGACAACTCCGACTATAATACTTATTAGATATTGTGTTAGATATAATCTCATGTTGTAAACCCTATCAGGGTTCATAATAAGGGTTTTTTTAAGAACCTTTGTATACCAACATGGAGAAATAAATAATTTAAATTTAAACTCATCGGCAGAATGTAGAGCGGCGTCATTGATCATACTATTTTTTATCTATTACGGAGAAATACTTAGTCTGTATTTTAATTGATGTAAAGTGGTGATCAGGCCGAAGATGGACGCGAACTTCACCCGGAATCCTCAACTTAATAAACGAAACAAAAAATGTGAAATTTATTTGTATTCTTCTTCTTTTCGTGTCGACAACAAACCTACACAGTGTATTAAAAGAAAAAGAGGAATGAAAATTGTGCAATCTATCTGACACAAAATATAATGTAAGTACTTTTAGCATAGAAATTAGATGCGAGCCTACCGAACACACATCGGCTGAGGCTAATCATTCCCCGTCCTCCAGCAGAGCGACAGTCATGATTTTTCCTGGAGCGGCCACATTCGTCATGCGCCCCCGCGTATGAAGTCAGTGGCCAAATATACACAAGTAATATTTATCAAAGGCCCTCGTTGTTATTTCTCGTGGGGGCTTTCATAAAAAGGGCGGCCCTTTATCAAATAGCTGTGGCACACCCTTTCCTTGTTCACGGAATTACAAGTCATTTCGGGAACGTTACAGGAAAATTCGCGCCATCTATCGCGGGTTAAGCAGTGTCAGGGATGAGGCCGTAATGGCTACAAAGCGCCCATCTAAGTTTGGGGTCATATTCACACATTCTATCTTCTACATTGAGTCGGACGTTTCCCAGATTTTTTCGCTTTGATGAAGTGACCCTTGGGTTGAGGGGTGGAGGGTTTGGTAACAATATTGACCTTTACTCATTTATAGTAATATGCGAAGGTTTGTGAGGTCAAGCAGATAGAGAAATTGATTATACTACCTTTCGAAGTACACGAATTAATTTAAAACTTATTTTGCTGTACGAACATGACTTTATGGTAAAATTTAAAAATATCCTTTTATAAGCCATTGTAAGTATAAAGCTTTAGTAAAATTAAATCTGCTACTTCGTATCTAAGCAAGCTAATACTGAAATTTATCTTGCGGGGAACGAAAGGATATCCTACTTTTAGTTCGCATAGTGCACTTAAGTCTAATATGCTTCCGTATTACGAGTAAAGCCTTGCTTACGATGTGAAAATAGTTAATGTTTATGAGCAAATAAAATTTCGCTACTAAACATTATGTGACATCACAAAAATCCTGTCTAAAATTTTGTCATTTTAAGGCTGGGTTGCACCATCTTACTTTAGCTTTGACAAACGTCAAAAATCTGTCAAACTCCATACAAAAAACACCGGTTATCGCTATACTTACCGTTAAAGTTAGGTGGTGCAACTCAGCCTTAGTTTGTTATTTGATCGCCAAGGTAGTTAATAGTTAGATAACTTTTTTCACATCCTTTAGGAAAATGAAAAAATAAAACGATCAGTAACAAAAACATTTTTTAAACATTTTAATAGCAAGTTCTGAACGTTTGTGCGACTATCTATAGTTACTATCATAGCAACAACTGAAAAAATCCTTCCTAAATGGCAAACCAAATAAACCTACACATTCTTACAAACACAACAAACGCTCAAGTCTTTCAATAAAGATGAAACCAGATATAAATATCCCGACTCCTGAAATCGGAGAAACTTTTCCAGGATGGTAGCGAAGGCAATAAATTTCATAGAAAAACTTAACACCTCCGAGTCTCTTGTTGCTCCGAGCTAAATGAGCCGGCACAATGCGATGCGCCGACTTGAGATACGCCTGTTCTTTTTACTTAATCGGTGTCGTGACTTCTGAGACGGGCCTTATTTAAATCCGAGACAGCGCTCAGTCTGATAATGGTCGTGTTGAATTCACATTTTATAAGAAACTAACTCTTTGGTTCAACACGAAGCCGAAGTGTTATTTTTGTACACATACGAGTAACGTGGCTTAGATGAATGTATAATTACCTATCTTTATCTTTATTATCATATTTTAATTTGTAGAAGAAGAAAGTCCAGTCAAGTATGAAGTTTTTTGATTTAGTATGACATCAGTTAATACTGAAGATAATAATTTTAAACATCAAACTAAATACAATCCAAGAACTAAAGTACTTTTTTGTGATTAGATTACGGTACTAAGATATCAGCTATAGCAGTGACTAGAGTCTTGCATTGAGTTGCATAAAGACTTAATATGATTGTGATCCAGCTGTATCGACAATATGAGTAGTATACCTACTGGGAACTGCCAGAAATAATATTATTACAACTTAGAACATCTAAGCTAATTAGAGAGCTAACCAGTTCTAAAGCAAAGCAAAGCAGTGCAACTGAGCTTCATATTTGCTTAGTATTTGCGACTACGTCAAAGTTTAAAGATACCTTGATGAGACCCTATGAAACTGTCTTTTAGAAACACCTCGGCACTGTTCGGGAATCTGCCGTCAAACTTCGGAAGTGGGGCAAGTGGGAGGAAGGCCCAAGTTTTTGAATATGTGAATTAACTACTCGGTATTCCACGGCTGGTTTTGTATAATTTCATACTTGGCTGATTTTCTCTTGAATGTTTAAGTTCAGATCCTTACCTTGAGAATTCAGACTGTCTCTGAGGAGAATTTTATCGAGATAGTACTTTTTAAATTGGAATAGTTGCCGGAGTGGCATTTCCTTAATGCATTCCTTATAAATTCCACACCAAAAATTCAGTTGAAGGTAATTTTATTTTTCCTTTCTGGAATTGAAAAACTCACAGAAATGCCTCGAAAGCTCTATACATTACTGGGATATAGCGCAATATTTTATTGCAATTTTCTACAAATTTTATTGTATGTTGTTACGGTTGTTCAACACAAGTTACATTCATCTTGAGAACTTAGTCGTAATAAAACATGCTTTGAATATTTTATTTCCTGTTACATAACGTTTTCAGCCTTTCAGACATCAAGTACTGAAGATAGTCTTCATTATTATTCAATTATGGATATGGTTCAGACAGTAGGTAGCCTAAATTTCAATACCCTTTGACTCGCGCTTTCATACACATCGCTTACCCATCTAACGGTTCAATAACATTTGCCCTGAAGAGGCATCAAAAGGTTGTTTAATAAGGTTTTTTCTTATTGCTTCAAACAAGAGTTATATTTCATCCCGATTATGCATCTTTCTGCAGCCGTTATTTGCGCTAACGCGCCAGTGTGTTAATGTCCCATCAATGTATTCGCAAGAGGCGCGGATGACGGATGGGCTTAAACACTATGCACTGTTCAGCAGCTGCAATGCAGCGAATGGGCTGCCAAAATGAGAATTAATTGCTCAAGGACTTGGCACAATTAGTTCTCTAGCTAAATTAAGAATTTAAGGAAGAGCTGTTCAAGAGCCTTCTCAAACGTTAATTTAATGGCAACCATTAAAACTTTTCTAAGAACTAGAGTATCACGGAGACTTAGGGTGTTTTTCCACTAGACGGTAATAACAACGCAACAGCTTGTCAGAATATATGAAATTTTACGTAACAGTCTTATTTGCTCCCTTACTGTTACCGGTGCCATCTAATGAGAAAACGTCTTATGCTAAATTATGTTCGGTGTTTCTTTGTGACCAAATTAAGAATAAAGAGTTGCGGAAAACAACGAAAGTAGTGGATGAGTAATTTACGTGTTGCTGAATAGGAAATGATCCATGAAAAAACAAATAATTTTAGCTATAATGTCCTCTGTTGGATTGACGAACGACATTATGAAGGCGGTATATTATTTTTGCTGGAACATGAAATAAGTACTTTGGCCAAGATAAATTTCCGTTTTCAGTCAGGATTATCGACTTTCCAGTTTTAAGTATTGTCTTGAATAATTATGTAAGTTAGTCTAGTAGTCAGTTATTGCCTATTTTTATTATCAAACGTATTCAGTGACATTAACATTCTGTTATACTCATAAACTTGGCCGCAATACTCTTACAAAAGGTAGCATTAAAGTAAAAACAATAAATGAGAGAATTTCTTTGCCCTACCCTCACAAAGCGAAACTTTTACCGATTTAACTCCACAATGAAAGTCACTTAGTACCTCAACTCGTTCAGAAGTTGTTTCATAATCCATTAAAATGAACTTTTTTCATAATTACTTTACCAATGCAAAGATTTTCTTGGTTGAATAATTATTTTATGTTAATCAACTCATGTTAAATTAGTTCTTCTTCACTTCGTTTACAATAGACTGTATTTTATTTTAATCATATAAAAGGTAAAAGAACAGCTAGTAAAGTTCAATTGGAAACGAGAGACTCACCAGTGTCGTAAAAATCTAGTAAACTCAAATAAAAAATATTTGACATCATTAACAATACGTTCTAATAAATAAACCTTTATAGCAACCGGACCATAAATATTGATAAAAAGTTCCGTTTTAAAATAAATGGCGTGTGTTGCAAAATTTCGAGTTTAATTAATGTACTTAATTATTAAACAATTTAATACACTACATTATACGGTTTTGTACTTTTTAATACAGCACTGAATATTCGGTGCTTAACAACTCAACTTTTAATTACTGCTTGCACAAATGTTACTTGCAAATTGGGTCAACTTAAATGAGAACAACAGAAATGAACTTAACAAGTTTAAAGACGTCTGTAAATTGATTATATTTTATGAAAAGTTCACCACCAAATTGTCATTTTTATAATGAGAATTACTAACTGACTTACATAATCACAATCTCGAGGTAACGGGACTATTCTCACCTATCGTTCCCACCACTGGAACTCCTGTGTAGCCAGGATCTACAGCTTGACCGCCATAAAAACCCAACCAACGAAGGTCAAGTTTGTCCCGGGGGAAAGTTAAACTGTCATTGGACCCGCAACGAAATTAATCAGAATAACATAGGAGGAGTTCGAAATTAAGGTTCGACTTCCCTCCATTGCAAAGCGGATGACAGGTGACAAACAAAGGTTTAAAAGATTATGCACCACAGACAATAAATATGAATTATACAATCTCGAGGTAGCGTGGAATCAGTTTAAAAGATGCACTTTAAAATCTTCCTAAGACAAAGAACTCAGGGTAACCCTCCGACAATTTCGTCTTCATAAAAATGTCACGGCTCAATTATCCGGTTGAGTCATCACAATTAGCGGTTAATAGAGCTTTGTAATTGCAAAACTTTTTCCCCAGTGTCTTGTTTCATAATCTGTCATTTCGCCCCGTACTTCATTAAAGTGTAAGGGATCCTTTGTTATGGCTTTGTTTAAATATCCACTTTTGTTTGGAATTTTCAAGAGGATCCTCAGTTAGGAGGGATTTAAATGGCTTTGTTAGTGACTGTTATTAAAGTTAAAAATTCAGTTGATAAAATAATTGGACGGTTCAAAGTTGAGGAGCTTAGGTCCATACTGAGGTCTGGCGAATTTTTAAATTAAGAAGAAGTTGTATTTGAAGTTTTTAAATCCAGATTTTTATGAAAGCTCCTTTTTAATTACATACATATTAATTAGATTGTAACTGAGCCACGTCTGCTGGTCTGACTCGACGACTCTGACTTAAAACTTCATAATTACTTCAGTGTTTAGCTGCTGCTATAATATGCTGCTCTTATTCTCGTATTTTACCGATATAACAGCGTATTTTGTGAAACTGTCATAGTTTATAGACAAAAATTGCAATAGAAATCACTGCCTATCAACATTGAATAGTAAGGTCCTTCAGAAGATGTAAGAAGGTCTGGGTTTTTGTGCTCGTAAAATATCTTTCAGACCTGAAACAAAAATCATAAAAATACTTTAGAGAGGCATGACTCTTATCTGATGTTGCTTTTAAATTATACAAAGTCTCGAAATAAAATACTCTTTAATAACTGAGCTTCAAACTTGTGCGAATTGTAAACTTTGATAAAATGACGCAGTGAATATAAATTACTTAATGAATTGAGAGTTATTTTTGTAATTCAATTTGGAATAAAAATTACAACCAGCGATTAAATTCAGCACATAATAAGATGATTCGTGAGTCAGTGCAATTATTTTTAAAATGGATTTATGGACTGGAGTTTTAACTGCCTTGTAGTATTTTAATTATTAATGAAATAAATATTATACCTCAATAATCGCTGAAATTCTTGTAATACAGTATCAATACCAGCATGAGTCTATAAATACCACGAAATAATTAATTTGCTATTTGTGTGCTTCAAAGAATAAAGCGTAGAGACTTATCAATATGTAGAGTTATATACTCTAATAAAGCTTCACGTTACGTTGTTTTTGGGGTCGTAGAAGTTTTTAGTTTAATTACCGGTTCATAGAAAATAATTTGTAACATCCAAGAAATATTATGACGACATAAATTCTTTTTTCATTTACCTAATTCATGGAACAATGAAATATCCACGTGTAACTACTAAAATATTGTCAAAGAAAACAAATGGATTTTCTTGTAATAGATATCAGACGCCCCCTGAGCCTTTCAGGTATAAAAACATCGCAGTCAGCTTAATTGTGAAAGCCCTTGAGGAAATTTTACCCGTGTAGGCTGTTGTCAAAGTTGAAGTTACCTGACCTGTAAATATACGGCGTAAGAGACAAATTGACGAATCTTAAACTGGGCTTTGAACTGTTTTTCAATTGATGAAAATAATAGGTACCGTCAAATAATGAAATATTTAAAATAAGGGGCATATTTTTCTAATAAAATATGTCAAGTAAACATCATACGTTATTAGCTTAACGTATTTTTTCTTTTTCT
Source organism: Ostrinia nubilalis (assembly GCF_963855985.1). Lineage (NCBI taxonomy): Eukaryota > Metazoa > Arthropoda > Insecta > Lepidoptera > Crambidae > Ostrinia > Ostrinia nubilalis. The sequence goes on along the minus strand of NC_087095.1, from coordinate 17,237,676 downwards.
CAAAGCATGGCCAAACGCGTGAGTAGGTGTTTGCACATAAATTAATGTAACTTAGTGATTTGATTATTACTTATTTGACTTGAAACATTATTATTTGGAACATAAAAACTTACAAAATAGAAATTACATCACCCCCAGCGTCGCAGTCCGGAATGGTGCCCAGAAGGCTGGCAGCATTGTCGTGATTTTGTATTTTATTTAATGTATTAACAAAAGTTTTTAACCTTGGCCTGCTTTAGTTTCAAGTTACATAATTTAGAGTTAATCTTCTTTGTCTAGACCTAAACTTGGCAGGAGAATTGTCTTCGAGGCATTATTCAGAGATGGCGTGATGAAAACTTACACACAGACAATCCTAATCTTTTAAGACTTGTTGAAACAGAATTCGTTTGCAAAGTTTTGTTTTACTTTAGTGAAGACAAATAATCCATCTTTAAGTATTTGAATTAAATAACGAGATTGATCTTTTACTTAAAGTTATCCAACTATATTTTACTAAAAATCCAAATCTAGTGAATTCACTTAAATACTATTACCTAACAAGACGAGAATCTAATAAATTACGATATAAAAAGCATAGGATCAAATAATATACCCAGTGCTCAGATTATCTCGAAGCAAAAACTCAGAATTGCAGAAACCCTATTTTTGCACTTTGAAACCAGATGTCACCTTTAGATTCAAAGACAAGGAGAACAGAGGCGTAAGACTTATTTAGCAGAAATGAGCGAAACCCACGAAATACCTACTTAATTTTATTTCGTACAAATAGATCTCCTTGTTAATACTATATCTAGACTATCCTCGAACATTTTGGCAGACGTTAACCAAATAAAAAAACCAAGGACCCCGTCCCTCATCGCCAGAAGTGATGTATGACCCCATTTCCGAAACTGATGTGTTTTGGCCCGCGTCTTAGCGATAATTACACCCTTTCTGTCATCCTTACAGCGTAAGCCACAAAGGCGGTTTTCCCAAATCAAATTACGAAACTTAGGAATAGGTAAGCCGATGTATCATCGAGGTAGCATAAATAAGGGAACAGGGGAAGTAAATATTAGCGTTGGTGCGTTTTAATTATTTATGAGTTACAAAGAACATAAATATGACATATTGTTAATCAATATTAACCTACTGACTAATGAACTTTAGAACAAGTAACCCAGTTAATTTTATACATACAGTAAAATAAAAATACTAAAACATTAATCTATATACCGTACATTCGCGATCGGCAGAAAAAAATATTCCCAGAAAGAGTTTACATTGTTGGTAAAACTATTTTCGATGTTACCCGTAGCGAAGGCTGCTGGTGACCGAAGATAACACATTTTCTATGTTAATTTCAAAGTATCAACATAGAGTGCAGGTCTACGAAATGGGGTCATGACGTGAACACAACGATACTTTAATGTTGACTTTACTAAGCTTTATATTTGTGTTGTAATTGTAACCAATCTTGATTTTGTTTTGCAACTTACCTATTTACTTATCTCATGGGTTTCAAGTTTCAATATTACTAAACAACTGAATACTTACTTATTTGAAAAAAAAATATTAAAAAAAAGTTGTTTCGAATGAAATTCCAAATATCGTGAGCAAATAATTTAAAATGTAATTTATTATTGAGTTATAGCTGTTCCATCAATCTGTATAAATCGTAGAACTTTTTAAATTTAAAATGTTTGATTTTTAAGTTAAAGGCACAAATATACAAACCCTCTTGGGGCGTACTTATGACCTCAAATAAATCGAATTACTAATCTCAAGACAGTTGTCAAAACTTCTGAATAAAATATCGATGTTACACTTAACTTTGGAAGACAGGGCTAAGTCAAATGTGAAATATAGCAAGCTTGAAATAATTTTAGTTTTATCTCTGTTAGACTAGACACGAAACATAGAAGCAAAAGTGATTAAATTTCTTCTTGACATAAGATAAAATAAAGCTAAAAAGAACTGCTATAAGTCCACACGTTGTTCTTTACCGAAGGGCAGAGAAGAATATTTTGGTTCTGAAGGCTGTTGGACTTCGCTGAAAGTCAATGAAACACAGGCGTATGTTTATCACTGGACATAACTGATGTTACCATGACCTATAGACAAAATAGATGCCTGTATCATTATATTTTATCAATTTTGCCTCAGTTTGGTTACAATTTTGCTGGCTAGTGTCAACTTAACTGTGTCTGAACCTTTAAGCCTCATAGAGGAGTTTCTATGATTTTATCGTCGTCTAGGCTGACGCAAGTATTCCATATTGCGGCCCAAACTCCTATTGGTTGTAAAAGTTTGTTATATCTTGCTTCACAGTTATTAAATTATTTACTAATGACGTACTTAAGTATGATTTCAAACCCAATGAATAAAATAGTCGAATCAGAAATGAGGAGATCCGTAAACGAACTAAAGCTGACACAGCCCGACGGATCAGCAAGCTGAAGGAGCAATGGGCAGGGCACATAGTACGCAGAACTGACGGCCGATGGGGCAGCAAGGTTCTGGAGTGGAGGCCAAGTACCGGAAAACGCAGCGTGGGACGTCCACCCACAAGGTGGACCGACGACATCATAAAGGTAGCAGGAAAGCGCTGGACGCAGGCCGCTGCCAACCGGGTAACATGGAAAGCATTGGGGGAGGCCTATGTTCAGCAGTGAACGTGCTATGGCTGAGATGATTATGATGATGGATGAATAAATAGCCAGTCTCTACAATTACATGTATATTGTACACTACTTAATATGACGCAAGTACACAATTTTGAATAACTTTTTTTGTTTAATTCCTTATGCCTGCGTGTTCATTTGTCAAAGGGAAACTTTGAAAGATGATAAAGAGATGTACCCCCGAGATATGGGATGACAAAGGCCCTTTGGCCGGAGTACACCTTAAGTAGTCCCGCGCGCGCCGTAGATAAGATGAACGGGCTACTTTATAGGGCATGTCGCGACACATCGGATTATGAACAAAATTTAGTCTACTATTGCGTTTTTATGTCAGAGCGTGAGTAAAAAGCGTAAAACTCGTGGAACAATGATTTTTATATAATATGGCCTACGTACATTTTACTGTCATATTTTTTATATTGTTACTCTATAATATGTATTGTACTGAGTGCGCGACTCACCAGAGTAATATACGTTTCAGATTTCATTTCATGATAGCTTCGCTACTTCCTTTTACGTTAGCAAATACTTATGTGAAAATAAATATTAGAAGCTACCACGAATGTTGACCCACTTTGTCTAATTCTCTTAAATGCAATGTAATTTATATGTAAACTTTGAACTTTTGAAACTTAAAAGATGAGCACTTTTCTGATAATATGGGTTAGTCAAATTCACTCCTGTTTTCAAAATATTTTTGCATTTTTATTCCAATCCCAGATATTTTCCATAATTCATAACATTATCTACGATCAACTATTAGTTACACGCGACTAACTGTGACAATATTTATAGAGCACAGAAAGTAATAAGAAAATGCGAAGGCATTAAAAGAAACGTCATAATCCTAATAGATTTACGGCGCGGAAATAGGAAAGATTAGTCGCCGCGTCGCGGGTTTATTGTGTTTCAGCTCCAATATAAATTGTACTTACATTTATTAAATCTCAGGGACCCGGTTCATCGAGAAGAGAGATAGAGACATTTGTTGTAACGGTTTGAAATTTTCAATGAGTAGTCTTGTAACTGATAGGTTACATAACTGATACAAAAATTTACAAATACCATCTGAAGTAATTCGAAGTTTGTTTGTGTGTTTTGTGTTAATTTCCACGGGGATAAACCGCAAAATCTCTAGTGATGCGATTTCTATTTAAATAAACATACGCCTGTATTCACAAACATTACTATGAGTACTTACAGTGCACGTGGACGCACAGGGTGATACACGAACAAATCACAGAGCTTTATTCAACGCTGTGCGTTCGATTTGCTGCTTTACTTAAGCAAGGATTGTTTATGAATACGGGCGATAGAAATTATGATCACACATACTGGTGATTGGTATACATACCGGGCTATTATACTTTCGGACTACAAACATTCTATGTATTTTTTATGTTACGTTTTAATTGTATTTGTTGTATTTTATCTACATCATTTTTTTTTCACTGAGTTATAATAACGATATCATTCCCTGTTAGAAGCCCCAACAATTCTCCCACTAACGTTAGAATGTTACATTTTCGCATAACGTTCCAATCACACGTGTCGAGCTCAATGTTCGGTTCGCCAATAAGATGACACGAACAGCCATTCAGTATTACATATAAATGCGTAAATGTGTACTCGCCTTTATATGTATTCACGAATTTCCACTAAAATCATGATACATCTAATAATAACCGAATATAATACCCATTAATTATTTTTCAAGCCCCAATTATAACATTTTCACAGCAAAAAAGAACATTATTTTGTAAAAATCCGCAAGTTATTTCAGGTACACTGAAAATTTATTCAACTTACCAACGGAAAATTTTCCCGACCAATTGGAATTGTTTGCTCTGTTTATTTTAATTTGGAAATTCACAACTACGTATAAGTAGGTACGTGCTAGTAATTTTAATTCACATGAGAGTAAAATGATCATTTACAAGCTTTAGTAGGTTTACTAAATTTTAATATTAATTACGGTCTATTTGAAATTGAATACTTTTAACGATTTATAATTTAAACTCACGGTATGGATACCATATTTATTTATTTATTTATTTATTTATATGGCATACCAACAACATATATATTATACTCTTATGATTAACATTTATGAACATAACATTTCTGATATATATGTCACTTAAGGGTAAGCACAACATTCAGACGGAGATTTAAAACGAATACAAAAGCGACTCGCTAAACCAAAAAAAAAAACTAATAAGTAATAACAAGAAAAAAAGCGTGCCCTACATCGCAGAACTTAAGTGCTTATGCAATTTATCTTTAAATTTAGGGTGCTTATCGTAAAATACATCCAAATCCCGAACCTTGCTCTGTAGTGTGTTGTAGTCATTAAGGAGTCTGTACATAGGAGATTGACGACCCAAATTGGTTTTCGTAGCCGGTATCTTGAAAATCTTGGTGATTATGTGTCTAGGATATCTGTATGGTATGGAGAGGCAGATACGCTGAAGGAGACTGCTACACCTCACCTGACCATTCAAAAGTTTGTGCAAAAAACACATGCTTAAAAGAAGTCTACGGTCGCTGAGAGAAGACATTTTGAGCTTGTCGAGGCGCTGTGTATAGGGAGCTCTATGGGAAAATTCGCTAGAGCAGAAGGCAAGATGTCTGGTGAAAGCTCGCTGAACACTCTCCACCCTCTGAGAGTGTATGGCGTAGTATGGATTCCACGATGTGGAAGCATACTCTAGGTTACTGCGCACCAGTGCATTATAGAGGATGATTTTAGTGCTCTGCTTAAAACCTTTACTATTTCGTTTTAGAAAGCCAAGCATACGGGCAGCCTTAGTGACCGCCTTATCAACATGAGAGATAAAAGTTAACTTGCTGTCGATGACAACGCCCAGATCCCGAATTTCCCCAACTTCACCAAGTACTACTTTATCGATCCTATAGGTGGTAGCAAGCGCCTTTCTTTTTCTGGCATACTTAATGTGAAAGCATTTAGTAGGATTCAGGGTCATATTGTTGGCGTCACACCAATCTTTTATTTTGTTTAGATCTATTTGTATAAGGTTGGAGTCAGCAAGGGACCCAACAGTTCTGTAAACCTTAAGATCATCGGCGAACATGGATATTTTGCAATGTTTGATTTGAGCTGTTAGGTCGTTGATAAAAATTAAGAAGAGGACCGGGCCCAGGTGTGAACCCTGGGGAACTCCAGACCTAGACAGATATGTGTCCGAGTCATAGCCATTAACTGCAACACGTTGGTGCCTGTGTGTCAAGTATGACCTAAACCAGTTCAGCAGAGAACCACTCACACCAAGTACACTCAGTTTTTCCAAGAGAAGCCTATGATCGACCTTATCAAATGCGCTGCTAAAATCAGTGTATACTGCATCTACTTGGGAGCCCCTATCTACTTCCTCACATAGATCGGATAATAATCCTTATTAATAATCCTTAATAATATTTTAATACTCTCGAACGCATCTTAATTACCTTTTAAAATATTACAAACAGTTGAAATTGTTAATGACCTTTACCTATAAGTATGTTACCTATTGGTTTGCTCTTAATATTTGTAGGTTGAAAAGCACAAAAAGCTCACGTATGCCGAATAGTAATTCACAGTTTGAAAACTTTATTTATTCAAATTCAAAAATACCTGTTCGCCGGTAATCTTAATCCACTGGAGGGCCGTACCTCATCTGACGAATCGTCCTCCCGCGGCCGCGGATAATGGAGCCGCGTAATTGGCGCGCATAACAAATGGGGAATTTTCCGAATTCGTATTGAATTCGTAACTATCCCGCTGACAAATGCCGGTTGTTTTGCCGGTTTAAATTAAAGTATTGATTTATTAACGGTATCGGATTTGCGAGTTCGATGATTCGGCTTGGGGACGGTGATTAAGTAACTTTTGGGCTTAATTTTCTTCGGTTCTTTCGTTCTGTTCTTAATTATTCACTGTTAAAAATTGTTTTTAATGTAGATAAGATAGATTTTGCAAACATATTGCGCATCGGGTTATAAAGAATAGCCAAAAATGTAATGTACGCTGAAGCTGAAGCCAGACAGAAACTAATTTAGATACACCCACGCAATAATATGAACGGCTTATGATAGACTAGCGGCCGCCCGCGACTTCTTACGCGTAGATCTCGTCCCGTTTTACCCCCTTAGGGATGGAGTTTCGTAAAATCTTTTCTTAGCGGATGCCTACGTTATAACATCTACCTGCATGCCAAATTTCAGCCCGATCCGTCCAGTGGTTTGGGCTGTGTGTTGATAGATCACTATGTCAGTCAGTCAGTCATTCAATCAGTCAGTTTTTTTAATTTGGCATACATAACGTTACATTTTTATCCACCTACGCTTTTACACGCTTCGCTTTGGATTCTACAAACAAGTGAAGCGCGCACTGGTTTTCTCACACGAAGGCGTGGATACTCTTAACTTTAATTCAACTTTCAGAACTCGTGCACTTCAAAACGCATTCTCAGTTGTGTTTTGCTAGACTTAAGCTGCAGTATACTTAAGAACTCTAAGAACACTTACATGTACAGTGTACCTCCATAGTATCGTGTTAGTGTTCATTAGCATTTAGTGAATAGGCCGGCAAACTTCTCGGAGTATTGTTCGCCTCCAGTTTTGTTATTAGACTAGTTGTAGTAGTTGCAATAGACCATTACAGGCACAACTTATTACACCGGCCAGATAGGGAAAGTTATGCAGGATAGGTGAAGTTGGGATGTTGTGTTTGTATTGCAATCTCTGTAATTATGGAGCAGCTGAAAGCTGTGATATTCCCTGGTTGAGTGTCTCTTTAGTAACTTTTTATTCGGGAAAATAAACATTTTGATGCAACAAACCAAAATAAAGACTAGATGTAATTTAGAGTAAATTACGATAAGTGTGAATCTGTAGCTATGTTATTTTAGATTACTGTGAGGAGAATTTGATGAAAAATACAAAGAAATAAGGATGAAATTAGAAACGAGGACGGCTCGTTATATTCGTTTAACGTATGGGTAGAATTTGGCTTTAGCCCAAAGTTAACTACCAGAAGGTGCTTTTTCGTTTTTTTTTTGTGTATGTGAAAGTGTCTGTGCTATATAGTTTTAAAATAAATAGTAGGTATTCAGACACGCACGTTGAAGTTTATTAAGTTACATTAACATTAATACTGGATGTTTCCGAAACATATCACCTGGCTAAAACTCGGGCAGCACAATAATACACGTAATAAAACACCTCGTGTTTCTATTATTTAAAGTTCCATCTCAAAAACCAGTAACTTTATTAAAACAACATTAAAACTCGGAATCCAGTTATCTCTTTATTAGAATTGATTCCGGGCTCGAAAGTTTCGGATGTCCCGGTCCCAAAGGATATCCATTTTAATTAGAACTACCCGGCAGTAAATAGTTCATGTTTAGGAGCCAACTAATAAACTAGCGAACATTCGTAATTGGCTTGTAAAACTTAATGGTGCCGCCTGATATTAATTTGAAGGGTATTAATGCTTTGTTTGCGAATTTAATGTCGGCGAGGGTAGGACAAGTGACATTTAATTACAATTTGTGATGAGCTTAGACAAAAGCAGAAACTATAAATATCTAAGTTGTATCATATATCCCCCAATGATTATTTACACATCGCTTGGGAGAGGCCTAGAGTTCAGCAGTGGACGTCCTGTGGCTGAATGGTAATGATGATGATCATACATCATAATTTCATTTCATTTACAGTTCGTATCCCATAAAGACGAAGTTTGTTATTGTACAGTTTTAATTTGATAGAGTTTCATCCGTATTTAGATTCCAAGAATATTCCTTTTCCAGAAACCTATTATGCAAAGCGTTAAAAATAAACAGCGTGTTAGTTGATCGACGCTCGTGATCGACAGAGGCATTACGGCGAGCCCCTCAAATCCCCGGTGCCCCAAGTCGCAGAAACCTCTGGGTTAATTTAGCATCTTTGCAACATGAATAAATTGTGTTTAGCCATATTCGGAGCAAATATCCCGCACTAAACCGATCTCACCGATATATCAAGACAGAATAAGCGCGGAAAAATTTTAATCAGACGTAATTTAGTGGAAGTAAGCCCCTCCCGGAGCGAAAAGGATGTTTTTGCGACAGCATAGTCTACAATAGAGTAATACACAGAAGCTTTAGGTCAGTGATCTAAAATGTTTTTTTTCTTACATAAATAACTGAAGACATAAGTACGTAGAATGCCCTGTTAAGTGATGTTCGTTAAAAGATTTTGAAACATGAAGAAGTTAACATTGTGGTGTAAGATTAAGAAAGAGAAAACAGATAAACTTATTCTTTCAAAAACGGGAAACTGTGCACGGTAAATATCTGAAGTATGTATGTATGCTCTCCCAAAACTATAGTGCAACTAAATTGTGATTGTTTTAACTTCAACTTCAAGGTTGAGTTGCACCATCTTACTTTAACTTTGAGAAACATCAAAAATATATAAAATGTCATAGAAAAAACACAAATTGTAGTTTCTGTTAAAGTAAGATGGCGCAATCATTATCATTTAGTTTAAAATAGGTAGTGAGCTTACTGAACGCCTTCTATTTTACACAGCGTCGACAAATCGACTCCTGCGAGAGAATATTGCTTACCGGATAAAAATGTTGTTTCATTATGTTAATGCAATATATAAAATCCATTCATCATGCACGTATAAAAATATAAGAAATGTAGCTTTATGGAGGTTGCGCTTAGACTCGGGTACCGTAATGTATCACGTTTACTTTTTTCCTGTAATTCATGTTTTTAGTGTTGTTATAAATCATTTCTATCGGTCTGTGTACGATGCCCTCGAAATGAAAGTTTAATTTATTCACCCATGCATAAAATGAAATATTTCCCCAAAAAAACTTTTATTCAAACACATCACTGGAACACAACTCCAAATTAAGTTAGCTTAAGTCCATTTCAGTTTTAACATTTCGCTTTTAAAACTGAATGAACAAAACAGGAACCGTCTGATTCTACTTTAAGTTACAAGGCTTGCATTAACCGCAGTAACTTTCCCGTTCTTGTTACCTTATCACACAAAAACCGATCGCTTGAACAAACCACGTTGAGCAAAAGATACTCGCAGAGATCTTTTCAAACTCAATGCTCAAAAAGTACCTGTATTCCCTCTCCACTCCCCAAAGGAACATCCCGAATGCCCACAGAAACATTATAGATCCCGCAGTTCACCGCATCCCGACATATCCCCGTACAGATAGTTCCATGTCGGTTCCTGGAATATTGTCAGCAATCCCGTGGGATAGATATGCTATAGTTGAAAGTATTTCCTTTGAAAGGGCAATAAAAAGAGCCAATAAAATTCAGGATTGTCTATCGCAGTCTATGTGAGAAATGGAAAAGGTGGCATATTTTACTTTTATGGTCAAATATGAAAATGTTATTAAGGGAACTACATATTTTGAATGGCGGTGTTAGATTCGTGTTCAATTTAAATGGGCATCGCACTCTGCGATGATTATTATTATGCACGTGTTTTTTCGTTAAAATTAGTTTTATTCTTTACTATAAAAAATATAAAGGTCTCATAAGCACAAACTCTTTGCCCGCGCGCCTGGCTGGCGAGAAACTTCTTTTTAATTTAGTTCTTTTGCGATTGTCATTTGTTTTTTCTCTTCACTTTTCTACCTTTGGCATTAATGATAAGGTTATTACGTTAGTTTTTGTATTCATAATGTTCATTTTGTTTATCGTAAAAAGCTTTACAATTATTTAATACGAGAGTATTTCAGTTAATTGCCAGTTGTGTTTAACCAATACTTCATCCTGAGTAACAAAATCTCAATAAATTATCATCCTGCGTATCAAATATACCTAACTTTAACTTTCTAATAAAAAAAAACATATATTTACCAAGACAGTCAAGTTAAAATAATAAGCCTTATTTTTCCCAGGAAATACTTATTATTGATTCTTTTTTTGTACAATATTGTCTGCTTGTTCCAGATCTGCCGAGGTTCGTGGGTCCAGGGTCCAACGTCACGGTGGCCGTGGGAAGAGATGCCGCGCTCACGTGTAGGGTCGACAATCTACAGACGTTCAAAGTGAGTGCCGTTACAACTAGAAACTTTTGATAGGGTAGCGACCACATCACACGACACGCTATGTGTAGAGTCCGTGCCAATTGAAACTGGAAATAAATTTAGTTAGCTTCTGTCTTTAGTGAATTGAGTAAAAATTAGTTTTGCAAAGTGAAGTAATATTGAGGAAACTGACGCCCGTATTCACAAACATTTCTATGACGTCTCACGACGCACAGGGTCACACGTGAGCCAATTACTAAAGCTCTATTCAAAGATGTACGTTCGATTTGCTGCGTCACTTAAGCAAGCATCGTTTGTGAATAGGGGTGTGAGACACTAGGTTTTTTTGAGTCCATTTTTGTCTCTATATTTATTACAAAACTAGCGACAGGAGCAGGTCGCTAGTTTAGCTTTCACAGGTATATTGTACTAAACATAAAAATCTTCCACTTGTATCACTCTGTCTCAGGGGTGGCCAACCGGTCGATCGCGAATATTAGTCCAGTCGATCGTGGCAAGGCAAAAAATACTACATGATTGTGTACTAAACTATGCTGTTTCATTTAAGATTTCAAGAAGTATGTAAGTAGATCGCCCAGGGTTTCGTTGGTAAACAGTTGATCTTATGTTTAATCAAGTTGGCCACCCCTGCTCTATCTATTTAAACTGTATCAAAATCCAATACGTAGTTTTAAAGATTTAAGCATATATAGGGACAGCCATTGGAAAGCGACTATGTTTTACTATGTAATGATGATGTCTAATCTATTGGCACGGCCTTAGTTACCTACATCCCTGAGGATCTCATTTGCTATCATAGATGTTACATGGCTTGATTGCTGATGCACGCGGCATACATTAACGTATATATTAACACGGAAGTGACCATACAATCAAGTACCTACGTGATTGCCTGTTATCATTTGTCATTCCGTGTATCCTTGTCTTGAACCCTTAAGACGAATGTCATAAATGGGAATCACCATTAAGATTTGAAGCACTTTAAGGAGAGTTTTAGAATCGCGCTGACCGCTCGCTGATCGTCGGCGCTGACAGATCAATATGTACCTATTTAATTGAAGGGAACGTTCCAGAGTGACGCTTATCGCTCGGCGCCGACGCTTCATACATTTCGGCTGTCAGCGCTGACGGTCAGCGTGCGTCAGCGTGACTCTAAAACCAGCCTAAGTCTCTCTTGGACTACCATTTCAAACATCCACACGGCGATTCCACCTTTAACCACTATACTGCGGAGTAGTCCCAAACAACCGAGTAACTTTCTTACACAATAGTCAGTGATTAATATTAGTTTCCGCACATTTCCCTTTTATTCTTTCGGCCAACTCCGTATAAGTTGCTCGCACGCACGAAAAAGTAATTTATAGAATTAATTGGCAGCTATATTTTCAATTACACACGAGTTTACATAGTACACGATGATAATGGTAGGCTCTTATCGAGAGCAAATTTATTTAAGCCACTATTATTAAAACTCAGTGATGAGGGTTGTATAAACAGCGACTGTGTGAACTTCATTGATTCAAAAGATTCAGTTGTTGCGTTTATAAAAGCTGAAGAAATCTTGCTTGAATTACGAGTACAACCGTAATGGAGAAGAAACAAAAGCGACCTATTGACGGAGTTCCACGGTGAGTGTGATGAAATGCACTTGCCAACTTTAAAGTAAATCTTATTTAAGTTAGTTTTTAAAGTAAGTCAGTACTAACTTTAAAAATTAACATACTATTCTATACTATTCGTTATTATCGAACGACACCATGCTTAATGATATAAGTAGAAGAGTTAAATACCTTCCCACTTTGTGATTATATGTATTTCTCAGTTTTCTAGACGCAATGACTACTTATCATAACAATAGTGTTTAAGATCTTCCAATTTCAGGCACCTTTCTTTTGAGAACCGTTAAAGTACTAGGTACCTAATTAATATCCATTCTGTGAACATCTCTAAGACTGAGTTGCACCATCATACTTTAATTTTGACAAACATCAAAAATCTGTCAAACTCCATCCAAAAAACACTGGTTATTGTTAAAGTTATGGTTTGGCATGACAGTTGAGTAGATCACTGGTGAGTATCTTTGACCTTTATATTCTGACCGTTACGCGTAAAGGCAATGCTACTGAATCTATCTAGCTCGTAACTCGTTCGTGAGCTATCTCATTAGTCGGTAACGACTGCAAACGAGTTACAGTGAGGGCACTAATGAAGTCAAGGCGCAGCTCATGTATCTAGTTCATAAGTCGAGATCGCGCGTAATGAGAAACTTGCCGGGGGCACTAATTAGACTAATTTTCTCTCGCTTATGTTGATTAAGGTTTCCAAAAACTAAATGGAAGGTTTTAAACGTTTGATTGATGACTCATTAAATAACGATAATAATTTTATATTTGCTAAGTTTTCCTAACGTCTTTAAGGCCTCAGCCTCGAGTTTAGCGGGCAGCGGGGCGGGAGCGGCGGCGGCGCGGGAGCGGCGGGATCTTATGCGTAAAATCAAATAGACCGGTTCTCGAAAACAGCGGCGCGGGAGCGGGCAACGAGCGGGCAGCGGCGCGGGAGCGGGCAACAAGCGGGCAGCGCACTCCTTCTTTTGCCCACAGTAAATCGAGCGTTAGGAATAAATTTGAATCGAAATAAAATTGTCGCCGTTGTTCAGACATATCGTTTGCGAATAAAAACAAATATCTCGACAACACAACCCCGAACACAACACTTCGCCGCTAAAGCGCCGCGCGAGCTGCCCGCTTGTTTCGAGAACGGGTCTGCGTTGCCCGCCCCGCTCCCGCGCCGCCGCCGCTCCCGCCCCGCTGCCCGCTAAACTCGAGGCTGAGGCCTAAACGTTAGCTGTCCCAGCTAATAAAAGTAAAGTGTATAAATCTGAGTTTGGCAACCCTCCATAATGTAAATGTTTATGTCACTAAACAATAACGTCCACTTTCTTGAAAGCGGAAAGATTTCTCTCGTTTTTTTACAAGCTTTATATTGACTTCACTTGTTAGTATGTGTGGGACAAATCTTGCAACTGAATTTAAGACCACTTCTCCTCAACCGATTGAGCTGAAATTTGGTACACTTATGTAAGTACGATGACAATGCAATGTTATGGTACCATTGAGCTGGTCTGATGATGGAGTCAGGAGGTAGCCATAGGAACTCCTAAACGAAACGGCGGAAACTTATCGAGTTTGGGTTCGTTGTATTCGACTTCTTGAGCACTTTGGTGCTAAATAATGACCCAGAGATTGAGATACAACTAAAAAGTGTAAAATAAAATTATAATAAAAAAAAACTTTTTTAAAAACAAGCTTTATCCTGAAATGCAGTTGTACTAAAACGAAAAAATAATTGTATGCTTGGTTCAAAGAATTTCGAAAGCTTGTAGCGCAAACAGAAAAAAAGAGGAATAAATTCCATGCGCAATACAAGCTTTCGAAATTCTTTGAACCTATTATTTTTTCGTTTTAGTACAACTGCATTTCAGGATAAAGCTTGTTTTTAAAAAAGTTTTTTTTTATTATAATTTTATTATTTGAATTAATTCTTCTTTTCATGTCTTCAGTCTTGATGTGATTAAAAACATCATCGACAATCGTCTTTTGTTACGATATCCGTAACATAATCTGTCATTTTTAAGGCAGAGCTCCTGAATCTGTTTACGTCATGACTAAATAAATATTAATGACTAAGATTTAGGTACTCGTACGAATTTTCAGAAAAGCTAAAACATAAAAAATCGTGCTTCTTCCTATCGTGTCGACAACAAACTTACACAGTGTCAGCCCAAAAATCCGACTACAAGAGTGTTGTCAGCAGCATTAATTAAATCCTCTTGCGTACAGTTTGCTCGGGCACTCAGTCACTCAGGGCACAACATCATGTGCTTCATCGACAGGGGAACAAAACCGCACCTGCACTCCACGTTTGAAAATTGTGCTAAATGTTTATCATAAGTCAAAGATTTTGGTATCCATCTTAGTCGTTTCACATTTTTTCAAACTTCAACCGTAATCTTGAACGTTAGCTATGCGACAGCCAACTGCAGTCCGGATTGAAACTAATGTCGTGGCGAGCGACTGAGACAAATGCTCAGCGTCCATTAGGTAGCTGGGATAAGTCTCATCCTAGCTGAGAAATACCTTCGCTGTCAGAACTAATGGAAACCTCGGAATTTGTAAAACGAAGTTGTAAATGAGAACCCTCCTTTTGTTGAAGTCGGTTAAAGAAAAGATGTTGATTGTGATAATTCCAGCTTCAGTTATACGGTTGTCCCGTAAATTAATAACAACCTTACTGCCACATACTTTGCACATCACGGTGAAAATCTTTTTTTGATCTATGACTTTTGCAAAGTTGCATAAAAATTACTTGTCTTCCCATTACAAAGTTTAAATCAACCGATTGAATTTGTATAGAATAATAAAAAAAAATGTACATTTTTTAAAAGTCATCAAGAACAAAAGTTGATCACCGCAATGTATAAAAAAAATTATGTGTGTAAGGTGTTGTAAATTGTTACGGGATATCCTGCATAAGGAACAAATGGGACCAAAATTTATTATGAATTCAAAAACTTCTGATTGTTTTTTCCTATTAAGCCCGCTACTTAGAAATTACTAAAGTACATCACAATCGTTAAGAATTAATCTGTGCCCTTTGAGATTGGTGAAATTGCAAAACTGAAACTTTCCACTCGACGATTTACGGCGACTTACCAAAGAATTTCCTTCAACCAATTTAACTCCGTAATTAGATTTCAAATACACTTTTGCGATTACGATAAATTAAGACGAAAGATTTCACTTTTTGCTTACACAGCTTTTTATTTTATACGGCACTTCGCTTAAATGTTGGAATTTCTTTAATCTAAACCATTTACTTTGATATCGTATGATTAAAACGTCATGATGAATTTCATTAAAGGTATTTTTGAAATCATTTCCTTAGCATAACTTGTAACCTATATTAAAATACCTAACAAATAAAATTAAATATATTTTAGTATTTTGTACCTATTACCAAAGATGGCTAAATTTCAGCTAACTAACCGATACTTTCATATTTTATTCAAATTAAGAAAAACAGCAGAAAATTGTATTGTATTCGAATCATATTAGCTGAATAGATATTCATTCAAAGTCAGTCATTGAAAGCTATTTATTTGGAACTTCAGCAATTAATAATTGCTTGCTCTATTTACCCTCAACAAAGGCAGTTGTTAATGGAAATTACTAACGAATTTGGTCGTGATGCATAGACTTATATAGGTTTTGCTACTAGATACGTTATTGATTTATTTATAATTTTAACATAACATTAGATTAAAATAATGAAACTTCAATCAATGAAAACGCCATGAAACAATTTTACTAACAATAGCTTTTGCTCGCGGCTTCGCCCGCGTTAATTATTGTCATCCATTATCCTACTAATATTATAAATGCGAAAGTTTGTGTGGATGTCTGGATGTTTGTTACTCTTTCACGTAAAAACTACTGAACGGATTTTGATGAAACTTTAAAGTATTATTGTTTATAACCCATAATAACATAATAGGCTATAATTTATGACGATCTGTGACAAACGAAATTTCACGAGAGTGAAGCCGCGTATTCTATATTCTATGTTCATCACCAGGGGTAATGTAGACATTTTAATGGTGAAAGGTTTTTTCAAATCGATCCAGTAGTGTCGGAGTCTATTTAAAACAAAGAAACAATCAAATCTTTCCTATTAATATTAGTGTAGATTGAAATAAATTGGGTCTCAGCCGCTACCAATCAAGCAAGGGATGATGAAATCTCAGTCTACATTATAATTTCTCGTTTCAAGAACTTGCTATCAATTTTGGACAAAGATATTGGCAATGACAGCTGCTCTTTATTTCAATTTGTGATTTCGAATGTTACTTATTAAAATGTGACATGTACGAAAAACAATTTTTGTTGCGATGACAAAAATTTTCCATTGCGTATTTTATTACTACAAACTTCAGGCCTTCACCCATGTAAACCTTAACCACGGATTTGCGCACATTCTACTTCCTACTAATATAATAAATGCGAAAGTAACTCTGTCTGTCTGTCTGTCTTTTTCACGCCTAAACCACTGAACCGATTTTGATGTTTGGCATAGAGATAATTTGAGTCCCGGGATAGGACATAAGATAGTTTTTATCCCGGTTTTTGAAACAGGGACGCGCGCGATAAAGTTTTTCTGTGACAGACAACATTCCAGGTGGGCGAAGCCGCGGGCGGAAAGCTTGTTCTTAATATTTTTTCTGAGTCATACCTAACTATAAATTGATTATGCTGATTTTATTGTTAATTTAAAACAATTTTTAATAATAATACGGATCGAAAAGTAATCTTTGATATGACTACGACTTCATTAGAAACGAAATCGCCCGCCTTCAGTCGATTTAGAGTAATTTACGTTTATCTAAAGCTGAGTGCTCGGTGTAGCCATCCCTTTGGACCGAATCTACATAAACCAAGTCTGAGTTATTACTTGGATCTGCCGTTACGTCACATGGACGTTCGTGGTCTGTGGTACGAATTGTCTTCGTACAATTTGCTTCTCTGGTTTGAGACGCTATTGTTTAGTTTTTTAGATGTAGCAGCAAAGGTGTTTAAAATGTTTAAGTAGAGACCCTACCTTTAAGGGTTCAGAAGCCGGTCATGGCCAAATAAATGAAGAATAAATGAGGACGTAACAGCAAGAGCTTTAAAATTGTTTATATAGATACCTTTTGGGTTTCAGCAACCGCTCATAGACAAAAATGAAGACTAAAATAATGACAAAAAACTTCAATATTTATCTATAGCTAGGTCTAATTGTGAAACAATGTTTTTATTTGCATTGAGATCGAATCTCTAACGGTTTATTAATTAAATCTTTAACCAGCTTTTGTCCGCGGCTTAGCTTGCGTTTCGTCCCCTAGAGTGAATTTTGGATAATCCTTTCTAAGCGGATAATATGCCTACGTCATAATGTGCCTCAGCGCAATTCGTTGGTACAGTCCTGTTGTTCCCCTGGTTGGTTCCAACAGGATTTTTTTTTAATTTTTTTTATGCATAACAAGGCAGGTATTTGACCACAATCGCACCTGATGTTAAGTGGGATGCAGTCTAGGATGGTACATATTTAAATCCTGCATCAATCCGTTCTGTGGTAACTGCCGTTTAAGATATCAATTTATATTTATTGTCACCAGGTGGCGTGGCTCCGCGTGGACACGCAAACCATCCTGACCATAGCAGGCCACGTGATCACCAAGAACCACCGCATCGCCGTCAGCCACGGCGACGGCGCGTGGACGCTGGCCCTGAAGGACGTGGGCCCGGCGGACGGCGGCCGCTACATGTGCCAGGTCAACACCGAGCCGATGATGAGCCAGACGCACCAGCTGCAGGTCGTCGGTCAGCAGATGTGGTTCATATTATAGCTTAGTTTAGATTAAGTGCTCCAAGCCCGTCAGTCATAGGACCAACCCTATTCTTCTCCTGAAGATCATAAGAGGCGACTAAGGGCAAAATGTGCAATCAGGCCTGCCCAAACTGTCTGGCCAGCGTGGGGAGTGTAGGCCAATTCACATGGCGACCAGACTTAAATGCATTGATCGCCATCGCTGCACACCGGCTGATCGCGTGTGATTGCGTTGGTTTTGCTGAACCTTTAGCGGTTCGTTAATAATAAGTAGGTAGGTAATGATTATACAAACCACCTTTGGGTCGCACGTTCCACAAATAAGTTTTCAAATATCAGTGCCACGTTCGACTAAAGATCCCGTTTAGTTCGCCATCCCTCAGCTGCACTCAAACCACACCGCCCAAAGTTTCGGTTCCGCAAGATTCTTAATGATATCCCGTACCTCGCCAAACCTCAGGCGTGACTGAGCAGAAACAATCCTAATGACACGAACACACTGCGGAGTTGCCACGTCACGCCGCTGCAGCTTCTTAACTGTTGCAAACTTTGGGTTGCTAAGCGTTTTGGAGCGGGAAATTTCACGTTACCAATTTTAAAACGTCTACGAGGCAACGCTTTGTACATTAGTGTCGAGTAGGGAGTAGGGGAGACCTAGGAGAGTTGTGACAATTTTTACTTTAGGGGCCATATCTCGCTCAAAAAACATTCCACAGCTATAAATCATATAAATTAGTGTAGCGTCGTTCCTTCTGTTTTCAAAACAATCACCAAAGTTAACTAAAGTATTAGGGTTTCTAAGAAAATCACCAAAATCTTAGACCACTCCCTCTGTCACAACTCTCCTAGCACCGAGGTAAGTTGTGACAGGTACCGAGGTGAGTTGTGACAGCATTGTATTTCATCTATTAGATATAAAAAATACCATAATACTCAATCAAATATGATTTTTTAGCAAAAAAGTACTTTAATCATCCTTTAGTACCTACCAGTTAAAACAAATAGTTATAGGATGTCGTTACACAGATTGAGCCACATTTCTCCAGCTTTCATTTTTCTCCCACGACCCTGGATTTTTTTTAATTATATTTTTTAGCTAATATTATAGTCACTTAATATCTATAGTATTTTCTTTCTTTTCTATAAAAATAAAATAGTCGCGGTGGTATAATCCATAGACGGAGCTTCGCCTTCTGGGTTTACTTGATAAGCCTCTTTCTTCTTAATATATCTTGACAAGTTTAGATTGTAAGAGGTCGCAGCATATCTTAAACTTTAACCCTTTAACCTAATCACTTCATAAGCTAGGTCCTAGATTTCGACTTTAGCAAGCAGTTCCTCTATATGGCTTTCATGTATAGTTATTAGGCATTCTGAATCAAAAAAGTAACTGTATGCAATTATACAAATTATGAACCTACTAACACACAAAAAAAAACATCTAAAAACATCATGGAAATGGCCCATCAGAAAAATTAAGTAAGCTAGGAGAGTTGTGACAGGCTGTCACAACTCTCCTAGGTATTTAAAATGACGACTTGGTTCGAATAATAATTTTTATTTTCTAAACACGATGCGCACACAAAAGATCAGTGCTACATTTTGAGACCTGAATAACCACGCAACTTGAGAAAAAATAACACAAAAGTGCACATATACTAAAACATAATATAAATTGAAATAAAATTTTGAAGAAAAACTTACTTTTCGCATTTTTTTGTACACAGACGTCATATTTACGTAACCGTGCCTCTAGCGCCTCCCGCAGGTACTTAGTCAAGAAGAGCGTCTTAAAAGCAACAAACAAGCGTTTTTACCAGCTTGCTAACTATATTAAGTAAGGAGAAATCGCCCTTGTCACAACTCACCTCTGTCACAACTCTCCTAGGTCTCCCCTATAGTGGAGTGTGAATTGCTGTTTTTGGTCCTATATTTTGGTGGATATTTTAAATCTTGGTATTTAGGACTGTAACATGTTACAAATAATTGATTTTCTTTTTTTTTGTAGTTGTTTTTATACTAATTCTGGAGCGGCAAAGTCTATATCTGCTATGTTTTTTGACATAGAAAATCATAAACAAGTACGCTTTCAAAAATAGTTCTTAGTACGAGTAGCAACGGAACTTATCAATCGAGTGTACAAAACGCATATGTTATAGGAGAATAATAATATGCATGTACCTAGAAATAATTATTTTCTAAACAGTCATAATCTAGAGAATGTAACAAGACATATCTTGCCAACAGTTCCACCAGACATAGACGACGACGCCAGCAGCAGTGAAATCCTTATCAAAGAGGGAGAGAACGCCGCGTTGCGATGCGTTGCGTCCGGCACTCCGCCGCCCACCGTCGCGTGGAGGAGAGAGGACTCCAGGCACTTCAAGATCGACAACCAGACGTTGGGTAAGAACATTTTGGATCTATTTAATCACATCTTTGAAAAAAAAAATTTTTCATTAAGAATACACAAAGATACGGTTAAAAAAATAAAGCAGACAGCTAAGTTTAAAACTTTTTAACGGCCCTTCTACACGTGATTTCATCTACTCACGTAGTCGTACTATACGAGCTAAGAATAGAAACGTAATGTAGTTTTGTAACTACACCCAAAACTTGCTTGCTACATACAATACTGTCAAAGTTTAATACCTGCCGTATTATGCATAGATAATATCAGCAGGTTGTTCACATCTAAATAGTATGAAAATAATCAAAAGATCATAAGAGATTATGGAAAAGTACATTCCTAGTTTTCTACTTCAGTAAAATAGTTTTATTTAAAAAACATGATTTGCATACAGCACGGTATACCGAAGCATCCATGTGTTACGATAATATGGGCGCACAAGCATGTTTCGGCAAATTATTCGCATGCAAATTAATTAACATTGTATTTCAACATAGCGCCTCAGCATAACTGATTTACCTACAAATGTATGCAGTCTTAGCGCAAAAACATTTATTACTTTAAAACTCTATTGTTAGCGAACAAAAGGAGAAGTTAACAGGTGTGCCGCATAGATAGTAGTCGACTAACTAACACTTATATCGTTTAAAGAGACCATGAAATCTTTGTCATTATTTAGTAAGTGCACTGCGCATTTTGTTTCAGTAATTATTTTAGGTAGGTAGGTTCGTAGGTATACCTACGGTGGATATTCGCGGTTAGATAGGTAATGTTAATTCTAGCTTGGTTACCAAAAGTCTTTATCAATAAGGCTGGGTGGCACGCCATCTTACTTTAACTGTGAAAAATGTAAAAAATCTGTCCAACTCCATACAAAAATCACCGGTTATCATCATCATAGTCTGGGTCTGCGGGTGTCTATGGGCGACGGTAATCACTTACCATCAGGTGATCCGTCTGCTCGTTTGCTCCCTGTCACAAAAAAAAGGTACTGTCAAAATAAGGTAGTGCAACTCAGCCTAAATGTGCAAAAAGATCTCAGTTGAGCACAATATAGATGTCAGGGTTGAAAATGTCGCAGTATTGCAGTTGACACTATTATAGAAGGGATGCCAAAATGCTCAGCACCTTTGTAGTAAAATTTCAAAGACCACTTTTACTTCCATTTTCATTGACAGATAAAATAAGTGCATAAATTCACTAGTTGTGGCATAGAAACAATATAAAACAAGCTTAGAATAAAACTGATTTAGCTTATTGATATTATTTTCCAACAAATTACATTAGATGAAATTTCTAAATCATGATGCTAGGATGTTATTTTTTGCAAAGTTTGAAAATTAGTTCTACTCGCAAGAAAAAAAGCCCGTTCCAATGTTCATATCAAACGAATTTCTCAGCTTTGATTAGTTTTCAGCGGAAAAGTCTATTAATATTAAAATAACTATGTAACGGTTCACAGAGAAAGACACGTTTACAAACATAGCATAAATTAAATTACATTGCACACTCAATTGCTTTAACTCAGTTACGCAAATTGAATAGTTTATTTTAACTTAAAGTTGGACCGAGCAAGCAGAGAATAAACAAAGCCAATCACAGAACTAATTCACTGTGTATCAATTAACAGTACCTATAGTTTTATCCGGGGCTCACAGTCTCCGTAAATAAAGCACTGCGAGGCAAAACTGTCACAGTGCCCCGCAGAGCGCGAGAACGGTGCAACAACAAACTGTAGCCAAACAATACCGAAACTTTTGTTGCCGTGGCTACAAATTGAATGTAAGCTCACTTATTTATAGAGTCCACTCGACGAAGTTTTTCAGCCGAAAACCGAGCCGAAACTGTTTTGTTTTGTTTGAATAAACACATTACATAGGTGCAGTCATTGCCCGTTGATAGAGTTGTTTTCAGTTAACATTTACGGCTAACTTTAATTCATTCAGTGTAATAAAATATCACTGTTTATCGTTTGAGACCCATATTTGTTGACAGTTAAGCACAGTTAACAGTATTTCTAAGATTGTAGGTAGTCAGCTCCATTTGGTAACATACTCGTAATTTCTATCTCAGTCCGGCTATTTAAGGCTACGTTTAATAGCGTTTTAAAAAAACTAAAATAATACGTTTCTTGGCCGAAACATGTCCCCAACACTAACCATTTGCATCATTTAAAGAATTTCCCGGCGATTGCAACGCTAAACGTTCGGAACTAACTAAATAATTAAACTGAGTTAAATAAATGCAGCAGCTTTAAACTAATCTCATTTAATTACTCATAAACCAGACTCGCGTTCCCCATTTAGTGTGTGATTATGCGACGCGTAATCACTTTTGAGTCGTGCACACAAGGTTTACTTTGCATTAGCGAATACAGCTCACGTTATAATGGTCACTAATACGCTGATATTTGCACCACAATACAGACATACGTTGGCAGCGATATCATAATAACTCTATGACATTTTCTGGAATAGCTGGTGTTTTACTACGGAGCTACGGCCCCATATGGTTTTAACGGCGCAACTAAATAACATCTACACTCGTATTGTTTTATGATGTTTTTATACAATATTTTTATGATTCTATGTAGGTACATAGTTTTTAGTATGTTAAATGAACTCGTAAATCTTCGGAGTGAAACTTATTTATTCAAACAAAAACTTTTGTACTAAAACGTGAGGTTATGAGATTTAAGCACAAAAATATATACCTACTCGTAAAGACGAACGTAGAAATACATACTTTCTTATGTCGAAATTTCTATTGCGCGTAGTTTTAATTTCACAAGTACACAATACATTATGTATTAAGTAAGTAAGACGAGAAGTTAGTGGTGGTGATGCTAATGGTGTTACGGCAGACATCTAAATTTAAATTGATCTTTATCTTAAAAAGAACCAAATGCAATGGAGTTAAGACTCTTTTAAACAAAAATATCAAGCTACAACTTTATAGTTTTATCTGCACCGTGCAGGCTCCCAATCCGAAAAACAATTTGCGCAATTCTCGGCGATCGCGGATTGCCGGCAAAGCGGACTGTTTAATGCGACTACACAACACTACGACACACGGTGGATCGAGCCCATACAAGGTGTTGGACATGGTGCTTTAAATGCAACTACTTAAAACAAGATTGATTTGCATATAAATTGAAAGATGAGACTTCATTCTATCAAATATCACTTATATCAAGTCATGATCTACTATCATAGTTATGTGGTGCGACCGTAAAGTGAACAAAGTCAAAATCATGGATTTTCTGACTTCTGTTTGTATTATCAATTTATCCAATTTCGTTCACTGGTTTTATGTTATTACTTATTAATGTATTATCTTATACCTTTATCTTAATCTGTGTGTTAAAATGAGTGCCTAAAAAACTTCTAGCTTGGCTATTTTGACGTATTTTTAAAAGGTATTTTTTTTAATGAAAACTGCGTGTTTTAGTTGACATCTTGGGCGATCTTTAACAAACCATGAATGAGAGATGATAGATGACAACGTGGGCGATATTATTACTCAGTTTTTAGACCCTTATTCATCCCTATTTTCGAGAAAATCACAAAAAACTAAATAAAAGCGCCTCATTTTTCCGCATAGCAAAATTAACTTAGGTAAAATTCGTTACACTAAAATAATGTCAGGTAAACCAAAGATGTTTATTTTGGTTTATGAGTTGTTTATCGTGTGCAATTCAGTAAAAATACTCATTAAAATGAAAAACCTCAAGTCAAATAGAGATTTGTATGCATTATTAAAAACCACGATGAAAGATCGCGCTAGTTCTTTAGCTAGGATACTAGAGCTGTTTTCGCATACACTCTCTTCAGATAAACAGAGGTAAGTACTAACGTAGTTAATACTTTATGAACATAAAGAAATACTATAAAACAGATATAGTAAAAAAATCATATTGTCATCATCTCAAAAGATTGTCGTTGAATTTAGTACATACCATACATACATTTTGTATGTATTTTTTTCTTCATTTATGATTGTGTTAGGTAGGTACTGAGTTACACATTTTATTTATCAGATAACTATAAAAATAAAACAATAATTTCATTGACATTGTTTGTCGCAAGAAGAAGTAGTGTCATTATAATGAGCACCAGTTTTTAGCTACAAACGTAGATTGGCTTAGGCAATCTGTTGATTGGAGTCAGTTTTGTAGTCCGCTAAGTCCCTATAAAATTGCATTAGTATGTATCTAACAGCTAACAGAATATAAAATCAAGCTCGACAAAATCGAACAAAGTGATTGTGTGCAATGAAAAATCAGGCGTTTGCAAAAACATTTCTTTCATAAGTTTAACACTTAATGAGAATAAATTTAGAGTATTGTTAGATTATGTATCTAACAGTTAACAGAATATGAAAACAAGCTCGACAAAATCGAACAAAGTGATTGTGTGCAATGAAAAATCAGGCGTTTACAAAAATATTTCTTTAATAATTTTAACACTTAATGAGAATAAATTTAGAGTATTGTTAGACTATGTTACTCTTTAAATATGGAAACAGACCAAAATGAGTGAGTATTTGCTTTTAATTGAACAATAAATACAAGTTTTTCATCACTATATTTTAAGATTTTTTTTCACTTATATTAATTGCCATCTAATAAGTAAAATCTATCACATTAGAAAGATAAACTTGTCAACCTTACACTGTAAAAATTTGAAGTTACTACGTTGACGCAATCTCATTTTATTTTAAAAACACTGAGTAAGGAAGCGATGTCCAACGCTTTGTATGGGCTCGATCCAGTGTGCGACACCTGCTAACGAGAACGCTTCCTGAGAATGAGAATTATCTTGATTGTAGATTCGTGCATTCTCTTGATTGTAGATGGCGGTTGTATTTTAATTTGGTAATATACACTGTGTATCGTATTGAATTTTAGTGTAGATAGATAGAATTTCGACCGACGATCTCGTAAAGGTCGCGGGAAGAGCCTGGATGCGGGCAGCGCAGGACCGTGCATTGTGGAAAACCTTGGCGGAGGCCTTTGTCCAGCAGTGGACGTCATTTGGCTGAAACGAACGAACGAACGAAGATAGAATTTAACATTAAGAATGAAAGTGAGTTTTTGAAGTTGTTTCAATTTCGAATGGAATTTAAAATTATTGTGTTAATGCAGCAATTGGTACCATAAGTTACGCTCATAACTGAATCAGTGCCTGGAGTATGGAAGCGGCACGGTACGGGTGACATTGACATAATTATTATGACGTGCCAGAGCATACAAATCTGAAGCAAATCTGACGTCTCGCTGACGTTTGACGTAACAACGTCCTCCCGTGCCGCTCCCATACCTCAGGTACTTTACTCAGTTAAGCGCTACACCTTATAGTAATGTAACTTTGGTGTAATTTACTTATAGCATTAATTAAGATTTTCTCGGAAATCCATATAATATACGGGTATGTATTTGAGATCGGATATTTATTCGTTAATTAATTATGATCAAAGATTAGATTAGACATTCTCTTGCTCAATTAATAACCCTAACTTGAGCGTTCCTTCATTTAAGACTTCATCTTCACATAAGTACTGTATTACGACATTACGAGTAGGCCATAGAGAGTGAAAGAGGTCAAAATGTGGACTAATTGAAATAATTTTATTGGAACAGAAAAACATCAGTAGGTATAGGACAAAGAAATGATAGGTAACAACACTGTGCCAACAGGCCCCCTGCTCAGCATTTATCGTGATATGCTCAAATTTCTTGACATGCCTGTTTATAGAATAAAATAGCTAGTTTATATTAAAATTGTAGCAAAGAGAAACTGAATATTCAATTTATTTCCAACCTGACTTACAACTACGAAGTCTCATTACGGCAAAACAAATGCACACTCCATATTAAAATATGTTTATTTGGCACAGAATTCATGTGCATGTTAAAGCGTTGACAACCGAAAGTTGCCGACAGCTCGCAACTTTGCTCGGTTTCGTTTTGTTTGGCCTACATGAGCTTACAGTTTCAAATAAATAATTATTTATTCCTACAGTGGGATATAATGAAATAACTTCTATAACGAAAATCATGAAAATATTACACTTATCTTTGTATTTTTGGGAGTTTGTAACTCATTAGCGAAAAGTTGGGAGAAGTGTGTTCTTTTTGTGGAAATGAAAAAAATAATTTTGCATTAATACATAAATATTATTACTAGTGACTGCGACTGCATTAATGGGAAAACTTGACTGAAAAGTTTTACACGTTTCAAAATTTTACTCTACATTGAAGGGTAGAACATTTATCACGAGGAGAGGGATGTTATATTTTTGTCATTTGTGCTGTAATACAAAAAAGTAGTTGAAATAAAAAATATGCTGAAGAACTGTCTTGCATCGATCGTTCGTTCGTTTCAGCCGACAGACGTCCACTGCTAGACAAAGGCCTCCCCCAAGGATTTTCACAAAGATCGGTCCTGCGCCGCTCGCATCCAGGCACCTCCCGCGACCTTCACCAGATCGTCGGTCCACCTAGTGGGAGGCCTGCCTACGCTACGTCTTCCGGCTCGTGGTCGTTACTCATGAACTTTCCTGCCCCAGCAGCCATCATCTCTACGAGCTATTATAAAAAATATATTGAAAATAAAAATACTGCCACTTGAATTGTAATATTGTTCCTTGATCTATTTCACAATGACCATCACATCCTCAGCACATCATACAGAATGAATCCTAAATCTTTTCAGCAGAACAATAAATTATCCTAAATGATCTCTCCCAACCGACCGTGCCGCGGCCGAAACCGATTAATTTGATCAATTAACCGTTCGATTAAGTGATATCGGCTACTTGCGTCGAATTACTTTCGCCGGGCCAATTGTGCCTGCGGGACGGACGTAATGTAGGTAACCACATGAAAGGTTATTGAGTTTCACGGTATTTTACGAACCGAATTTTCGGTGGAATCTAAACAACTCTGGGTGATAAATGTCTGAATCTTCTTCGTCAATATAATGATTGTTTAATAGACTTAAATCCACAAGGTAGTTAGATATTCAGTGCGAGAAAACACGTTAAATGTAGAGTAAACATTATTATATTTGTGCAATTTAATAGAAAATGCTTTGCTTGCAGTATTTTACCAAAATCTAGCTTGCTTTACCCTTTTCAAAGTTATAAAAATGAAGAAAATCCTTAGAGTCCGTCCTTATTAAAACAAAAATAGAAAATGTTTGGTTACCATAGCAGGAGCCAAATAATAAGCTTATCACCGTTAATAGTAACTTAAGATCCTCGTGGAGACAAAAAGGAGTAATTATAGATATGGATCTATTTATGACTGTTCTTTTTATTTATTATTATGACTAGATCCGTTCCGGCATCGTATGGATGTGTCGTCCGGTTCCGTTTACTGTCGAAGACATTAAACATTTGCTTAGGACTTACTAAATACATTGTCTTTATTCAAGTCAATAAATCAATTACCTCGTAGGTACTCAAAGCACATATTTTTTTTGTATTGTATTGTGTATTGTATCTTAGTAATTATAAAACTAGCGGCCGCCCGCGACTTCGTACGCTTGGATCCCATTTTACCCCCTTAGGGGTTGAATTTTGTTAAATCCCGTCTTAGTGAGCACCTACGTTCTAAAAGGAACCCCCATGCAAAATGTGAGACTCCTACCACTTGCAGTTTCTGATATTTCGTAATGAGTGAGTTAGTCAGTCAGTCAATCAGTCAGCGACCTTTCGCTTTTATAGATAAGTATAAATTTTAAACTTCCGGGTTCCAACTAAAACAGAAACACGGGTCTCAATGTGACATTTTTACATGAATTACCTACCTATGAGTATCTTAACTAACTACCAAATTATAATTTCTTGACTAATCTAGATGAACACATCCAAAATCTGTAAAGTATTTTAGGCGTTGTAGCCTTTATGATTTTAAATTCAATACCTGGTCACCCTACCGGGAGCCAGGAATCGATTGGCTCATCCGGGCTTATAGCAACGCAATACCCGTCATTAGGGTTCCTCACAAAAACGGAACAAAGAAATACCATCCCGGATCCGTATTGGGAACGAGATCCACTCGTTAGTAATCATTAGAGCTTTTATGTGTTTCTGATTCCATTGCAATTTTATTTTTATCGGTTTTTAAAAATTAAAACGTCGTTAAAATGAAATTGCTTCGGATATTATAATATTGTCTGCAAGATTAGTGAGATCCGAGCGTTTTTCAAGGCGAGAGTGAATAGGCACTTACAGGGCAGATATGTACCATCCTAGACTGCATCCCACTTAACATCAGGTGCGATTGTGGTTATTGACTGCATAAAAAATGGGTATATTTCCGTATAAGTACGAATATCCAAGAAAATAAATTCCTTGGAATACCACCGAAATATTTTAACGTTACTCGGGTGTTTTTCCGGTGAATTATCTCTCCATTCAAGTGATTTTTTCGTGAACCATGTGTTTCCATAAAACAATCTCCCAGTAGAAGCAACATTAACTTGATTATCCAGTAGGGAGAAGACACGTAACGTGACATTATACACAAAAAAACAATAAAGTACATAATATTATGAATTATTTTCATACTAATATTGTTTTATAACATTTATTGAGTTTCATGACAGTCAGTTCTAAATGGTGTTTGAATTAAATGTTTGTTTGATTCGAACCGCCTCTGTGGTCTAGTGTTAAGAGCTCCTGTTTCAGACTCAGATATCCCGGGTTCAATTCCCAGTGGAGATAAAAGTTTTTGCTTGGTTTGGTTGGTGATAGAGCTTGTTTGAAGTCCTCCTGGCTAACAACCACCATCTCACCTAAGCCCATCACCGTAACAACAATGTTAACAGTATTATTGTGTTCCTCTGTGTTTGAGGATTCTAGGTGAATTTCATTTCCACCATCGGCCTGATCATCTCTTCGCATCAGATGAGATGCAAGCCAAGAACTTTCTCGTTAAAAATTAAATGTTCGTCCATAACTATAGGTGTCCCTTATTGTTGCAGTATCAAAATGGACTGGCGACTGGTTGAACCTGACCGGGGTGGAGCGAGCGGCGTCGGGCGCTTATCTATGTATAGCTACGAACGGCGTCCCTCCCTCAGTGAGCAAGAGGATCCAGATCAATATTATGTGTAAGTTTTATTGACACACTAATAGTTAATTTTTGTGGAGTAGAGTTTTCTGTGTTTCATACAGCCAGAAAAAACACTGAATGTACTACACATTGCGCATGAATGTTTTGCGATCCATTATTCAAAATGGTATTCTGGTAGAGAGAAATATGTCTTTCTCGTCACAAATATTAGTGGCTTAGTGGGTAGGTATTTCTTCAAGGACAAAATATCAGAGTATCCTTTGTAGAGAATATTAATAAAATAGATCATAAGCCCTAGCAGGTAGCATTTAAGTAAACAATAAAGCCGCTGTCAAGAAAAGGAGAATTTACTTTGGAACTTTAATCAAACACAAATCAGTTAGCAACAATAAAAGGATAGCCAACACTCGGATCTTAAGCGAATATCTGTTTCCTTAGCAAACATTTACCTCTTGAGGCATACCTACGGAGAGCACTCTAATGGGTATGGACTATGGACGGAACAAGGACACTCCATTGTGGACCTTACTGCTTTGATTTACAATCTAACGGATCGCAAGATTAATCTGATGCAAGAGCGCTCTACCTCGCTAGTAACCGCTTTTAGCTAACTAGTTACTTCTTTAAGGCAAGTTTACACCAAGTGGCGAGTGCTGCTTGTTTTTTTTTATTGTACCGGACTTTGATACGGTTACTGAGTCAGGAAGAGTATTTTTTATTTATTTTAGCTAAAAGCTTGTTTTTTTATAGAGCAGCTAAAAGGTAATTGCAACTTTTTGAATCTCATATTAAAATTTAGCCTAAGTAGGTAAAACGAGGTGCATAATATTGACTTTAGCTAGCCAAGGTCGCTCTAATTACGTGTCTTGTTGTGGTGTTTTTATTTATAAAAAATGCTAAAAAAATATCTGATAGTTTCTTCAGTAACTGTTTCTCAGTACCAGCTAATAATAATGTTTTCCAGAAACCGTAGTAGGGCAAGGACAGATAAGCATAGAGTAAATAATATTAAATTGGTAAGCCACTGTAAGCCAGCAATGAGAGACACTGTGAAGCTGCCCTCAGCCTTAAGTGCTGTTTGATCAGTTAATTAGACGACCCTGGCGATGTATTTCTGTTAAATCTTAACTAACTATTAATTGGACATTAAGCTGGCATTTCAAACATTATATTAATTTTGTACTTAATTGTTTTATCTTAGTTTAATTATATTTCAAGAATTAGTATTAAACATTTCGTTTGTTACTCATAATTTATTAAAAAAGAAAATTAAATGTACTTGTATTCGCACCTATTAAAGAAATTCAGAGCAAACTAAATTGTCCATCATTCTCGTAAGTCATGTACTTACTGTTTCAGCCAATAACTTGGAAATTACTGCATCTGATATTATTGTTGTGGAAGAATCTAATCACGTACTAACGAGAACATTATAGGGTTTCCGTTTGATGGGGCGGCTTATTATATGTAGTGACTTATAATTGAACTGCTAATATGATACTACTGCCAAGATCGTTAATTAGATAGTTCTAACTACTCGAACTATAAAACTATAACCCTGAATGGTTAAAGATTTTGTTGTTAAATATAATTTATTTCTCAAAAAGATTTGCAACAATTAATAATTTACAATGCAATCATAAACATTAATTTATTTGCCTTAATAATAAACATAACAAAAATTTTGATAGTGACTCTTTTACGTGTTAATAATTACGTGTTAGAGAAGAACGTTTCCCGAAGATGTCTTAAAAGAGGACTAAGGAACAATATGCGAATACAGGCCTCATCAACCAGTCTAGCCAGGTAGTGTCGGTGAAATCGTCCTTGACTCTGGTAAATTAGAGAGGGTCGTTCTCCTGCAGTAGCTAAATGACATGATGACGATGATGACCAAAAGAATCATCATTTCAGCCACAGGACGTCCACTGCTGAACATAGGCCTCCCCCAATGACTTCCACATCGCACGGTTGGTAGCGGCCTGCATCCAGCGCCTTCCCGCTACCTTTATCAGGTCGTCGGTCCACCTTGTGGGTGGACGTCCCACGCTGCGTTTTCCGGTACGTGGCCTCCATTCCAGAACCTTGCTGCCCCATCGGCCGTCAGTTCTGCGTACTATGTGCCCAGCCCACTGCCACTTCAGCTTGCTGATCAGCTTGCTCGGACAAACGATCCAGCTAGGTAGGTCCAATTTCGAGAAGGAGGTCAATCGTCGAATCCAACTCGGCTGGGCAGCGTTCGGGAAACTACGCAACATCTTTTCGTCCAAAATACCCCAGTGCCTGAAGCTGATTATTCTTATCGTTTATGTATTGATTTTGCTCAATAATGGACAATTTATAATTTATAATTCTTCTTGTCCAGTCGAGCCATCAGTCTGGGCGGGTCGAGTGGCCATCAGGGCCCCGGCAGGCGGCGCTGTGACCCTCCAGTGTACGGTGGAGGCCTACCCCGTCCCGCAAGTGTACTGGACTTTGAATGGAGAGCAAAGGCTGGTTAATGGTAAGTATTAAACTTTTTTACTCACTATTAAATCTCTTAGGCTGGGTAGCACCATCTTACTTTAACTTTGACAAACGTCATAAATCTGTCAAACTCCTTACAAAAACCACCGGTTTTCGTTAAGTTACGGGCAAAGTTAGGTGGTGCAACTCAGCCTTACACTTTTCACTTCATCGCAGATCGCATTCGTACTACTTTGCGAATGTAATTTGAATCATCAGCAGATAATCCATGAAATCTAAAAGAAGATTCAATTGAAGAACCGTTAAAGATTTTTTAAGTTGCAAAAACTCGATTCCCTTTTGTAAAGTAGTAAAGAATCTCTTTGAACTCTCATTAAAATAAAAGATAAAACCTTTTACTTAAAAAGGTTCTGCTTACCTTATACCCGTATTTAGTGAGACTATGTTTTAAAGATCTTGTTTCGTGCTCGTGATTTGGGATCGACTAAACGTACTTCACCGTATATTGTTACACCGTGTTTCTTTCTAACGATTTTTCGTTCCTAAAAGCCCGTATTACATTCACAAACATTACTATGAGGTCTCACAGTGCGCGTGAACGCACAGGGTCAAACACAAACCAATCACAGAGCTTTAATCAACGCTGTGCGTTCGATTTGCTGCTTCACAAAAACAGCATCGTTTGTGAATACGGGTGTCAATCTTCCTGTTAGGTTGATTAGTTTTCGTAGAAGTTGTAACTTATAGTTTGTGACGTGTAATAGCATAAAATAATGCTTTCGAAAGGGCTCACACTACGAGTACATACAAAGATTTAGTTTATTCGGGTACATAATCAAGGTTTCAATCCTCAGGTACAAAACACAAACTCAGCATGTCGAGTCGAGGGTACCGGCACACTGTGAACATGCTGGTGTCAGACATGAGCCGCGAAGACGCTGGAGCCTACCGCTGCCACGCCGAGAACACTTTAGGGCGCGCGCACGCAGAGCTGTTCTTACACAGTGAGTTACATTCAAACAGTATCTTTAAGTCCAAATTAATCTACTACTAATTTTAATTAAGTAACTCTGTCTGTCTGTCTTTCACGCCTAAACCGCTGAACCGATTTTGATGAAATTTGGCATAGAGATAGTTAGAGTCCCGGAAAAGGACATAAAATAGTTTTTATCTCGGTTATTGAAACAGGGACGCGCGCGATAAAGTTTTTCTACGACGGACAAAATTTTATTTCACGCAGGCGAAGCCGTTTTATTCTCGATCTCTGAGAAGTCAGCCCTTAATTAGAAGTTCTACTATGTTCATCATATTAATTTCATTGCGGGTGCAGTAACTGTCCCACGGGACAAACTTGCCCTTCATTATACTGTGTTCAGTGGTTGGGTTTTTATTGGCGGCCAAGTTGTAGATCCTAGCTACACAGGAGTTGCAGCGGTGGGAACTAGAGGTGGGAATGGTCCCGTTATATTCTCTTCACTCTCCTACCTTTTGTATCTTCATGACCCGTTTACACTTCAGTATAAATTTACAATCAAGGCTAGACTGAAGCTCACGGGTTTATAAATTTTCCAATGTTAACTTAGTTGAAAATTCAAATACAGGTTTTGTTTTTTTTTTTTTTTTTAAATACAGATTTAAATCTACTATTTACCTAGTTTATTGTGCATTAAGCGATATTTCATAATATGGGCTTAAATGTCTCGAGTGAATAGGTTAAAAAGGGTTCTAAGGCTAATTCTGTCAGATTAATCTATGCTCTATCTAGACTATCCGAAATTCCCGGGAGTTCTAAACCCAATTATACGTGTGATCATACATTCGTTATAATATAACGAATGTATGATCACACGTAGGTATATGCTTTTTTTATTTAGAGTTTCGAAGTAGTGCCTAGTTCGGAATAAAATGAATTCGCGCCACGAGATGACCGTCTGTAGTACTCGTATTAGACCACAAGAACTAACAAGGATAAGTTCGATCAATTAAGTCGACGAAGTCTCAAATTAGTAAGTTCCTACCGCAACAGATAGGGACAAGTTCTCTACTTACAAAGCGACCCCACTTTTTAGTTGGCTATTTTCTCGAGTATTCGAAAACAAGCTCATTAAAAGAAACCGCAGAATACTTTTATCAAATTAAATATTTATAAGAACCCAGTCGAGTGGGACCGAAAGTTCTCATTCAATTTGGTATGTTTTCTCTCATTAAAGTCTGGCTCGAGTAGTTTTGGAGTAATTCTCCACGGAATAGGTGTTTTAAGTGTTCTTTTATT
Organism: Ostrinia nubilalis; assembly: GCF_963855985.1. Lineage (NCBI taxonomy): Eukaryota > Metazoa > Arthropoda > Insecta > Lepidoptera > Crambidae > Ostrinia > Ostrinia nubilalis. Next base: position 17,203,278 of record NC_087095.1, on the reverse strand, counting down.
CTTCCAATTTCGTGTGTAATTGCGAACGTTCCAGAAAACATGCTGAACTGAGAACGAAAAATAATTTATTTTCTTAGAACAGATCTTGTTAGTATATGGATTTTCATGCAGTCACAGTATATTAGGTACCTAATGGTACTTGTGTTATGCTTGAAAATAAATACTTCATATTTACTTATACTGTAACTGCAGTTGTGGAGGAAAACATGTAAAACTCATGTTTTCTTTAGACGCGACGAAAGATTCCGAGAAAAAACTAGACAGTTTTTGCACAACAAAATCACTACCAGAGTTATGAAATTAAAATATTTCTTATTCAATTAGTTATAATCTGAACTTATTCATGATCTAGCTGTAAAAAATATAGAAAGTCTATAGGTACTCAAAAAGGTTTTATTTACCAAAAAAAACCATTTTAACCTAATTTTATTTCGCAGTGCTAACGACAACGACCACTACGACTACAACGACGACTACAACAACCACCACTACGACGACTACCACGCCGCCACCGACCACCACACTGTCGCCATGTGAGTTACAACAAATTATTATGGTTTTGTTGCAAAATAGAACGTATTGCCACTACATAAGATACCATAGAGTCATCAAGGTATACTCTACTATTTTGTCCAATGACCCCAAGCTACCCATCCTTATCGCTCGGGCGTAATTATATTGCTGTCGCGACTGTGCGACAGGCGCCCGCAACGATAAGGATGGGTAGCTTGGGGTCATTGGACAAAATTCTACGTGCTCGCAGACCAGGCTTTAGTAGAGTATACCTTGATGACTCTATGGTATCAGATACGGAAGACTATACTATACGGTACTATATGGCATCTTAAGGACAAAGCACACTCGTCAACCCAGAAACGGATCGTAACCGTCTCAACTCGAGGCGGTCAGTATTCTTTGTATGAAACTCCGCACTGCAACCCACGTCGCACACGTCTCAACCGAATCGTAACGTAAACGCCTCGTCTCGCTGTTGACAAGGCGGCGAAAGGCGATACGATGATTCCCTTTTCGGGTTGATAAATATGCCGTTATTCGTAATCTGCACTGCATAAAATATTTACACGGTACTAAGCTTTATGTATTTTCTATCGTATAGGTTTTTGAAAACTCTGTGTTCGTAATATAAAGGTGACTAAAAAATAAATAAAATAAATACAGATAACCTAAGACGTCTTAAAGCAAGTTTAAGTGTGGATGACGTGTGTTAGTAATAATACACACACCATAATAATGTTACATTGCTATGACGTGTTTTTCGTCGCTTTACTTGCGCCTCGTAATTGAAAATTAATTTCTAGGTAGGCTAACCGCCTATTTTTAGCGGTATTCCAGTCTATTTTTACGCACTTTGTTAGGCTTACGGACGGCAATTTCCTTTTCAAATACACCAATTTTGTAAAAGCTGAACCTATAATAGAAATATAAACTCTTTATTGAATTTTATTGCGAAATAAGTTTTAACTTTGTCCCATCTATACTAATATTATAAAGAGGAAAGATTTGTACCTATTTTTGTACGTTTGTATGTTTGTAATGAATAACAACCACTGAACGGATTTTGATGAAACTTTACAGTATTATTGTTCATAATCCAGAATAACATATAGGCTATAATTTATGACGATCTGTGACAAACGAAATTTCACGCGTGCGAAGCCGCGGGCGGAAAGCTAGTTTTTTATAAAGTGTTTAACTACTTAACAAATTCTTGGAATAAATTGTTTAAAATTTTAGTTTTCTAATTTTATTAAAAAACGAGTATCTACTAATTGAATGAAATTAAAATATCTGAGTACTTACGAGAACCGTTTAGTGAAATTAAATCGGATGGGAATGCAGACTCAAGAGTATGTTTTCAATTTGAGTTCGTGTTATTTATTATGTACGTGTTTACTGCTTCACTGAAACCTCTTGGAGATAAAACGATTCATAAACGTCTAGGGGTCGTCAAAATGACCTTATCTATTTTTGTTTTTATTGTTTATTAGATTTGAATAATGAAGTAATCTAAAAACGGCGCAATTATTGAGATCTCTCACAATATTGCTTGAAGCTCGAAGCGGAGTAACTCAAGTACGTACGTGCTCATTACTATAAGCGATAAAAAAGAAATTGACGACTTTCACTACAATATGATAATGGTATACGTATGTCTAATTATGATCGAGACAAAGGACTAGATGTGCATATTAATCAATCAGAGAGTCTGTTTTCACAAGTTCTATAGATATCATACCTTAAATATTGACCATAAACGTAAACTACAAGCAAAAATAGGTCGATCTCCCGTTTGATTCAGAGTTGGTATAATTAAGCTGTATTACGAATATAAGGCAACAATATCTTGAAAGTTCTCAGATATTTATTTTATTTTTGTTTTGCTTAGTTGACAGCGACAGTCACTTGGAGCAGCTCCACCGAGGAGTGCTCCAAGATCCGGACCTGGATAACCCGTACATCGTGCTAAGCCAGCACCAAATGCAGAATCTTGGTAAGTATGGTAAGTGCTCTAACAAAAGCTGCAACATAAAGCTGTTGAGAATCGCATCAAGATCTTAGCGATTATAAAATAAACTTGTATTAAAATAAGGTCCAAATTAGATGTTATTTCTTTCTTTTATGTTATTTCAAAACCCTGCAAAGTTTCCCAGAAATGTGCAATGAAATATAAAATATTTTACTCTTTTTTCATATCAGCAGACGCTTAGCGTAGCTGCGGACAGATTTTATAGAAACACTTTTCCTGGAATTCCAATAGAAAAAGTATCAGGTGGTACTTCTAGAAACTGAGTTGTGTAAAATGCAGAATATACAGGGTGTTTCTTGTAAGGTGTCAAGCCGAAGGCAGGTGATAGGTGAGGGCTAGACCTATCGATTTCACCCCCATGTATGTTCTACGATTTTTCGTAGTTTAGAAGTTATCGTTAATTTTGTGATTTTTTCAAATTTTATGACCTAGTAGGCTTTAAATTTTTTTATCTTTTTTTTGCTTTGACTTGTCTCAGATTTCTTTTTTTGACAGATTCCCTATTAATTGCAGATGTTTGAAAAAAATAATCACCCCAATCAATTTTTGCTAGAAACATAAAAAATATGCTTTTAGCAGAACATTCTAAAATTTTCAACTTAAAAGTTTGAAAAAAAAAAACTCAGTAATAGACATAAGGATTTTGTTACCATTTAAATCCTAGAACATCTAAGCGGGCTCGTTGTTGCGAATTTTTCGAATTATAACAATTACAAATTATTATGTTGTGAAAACTCTATTTAAATGTTTTCTCATGATTAGCAAATAATTAAACTGTATATTCGAATCAACTTTAATATAGGCAAGATATCCTTCCTCTTCTGTGCATCTAGTGGGGGGCCACAAGGTGGACAGATGACCGTTTAAAGGTTGTAGGAAGGCGCTACCAACAGGCCAATCTAGAAATAATTGTAAGAGGCCTATGTACGCCAGAGGACGACTACAAGGTTCGAGACTATATTGATGACAAGGATGCGTGGCCAGTTCAGACTGCACATATTTGATGTGCTTAAATTTGGTTATTCTTACCGTTAGATAAATTACTTAGTGGTGACTGAGTTTGTTCCGGCGTTTCTTCTCGGCACTTGCCATATGTTTGTCTCGAAGCGCTGGTAGGGCCCAAAATATAAGGAGACATGTAAAGTTCCCCATAAGGTCCACCTTTTCTTTTTTATTTTTTACTACATTTTGACGTTCATTAAGTGCCACTTGTGGTCTAAACTGAATAAATATTATTGATTTTGATTTTTGATTTTGACGTCCTGTGACTGGTGATGAAATGATGATGATGAACTATTGCAATCTGTCTTTCTGTGGTACAGAAATGGTGACAACAATGTGACCCGACGCCGGGCGCGGCCACTGGTCGGAAGGCTGGCCGCCCCTGCACGGCGCCGCGCCCGCCGCGCCGCCCGCCTGGTGCGTCTGGGCGGCGCTGCTGCTGTACCGCGCGTGATAGTGCTCGGACAAGGATTGCAAACAAGGTTGTTCTAGTTTATGAAGGTTGTATATAAAATGGTGGTACCTACATCGAAGTGGTGTTATGCACATAATTTGAATCTCGGTAATATTTTTTTGTAACACGTTCTTTTTTGTCTTAATTCGTCCCTCGCATGACTATCTGATCTTATCTCAGTTTTGCCACTTTCTCAAAACCACGGGTTTTCAGTTAGGTCATTTCGAATTTAGTTTCTGTTTATACTTTACGGTCCTCGTGGGAAAATTAGGTACATACAGATACGTGAGTTAGAGAAAATCGTAGACAATGGAAGCAGGAAAAAATTTGTAGTCCTAACGGACTTTGTCCTATCGGATCCTAACGGATTTGATAACTCAAGTCCGTTAGGAAATCGCCAAAAGACTGAGATAGGATAGTTAGTCATGCAAGGGACGAATTATTCAGATAGTCCATTAATTAAAGTAGACTTTAGACACATTTTAATGTTCCTTTAGGCTTTGTTTTTTGATGTTTTTTTTTTGTAACCAGCAATATGACAGTAAAAGTAAGAAACATACTTTAACGCCAGAAAATTAGTTTCTTTTTCATGTAAGCGCGATTTTTAATTAAATTTATTATGATCAAGTATGATTTCATAAATATTTAGGATATAATTATGTAAATATTCTCTTGCGTCCAATTTCCGCAATGTTTTTCAGTCACAACAATATAGAGCTGTATGTAGCATTGCGTTATAGGGTTCTGTTTTCATTTCACAAATGAAATATTAATATTCAATAAGTTATTAATTTTATAGTGCGATGTTTTTTTAAAAGGACTGCTACTAATTACAGTTTTGTATCATTTATTGTATATACTTTAGACGTACATATTTACTATTCTAGTATAATGTAAGGTCTGCTGTAAATAATTTTGCACGAAGCTAGCCATATCAAAATATAGGACACTGGCAATGTGTGTAAAAACTAATTTAAAATAATTAATTGTTAGATATGTACTCTTTCACCCCCAATTTGTGTGAAGTGACCCTTGAACTGACTGATTGGTGTTGAAGTGTGAATAAGAAGTTTCTTTTTTGTTTATAGCTCTAAGGCTGGGTTGCACCATCTTACTTCAACTATAACAAACGTCAAAGCCTGTCCAACTCCATACAGAAATCACTGGTTATGGCCTAGTTACCATTAAAGTAAAATGACGAAACTCAGCCTAAAAGGTTTCATTTCAAGAGTGATCCAGTGAACTAACGTTAAGGACTAGTGCTATTGTAAATTCTAACTCTCTCTCAAATCTATAGGATACGGTACTACACTCGGTTGTTATTCGTCACAGTTAACCATTACTTTGTCCCAGACAATATGATTATTGTTACATGTAAATGAAACCAAAATTATAAATTGTATCGAATGTTCCGTTGTGAAAAATAAACATTTGAAATTATATTTAGACTTTTTATTTTGAAACACATAATACCTAATACAAGGACTAAAATTCTATTATTTTATGATATTTTTTCTTAATTTACTTTAACGTCTTGTTAACTTTAACAAGGGAAACATTATGAGTAAAATTCTAATATGCCTAATGTTAAAGAATTTATAAAGAGATAAAAGACGGCTACAAAGTATCGTCCTACAGTAGACTTGACATAAAAACTAAAATAGCTACATAACGACGAGTTGAATTTTATACGTAGACAAAAACACACAACAATTCTAGGTTCAAAATAATTCATGATTAATTTCAAATTCATGCGCCAACAAAAAAGCCGTAAAATCAAATATACCTTTCCCCACAACCCAACGGCGTTAACTCAAACTTTGCGACCTACTATTAACCCTCTGAAATGGCCCTCAAAATTAATAGGGACCATCATAAATTAGGAAATACAGGTACTTACGTGCATTAAGGGGTCTAAAGTGTCCAAGCGGCGTATAAACGCGAATGGCACCTTTTTAAACCCTTTTTAAGGCCGTTTGCCACGTGCGGGCGGGGACATTAAATCTTTGACGGCAGTGGAGGGTTGAGCCTTTAACTGTATCTTGTTACGTGGTAATGTTTGGATTTTGCAAACGGTGACAGTTTGAATGATATTTATTTAAAAGAAAATAATTGATTTCGAGGTAAAACCTAAAAAAAAACTAAATTTTTCTTTTAAATACATTGTTGCGTTTTTACGAAATTGAGATAATAATATGTACAAGTTATTTCAAAAGTTACATTAAAAAACCCATAATTGCATATTAAATCGTGTGCCTTTTGTAAAGTAAGACATAAAGGGTATTTTTTCTTTGCTTTTTACATAGGTATGTTTGAAACGAGAGAGACGTTAAATGCCTTCTTGGAACGCCATTTCTGCTTGTAAATTGAATAACTTTATTTTACAAAATAAAAACAAGATGCAGGACTCTAAATGGCTCATTAGATCTTAATTTTCTTTACAGGAACAAAGTGCAAAATTACTGTCAAGTTTTTCTGTTGCACAATTTTGCATAAATAAAAGTGCAAAAGGAGAAAATAAACTAATTTATTTTTGCAAACAGGCTTTTAAAAATAACTTTTACACGTCCCAGTATTTACCCTACCACGCTTCAGGACAATAAATGGGCCAGTGCTGAGAAGAAGCAGCGCAAGAAACTCAGTCACTATTGTCAGCTATGGTAGAACTTTAATGTGATAATCACTTTCGTCTATCGTCAACAGATCAGAAAAGTTGTCAGCACATTATAATGCCGAGCCTAATGGTCATACTTGGGAAACCAAAGCGCCAAACACATTGAGGAATGTTTAGAGGGGGGATGTATGGGACCTTTCGGGACTTTGTTCCCGGATGTTTATGACGGTGATTAAGGAGGGTCTGCCGCTATCTAAATAGTTCGTTGTCACCTATAGACTTATTTTTATTAAAAACTAGCTTTTGCCCACGGCTTCGTCCGCGTGAAAGGCATGATTCTGTTGTATAAGTAATAACTGTAAAGTTTTATCGAAATCCGTTCAGTAGTTTTGCGCGAAAGAATAATAAACATAGGTACAAACTTTCGATTAATATAATATTAAGTAGGATAGGATAGAGAACGGATTTATACTTTCAATTTACAGTAATTTAAAATTCTATAAAGACAATATTAAAATAATATTCTTACATACGTAATGATATAAACCCGACATCGCAAAACATATTTCATATTTTTGGCCTTACTTTAATGGCCGTACTTTCCCTCATTTGTTCATTTCTACCATCATATCCTACTCGTATTTCACTGGAATTCCAGGAATATTCCCAAATAAATGAGTCGGCTCTCGAATAAATTATTATTATAAGTAATTACTGGAATCCGGACACAGCGCGTGTATTTAGAAAAGCCAACACCGAGAGTAAACAAACTCAGTTTGCCATTTATTTACTACCCTTTCAAATAATTATTCATCACAAACATAAAAACGATTCGTAAATAATAGATTTCACAAGTCCTTTCCGCAAAAAAAAAGTTGAAATGAAAGTACTTTTATTTCAATTACTAGTGGCCGCCCTTGACTTCGTGCGCGTGGATCCCGTTTTACCTCCTTAGGGATTGAGTTTCGAAAAATCCGTCTTAGTGAGTGAAAATTTCAGACTCCTAGCACTTGTAGTTTCTGAGATTTCGTGATGAATGAGTTAGGCAGACCTTTCACTTTTATTATAAGTAATATGTAGATTAAACATTATTTATTTTTCGAAAGAATTTGAGAAATATTTTTGCAACTATCAATATTTTAATATTCGGTAAAATAATTCCTTTGGTAATATGAACCGAAACATAAGTGTAAGTCCTTTTAAACGCGCATCCTTTGTGTACAGACGGATGTATCTCGTTAGCTGACTACGAAATATTTGCTACGCAGAAATACTCGTAGCGTGGAGACGTCATGAACAGTGTTTTGTACTACGAACCTGCCAGTGCTACAGATTGCTACGGCTTGTAGCAGAATTAGCTACGAATTCCTTTTGCTACGAACTCCGTCGGAATGAACAAAATTTAAAAAATAGGACACAATAATTTATTTAATTTTTATTCATACATTTGAGTTACATTAGGTAAGTAATTTAACGGAAGTAAGGAACGGTAAGTAAGGAGATCCACAAGAAAACCGAAGTGACCGAAATAGCTCGCAGAATTGCTAAAATCAAGTGGCAGTGGGCGGGGCACATAGCTCGTAGAGACGATGGCCGTTGGGGCAGGAAAGTTCTCAAGTGGCTACCACGGGCTGGAAGACGTGGCGCGGGCAGGCCTCCTACTAGGTGGACCGACGATCTGGTAAATGTCGCGGGAGGAACCTGGATGCGGACAGCGCAGGACCGTTCATTGTGGAAAACCTTGGGGGAGGCCTTTGTCCAGCTGTGGACGTCATTTGGCCGAAACGAAGGTAAGTAATTTAAAGTGAAGTGATTTTAATTTACAATTTCAATCACAATGTTATGGGATTGGACTGGCTTGGGGTAATTTATACAACCACAATAGAGCCAAAAGTAGCAAAACATCAAAGCTTGGCTTTAATCTGTTGATTGTTACTGTGAATAGAGACCAGGTGGTGATGTTTCAGACCCTTTCCTGTTAGTTTAGGATCCCTTACGCATAATAGTAACCCTTTGAGATTGAGCTTGAATATTCAGTTAGATCCACTTTTGTCGATTTATTTTTTCTACAACTTATAAATCTAATTTTATTCAAATTTATTTGTTAGTTGTTTGATATCATACTCCATTTCAGATCTTAAGTCATTGAACGCCGAGACGCTAGACACAATGGAAATTGTATTGTTCGAGGCTCACCGGTGAGCCGCGTGGCGTCCAACGTGTTAATGATGTGACATCCCGCCTGGACCGGTAATATAATTTCATAATATAGGTATACCATAATCTAGTTTTTCTAAAAGCGAGACTCAGTGGATGAATTATTTTAACTTGGTAAGCATGTGATAATTAATTTATCCATTTTAATTTTTGGCAAGAAGTTATCGATACTCGATAAACACTCTATCGCATCCCTAAAATTCCCACTTCTAATGAAAATAATGTAGGTTCAGTCCAGATTTGATATTCGCCGGGCGCCCGCGGGACCAAATCTGTACCCCCAGTGAAAAGGGATCTAACTCGACTTAGATCAAAATTGACTTTATAACATAATGTGAATCTCTGAAAAATTAGCTATTTTTGTATCTAATCGGTATGTTTCTACGACGTATAGAAAAGAAAATAATTTTGTGCCAAATGATACAAGTAAGGCTTTGTGAACCAATTTTGAGTTTTCTTTCGTGTATATTGATACATGTCTACTTTTAACAAAGTGTACCGGAGGCTTGTTTCAATTTTTTATTGTGTCAAGAGGTACGACTCGTGTTACTACTTTTTACACGATTGAAGTTGTTCAGATTGAATTTGTGACTAACAATATAAGATGACTCATATTAATATACACAAAAAAAACTATGTATTGTTGGTTGGTGAAAAAGAATGTAACTTAATTTATATCACAAAAAGTAAAAGACAAATGATTATTTATTTTGTGTATAATGATTCAATTAGACTAATACCATTAACCACAAAAGTTTCGTACATGTGTAAAATGTTATCAGTTACTTAGATCAAAAACATTTGAAAATCGCAACTAATGATTTGGTTAATTATTTGGTGTAAAATGATATAACTTAGCCCAATTGTCAGATTAAAGGAAAACATAATGCGTAGTTTATAAATCAAAGAACTTTAGTTAATAGTTTTAATAAATAATGGTTAACATCTACTAGTAAAACATATAATTGAATTCATAGTGCCTAACGTTGTCAATAAAAGTACTTAATAAGTGCATTATAGAATTTACAAGAGCTCCAACTACCAGAACTCTTTATAAACAAAACTCATCACCTTAGACAATAAATTGAACTGGGCGAGTCATGTCGATAACAAAATAAAAATGGCCTGTATAGCATTCCATCAGTGCAAGAGATTCATTGGTAGTAGATGAGGTCTCAACCCAAAGATAACACTGGCTCTACACGTCGGTTATATGGCCCTCTTACACAAAATATTATAGATCACTTGTGTGGTGGCACAGAACACAACTATCAACAGCAAGATCAAAACTCCAAAGCCTGCAACGCCTAGTAAGCATAGCGGCCACTAGTTGTATGAGAACCACTCCATCGACATCACTTGAGTACCTTCTGAATCTCAGATCTTTAGACCTCATCATTCAGGAGGAAGCGCAAGCAGCCGCTCTAAGACTTAAAGGTAAGAACGGCATATAGAAGCAAAACAAGGAGACAGGACATTCCACGATCCTGCACAAAACCCTAATAAAAGAAATACCTCTCACCGAGGCACCTATCGGCAGAATTCCCTGTGTTCACTCTTCGACTGAAGATATAATATCCAGCTTACAGCGGAAACGCAAGATTGCTCTGGAATCAATGAAGTTAGGATATTACACTGACGGCTCCAAAACCCAAAAAGGTACGGGAGCTGGTGTCTTCTCGAATTACCTAAATATACTAAGAATATCAACAACACTTGATAAACACAATACAATTTTCCAAGCAGATTGCAATCAGAGCAGCACAGGCGGTTGCAACCATAGACATCCGAGGTCTGAATATAAAAATAATCTCAGATAGTGCAAGCAATACAAAGCAACTTAATATACTACATTATAATACTTATATTGGAATGCCATGACGCGCTCCTAAGTCATTGCAGATGCAAATGGCGTTACCCTGCACTCCTGAAGTGGATCAAAGGACACAGTAACTCCTTGGGCAACGACGCAGCAGATGAACTGGCCAGAAGGGGATCGTACACGACGGTATTTGGTCCGGAACAATTATAATGCCGATACCATAAGCACAGATCAAGACCTGGCTGCGCTCCAAAATAGAAAAATAACACCACACAGAATGGAAAGATTGTGAAAGATGTAGGCAAACAAAAGATGCAGTTGTGGATATTATATCGAAAAAGTTAAAGACTCATAAGACTTAACAGGGACAACATCCGCAAGGTCCTAAGTGTAATAACAGGTATGTTAAACAAACACCTACACAGTATAGCTGTACAGACAGCCTGATGTGCAGAAAATGCATGGAGGCAGAAGAAAAACCACAGCACGTGTACAAGGAGTGCAGAAGCGTAGCAGATCAACAGGCTCAAATTCTCCAATCACCAGGGTCGCTGCAGAAGGCCTGTAGAGACCTAGATAGGCTGCTGCTACCTGGGGGGATCTGGAGCGGTTGGAATAGGAAGATCAAATAGCGCACAATGGTCTAATCAAAAGGTTCAGTGCAATATTCGATTGCCCTGCAAAACTAACTACGTAAGTCCTTATGAATGGATACTATGTATAAAGTAAATAATTATGTAAATGGCATGTGTTGCTGGACTTTATCTGCTTAGCTCGCAAGTATAACATGTCTTGTTAATCATGTCTCTATTGATTTAAGAAGATTCCCGTCTTAGGCAGTTCGATTTTTTCAAGTTATTTATGATTTAAGAAGAGGCTGACAAGGGTGGCTAAATATCTTGCGCTGCTTCTTCTCAGCACTGACCTATTTATGTCCCAAAATAAAAGTAGGGTTCAAGTGATACTAGGACGTGTTAAAGGGCTTTTTAAAAGCCTCTTTGTTGAAAACAAATGCATTTTATGACTTTACTTTTATATTATCCTTCTGTAGCCAAAAAGCAATCAATATAGCTTGACATCATCATCTCTGGTCCAGAGTTTGATTCCCAATAAGGTAATTGTAGAAAACAAACTTTTCTCTGTCTCCTGTCTAATTAGTTGATGTGAAACCATTGTTGTTTCTGGTCTTTATTACCCAATTGCTTCATCTAATACTTACTTTAAAATAGGAGATAATGTATGTGATTTAGGCCGATATCATTCATGGTATATGGTGTAATAATTAATAAAATAGTAGTTTCAGATCAGAATAAACATTTAAGGAGTAAATAATTAGAATCCACTCTAAAATTCTAGCCTTATTCCTTTACAATCGCCACTTATATCACTTTACACATAATTATTAGGATACTTAGATCGCTATTATATTAGTTAGATCAGTTTACACATTTTTTTTCTCATCACAAAATTGGTGTATATTGATATATGTAGAAATTTTTGGACGATTTACCCTAAATAACCTGAAATAATGATTCCTCATAGTGTAATTACTAATGTTTGTTTTACAACTTTTTCTAAAATTAAAGAAACAAAAAAATACCAACAGAAATGGCGTAAAATGTATCACTTTACACTTGTTAGCGGGTGGTCAATTCAGTGTGGTGTAAAATGATTTATGTCCCATTACATCACTTTACACGAATGTAAAGTTGCCGTGCATGGCGATATAACTGGGTTTTTATTTAATTACGAAAAAACTACATGCTATATTTCCCAAACTGGCACACTGCCTAATTATATCTAACATTACCTTTCACCTAAAAAATATTTCACCAAGTTATCTCTAATAGCGACGAAGCAGGATTTTTTTTAACTTCAAATGCGATTTCCCAAAAATCACCATTTTCGACTTAACTCCGTTTTCACTGGGGGTACAGAAATCTGCATTAACTATTGAACAAACTCGCTGATTTGTTGGAGGTGAGGACACTTTCAATTCATTTTTAAACCGCCGGCTGATTGCTTCTTCGAGACATCGAGTGCTTTGTGAAAGTTCACAAATAGATAAGGACTTTACGGTCGTGAAATCTATACTTATAATAAATCTGTAAAGAGGTCAATTCTGTACATGAAATATATTTTCAAAATAACTATCAGGGGGTGATTAGTGATCGATACTGATGCCAAAAATGCAATCAGTAATTTTTTTTTCTGTCTGTCTGTCTGTCTGTATGTTCCTTATAGAAACAAAAACTACTCCACGGATTTTAATGAAACTTGGTAAAATTAGTCTTCATACTCCTGGGCAGGTAATAGTATACTTAGGAATTCCCACGGGAACGGGAATTAGCGGGAAAATCCTTTTATATGAAAAATCTGAACCGCTTAAGTTAGACGCTTGAAATTTGGCATGCAGGTACCTTAGTAAACTTATAGCTTAGTTACAACAGGATATTGCAAAATTCCCACGGGAACGGGACTTAGCGGGAAAAAACATTTGTATGAAAAAATCTAAATCGCGTAAGATAGACTGCCGTGCCCCCAGATGAAGGGGGTAAAACGGGATCCACGCGTACGAAGTCGCGGGCGGCCGCTAGTGTAAATTAAGATTTGATATGTTTTTGAAAAGAGTAAGTAAGTGATCTGTTTAGAAATAAAAGACGAAGCACACTTATCAACCCAGAAACGAATCGTAACCGTATCAACTCGAGGCGGTCAGTTAAAACTTATTCGCACCGTTACGTGAACGTACTCTTCGCGACTGTGCGGCGAAAGGCGATACGTTGTTGATACTTTTCTGAGTTGATTAGTGTACTATTACCTTAAAAAGAGATAATAAAATCTTGTATTACAAGTAGAACCAGAAAATAGAGAGATCTTTGCATTGAGTTGCGCAACAATATACTGACGTATACCAAATGTATAGGCGTCAAAATTCAGGTCCACCTGGAAAGCTCAAGGTGGCAGAGTCGTGGCGGCCATATTACGAAATGCAATCAAATAAGTGAACCCAAGTGAAGTAGTGGGTGCACAAAGACGAACGTCGGAGGAGGGGAGGACCTAAAATGTGGTGATTAGATGACTGGAAGCTTTAAGAAGTGGCGAAACTAAGAAAGGTACTTGGGGAAGCCTTTGCTTTGCAGTGGCACAAAATATGATTATACAAAAAGAAACTAAAATAAGGACGTAATAGGATTATTATTGTGATATGAAATGGCAGCTTTTCTATATTGTGTACATTGTCAATCCACCTATAAGTGAATTGGCTCATGTACCCTCCATCAATATCATCATGGACGCTAAAAGTGACGTTAATTGCATTACCATGCTCGCCAATACCATAGCTCTTACAGAACAGCTTACCCATGTAAATAACTTATGACTAAATATTGTGACACACACACCATAATAACCAAAAAAAAACCTATGAACATACACTAATAAATATGACAGGTAACTTCGAATTTATAAACCTCATCTTCAGACGTACATAATCCACAGCCTTTTGCAGGATTTAGACCGAGTTAATAAAGCTTTGTGTATTTAGAAATCCGAGACTGCCTGTGAAAAATGACCTAATTTAGTTTGTAGTAGTTGTAGTGAATAACTGTTAGAGTGAGTAGTTTAATTATTATTACTGACGGGATTGCTACCATGTACCTACCTTAATTTTGAGTTTCCGATATTTCGGCACTGTTGTTCAGGGAGTTACTCCGTGACCATGGCGCTTGTCCTTAAGCTTGAAAATTAAGGTATGTAGATGGTAGCAATCCCGTCAGTAATAATAATTATGTTAGTGACCATGACAGTTTAAAACAATATAGTGTTAAATACAAAGCTACCCACCCTTATTGCTCGCGCGTAATTATATTGCTGTCGCGACTGTGCGACGGGCGCCCGCAGTGAGAGTGCGAGCTTGGGGTCATTGGACAAAATTCTACGTGCTCACAGACCAGACTATAGTAGTTTGCTCTTCAGTTCGAGCTGTATCAATATCGAATTAAACCCTTTGATATTTTGCAAGGGCGGCCTGTCCAGATTGGGTACGAGTAATGGCCGTACGGTTATTACTGCTCGGGACCTCCGTATCATTTCCTAGTTTATGTACACGGCATTCTGTTTTGATTCCGACCCAGATAACAACGAAGGACATGATTCACCTTATAAATTGAGTTCCGTGGTCGATGAGATTCAGTTTGATATTGAAGGTTTTTTTGTATATTTTTTAGAATGGTCCGCAGTCAGTAGTTGATTGTTAACTACAAATTGTTATGCTTATGAAATAACAAGACATAATTTACATTTTCACGTTTTGTATTTCAGCAAATCAAAGATTCATGACTTTTACTATTAAAAAAACTTGGTGTGTATCAAGCGATTTTACAAAATATGAACCCCCCATAAAGGCATTTTTTTCATTTTGTTACAAAGCGAAGAGCGGATCCCTGGCATGGATGTAAATCAATCAACTCGCGAACCATCAACTATCGATCTCTATTGACACAAAGGTGAAAAGTTTTTGAATCAAAACACCTCAGAACATAGCTTTACCTTAAAACTATATTCAATTTGTTACTGTTACTAAGTACAATGTCCCTGTGATTTATTATTAGTGTTATAGTGTTGATATTAGAAGTGAGACCTAGAATCTGATATTATGAGATGTCAGTCATAGTGTAAGCTGTCATATCCTTCTAATGCTCATGGATGGGGTACTCGTACAATAGCTCTCTATTATTCATATAGCTACTACAGTACACCGTTTTCCCCAATATTGTAAGATAAACAATCCTCCCCGTGGAGGGCATCAATTTGTCGGGAATCGACGGAACTATCAATCTCCGCTGACATTATAGAGGTGCAGATGTTTTGAATCCGAATGCCGGCCGTATTGCCTTCCTATTTCCAGAGCCTGAAGCGATAATAATGCTGTACTGTGATTCAATATCTGTAGCATCGATTGTTGTATAAAAGAATTGGAGGTTCTTTTTTTTTTCATGAATAAATTAACGAAGAGAGTTTATTTAAAATATTTTTTATAAAGCTGATGAATATTTTACAAACTTTTTGCTCTCATTCATCATGTTAAAACTCAGAAATATGCAAATTCAGAAACTGGAACTGCATATTATGATATACATACAAAATAGCAAACACTTCGATACTAATTTAAAATATGATAATGTTATGACCGCTATAGGTATTGTGATTTAAAACATTGATCTAACTGGCAAACCAAAGCTAAATGACAATGCTCGATTGTTCAAGTTTATTCACATTTAGAGATTTCAACGAAATGTCGTTTCAATGTTCGCGAATATTAGAATAAATAGCGTCCATTTGGGCACATAAAAATAATCATGGGCGAAACAATTTGGGGCAACGTTATAGGGTTGGTGGGGACAAACAAAACATAGGCTCGCCCCGGGGCTCACTGCGACATGGTTCTTAATTAGCCTACATTTGATTGCGCAAGGGACCTTTGTGTTTTAAGCCGGGTGCATGACGTGGAAAGGTGGAAATTTTGATTCATTCCAATAAATCATAACATAATTTTGCAAACAGTCACAGAGCCATCATAACGCATGGCAGTGGAAAATGGAAAATTCCAATTTCTTGTATGTACAAACTTTTATTAATTATTTGAGTTTAAAATGCTTTACGAAATGTGCTTAATAATGCTATGTGGAATATATTTTGCATAAAGCAAATGACAAAGTTAGAGAAAAATATAATATAGAATTTCCTAATCAGTTTTAGTTTCATTCTAATCCTTTTACTGTGTCTATTTTTTTCCTGCCTAAGCCCCGGTTTCCACCAAGACGGAGTGGAACTGGGCACTCTGGGCAGAGCGAAGAAGCGTCGGGCCGTCAATTTTTTCTATAGAATTTGACAGTGGCGGCGGTGCGGTGCTCTACAGAGTTGTGCGGATTGGAGCGTAGAAGTGGAAATAATGTAATCTGATTAGTTATACAAAACATTTCGACACTCTGCTCCGCCTTGGTGAAAACCGGGCTTTAGTCATAGAATAAAATATTTGACTCTTGTTACCTACATCTACACTAATATTATAAAGAAGAAAACTTTGTTTGTTTGTTTGTTTGGTTGTAATGGATAGGCTCAAAAACTACTGAACTGATTTTAAAAATTCTTTCACCATTCGAAAGCTACATTACTCACGAGTAACATAGTATATAACTCAAAGGTGACTTACTGACTGACATAGTGATCTATCAACGCACCACAGCCCAAACCACTGGACGGATCGGGCTGAAATTTGGCATGCAGGTAGATGTTATGATGACGTAGGCGTCCGCTAAGCAAGGATTTTACGAAACTCCACCCCTAAGAAGAGAAAACGGGGTCCACGCGTACGAAGTCGCGGGCGGCCGCTAGTATCAAATAAAATACTAATTGTGTACCCTCGTCCTATTATTTCGGATGTTGACTTCTCACGGCCATCCTTTTTCACGAGCTCGTTCACGATACCTATCTACTCATACAATATGTATTATTTTATGTTATACTTTAACTAACTTTAAATAACAGTTCAAATAATATAATAATTTTCAGCCCGAGGTTGTACGCCTAAATATACGGTACATTTACATACCTCTGTTTATAATACCATAATATTAATTAATCTGTTAAAACATTAATTCGAAATAAGGTTATTGTTAAACGTTACCTAACACAAACCGTTAGATAAACGTGTACGAGTAGGTTATTAATGTATAAACGCCGAGCGCAAAACAATCGACTATTTCGTAAATTTTTCAAAAAAAAAATAATTGTTTTGCTGTACTGTACGAGTATGAAAGCAATTTCCGGAAAATGTGAACTAAATGTTAATAAAATTGTGGTTTCAAAATAATTTGTATTTATTTTAACCAATGAAATCGTCGCTCTCATATAGGTCTTGTATAACAATGTAATAGTAAAGTATGGTCGCAATCGCAATACCCATTATAATAGGACCTCACTCAGCATTAGGTCGCGACCCACAGTAATGCCACTACCCACAATATTCTAATACCTACCTATTGAGTGAGAGTCACCAACTGTAATATAATTTTAAATCATGTCACTATGTAGTCTTTCAAGCAATATTTTATTTGCGGAAAAAATTTAAACGGTGAACAAATAAAAATATTATGCATAAATGTTTTTTATAAAATGATAATGATTTATCTCTATGGGCCTAATTTAAAAAGAAGACATTGATGAGCGTGTTTTAATTTTTATGTAAAGTAAAATAGTCAATTGCCTTAATTTATTATTATTTGGATTTATTCATTCATACCATGCTATCGAAAAGTTCTGTACGAGTACCTGAAAATTTGTAGAGACAATGGAATTGAATCTATCTCTATCTTAAAATTATTCTCTATCTACAAAGAATTATTCCAGATGAAGACTTTAGTTTCCATCAAGCTGACAGGTGCTTTATTGAACTTTCAGAATAACTTCCGCAATCAACTTTCGTAGGAAAGCTCACAAAAGTATTCCAGAACGAAGATGTTAAAGCTGCAGAAATAAAAGTGCGAACGCAGGGGCGAAGGGATCGGGGCAAATTGACCCGTCACATTTGTGTAGAACCCTTTAGGATCGGGGAAACAAAATAAACGGTGGTTTGATTCCTTCTGGCCCTTTTTATAGGCTTAAGTTGATTTCTTTGTGGTAACGATTTCATTTCAAGAAAGTTTAATGAGTAAGAAATGAAATTGTTTTATTAATTTGCTTGATTTATTAGTTCAAGAGCTTCTTTTTTGTACAGATTTTAAATGACAATTTTAATATTGAATTTCTTCTTTAATATTCTTAAAACACAAGGTTCATTACAACTAATTAATTGAACTAAGCTATCTCGACAGACATTCTTTATAAAATGTATCTGAAACAAAACTCTGTTTTTAGGAGTTATATGTATACGCATTAAGTAGGTATTTCATCATTGGAGATAATAATTTAAACACGAGGAAAGCTATTCAAGGAAATTTAAAGTAGCTTGACCTGTTCACACACATAAATAAGCGACTAAAAGAATTTTCATTCTTAAATAAATAAGAGTAACAAGACGCCAATACATCAGACTATACATTTTTATAGCAAAAGCGCATCTATCACAAAAGCATATAAGATGCCATAGTGTTTAGCTTATGTGCCTTCGTTTGTACATAAGTGGTCACTCTCTGACGTACGCTATTTGCTTGTTAACTAGTGTACGAAAATGGTTCACTCAACCAAATTACCAGGCCCAAATATTACTGTAATTCTGCATTTCCCGTTGATACCTAATTAGGTAAATAGATAGACTTTATTTCCCATACAGATATACAACACATCAAGCTTCTTATGTTACTTTACAGTGAATGACTACAGATAATTATGAGGTAATGTGAAACTGACGGCAACAACGGATATTGTACAATTACTTAATTAGAGGCTGTAAATAAATTTGGGTAGAGAGAGAGTGATTAATGAAAGAAAAGTAAATAGCGCGTGGGAGGACTTTTTTAGAATACCTACTTCCCTATCCCTACTAATATTATAAATGCGGAAGTAACTCTGTTTGTCTGTTACGCTTTCACGCCTAAACCACTGAACCAATTGTGATGAAACTTAGTATACAGGCAGTTTAAGTCCCGGGAAATGATTATCTTTTTGCCCGGTTTTTAAAACAAGTCACGCGCGATTTTTTTTCTGTAATAGACAAAATTTCACGTGGACAAAGTCGCGGGAAAAAGCTAGTATTTAAAAAAAAGTGCCTACCTAAGTATTACAGTGAAATCTTTATTTTGTGTTCATCATGAAAATAATAAAACAAATCAGTTTCCTTCAACATTACTTCGTTATCATAGATTCCTATAATATAATAATAATAATAATAATAATAAATTTATTTATTTCGACCACATACAGATCATAGTGTTAGTAAATAAGTACTTAAAAATTTTAAAGGTTAGTAAGAATACAATTGGTTTGAGTTAAAATATAAAATTTAAAATAAGCATCAGCGGTCTGCCAGCACATGAATCATTGCGCAATGATTCAGGTACCGACAGTCAAACCTCGACGCAAACATGCCCAGCACGCTGTTGGAGCTGGCCTCCACCCTGCGCACCAGGGATGTGCAGCGTTTGCGCATTGTTGCATAAAAACAATCTACTCGCGCTTCCGCGAACATCCCCGATGCGCTACAGAATCGGGGCAGCCCCATCAGCGCTCTAAATGCGTTATTATATTGAATGCGCAGAGCGCTGTATTGTTTTTGCGAGTAACTAATCCAGAGGCTGCTTGTGTAAAAAGATGAGCAGTAAGCCCTAAAAAGGGTAGTCTTAACTTCAGTGGAACAACGCGCGAACCTCCGGGCTATCATATTAGCTCTCACCGACAGCGCCCTGCGCTCCCTCTCGATGTCAGCATTGTCGTTCAGATCAGTAGTAATTATATGCCCTAAGTATTTAAACTGATCTACCCTCTTAATAGGCATTCCATTCAGCTTAACAGATGGTACTGTGATTGGTGGTTTTCCTCTGACCTGAAAGACCATGCATTCACTTTTCTTTACATTGTATGTTAGGCCATGATTGAGAGCATATCTTTCACAAATGCCCAACAACTTCGTTAGGCCACACACTGAAGCGCTCAGCAACACCATGTCGTCCGCATAGCTGATATTATTTAGACAAACTCCATCAATATGACAGCCGACACGAGTGCTGCCGAGCTCCTCTATTAACGCGTTTACGTACAGATTGAAAAGCTTAGGCGAGGTCAGGCCCCCCTGTCTCACCCCACATTCCAATCCATACGGTTCAGAAAGCGTGTTAGACCACTTTACAAAGTTAATCTGATTCTGATACCAGAACTTGAAGATATTGTTTAATTCTGTAGGCACATTGATATTTTCTAATTTTTGCCACAAAATATCATAACAGACCAGGTCGAATGCCTTCGATAAGTCAAGAAAACAGGCAACTATTGGTGTTTTTCGGTCCGTATAGTACTTGACAGTCTGCTTTAAACATAATATGGCCGATTCAGTCGAGAGTCCTGGCCTAAATCCAAATTGGTTATCATGAAGTTTAATAAATTTATCCAACCGCGAATTGAGCAGACTGTCAAGCACCTTAGCAAGAATAGTCGCCAACGAGATGGGTCTATAGTTCGCCTTATCACCAATGTCACCCGTCTTGTTTTTCACAATTGGCACCACCACGGTCCTAGTCAACCTCTCGGGTAGGTATGCATGTCCTATACAAAAATTGAAAAGCATCGCAAGTACCCTAGCCAAGTGAGGACCCGCGTGCTGGAGGTGTTCGATACTAAGGCCGTCGTGGCCAGGAGACTTACCCCTCGTCATAGACCTGATTTTATCTCTGATATCTTTTGCAGTGAACCTAGTGACCATCTCCTGTCCACTCGAGCCCCCAACGCACTCAGACCGCGATGGCCCCAACGGAGACTTTATACAGAAATGATCCTTAAACATATCTGCTATAAGTTTAGGTTCGCTGACACCGTCGACACTCACAGGGAGGCCCGGCTTACTATTCAATTTGTTAGTGGATTTCCAGAAATTACGAAAGTCTTGGTTTGAATGATAAGAAGCTAAGATGTCCATCTTCAGTTGGTCTTTATGATTTTGACACCACTTTAACCGAGACCGAAATACATTACGACTATTTTTCATTTCTTCATACACAAAGCCGGCCTTAGGCTTCCCGTAAAGTACCCAGATTTTAAACTTACATCGCGCCTCCCTGTGAGCCTCGCCCACGTGTCTATTCCACCCAATTACAGATCTTTTCTTTCTCTTAGGACACTGCTTGACCGCACAGCTATTAATAGCAGACTCACATAGGACACTTACAATATCATTATACAATTTGTCAATTACTAGTCTGTGACTGACATCGTTACATGTACGGTCACAGCAGTCTCTGAATTCGCAAGGAAAATCGACTAACTTTAAACCATCATTACAAACATTTCGATAGCAGTCTATTTGCTCGGTTTTTCTTTCCCCCCACAGAACCCTATTTATTACCGAATTGTGATTTAAGAATTTAGGCTTTAGTACATTCATGTTACATTCGACTATTAAAGGATAATGATCAGACCACAAGACGTCGTATTGTACAGAAACATTTACAATAGATTCAAGCGCTGACTCAGTGGCCACACAGTGGTCAAGCCAGCGTCTTGATCCGTGCGCTTCACTAATAAAAGTGTAAGTATCAGACAGTAATCCTAATTTGTCAACATCCACACAAAACCAATTCTCTTCACTACAAAAAGAAGTGAGCTCACTATAAAATAGTTCAGTAGGATGTGCATTAAAGTCACCTAGTATATAAACCGTTTCTGTATTTTCACTTCTTATAATAGCACTCACCAGACTGAGACAATCCGTGAAATCCGTTAAGTTATCCTGTTTGTCAACTGGCATATAAACACTGAACACTAAAAAAGACTTTGAACCTTTCGATACCTTAATTGCACACACTCGCGGACTTTCACATTGCACTATAGAAACGTTTTGAAACATACGCTTATTCCAGAGCAGGGCGACACCCCCGTGCGGTCTCCCGCGCAGGATGCCCGCCGTCACGTCGACCGCCGACGTTCCCGTCGCACCGAAGTCCGCGTCGATGTCGTTTAGGAGTGGAATATCGTCTGGCGTCAGCCACGTCTCTTGTAATGCTATGATTGCAGCTGATTGACAGATCTGTTTTATATGTTCTATAGACCGCTTAGCATTTTTGCAGTTAAAACTAATCATCCTGATCGATTGACTATTCATTAGTGTTTGACAAGACCGCTAGCGTTTTTATCGTCTTTAACGAGCTTCTCTTTGTAATGCACAAAGCGCCTAAATATGATTCCCTGCGGCCACAGCTTATCATCCAAAAACAACGGCAACTTTAATTCCGATATGTAGAATTTATATGCATTATAATTTTTCTCTTTATTCAAAATAATCTTTTCTAGTTTCACATCTTCGTGTGTCTTTTTTCTAATATACTCTGTGATGTCAAACTCCGTCGTCTCCTTATGTACCCTCGAAATAAAGATTGGCACTTTGGTGTCTGCCGCTCTAAATTTTCCTTGATTTTCGTTGCAGATGCCCACTTTACCATGGTAACGATAGTTTATTCTAGGTTTCTTGCGTTTAACTACCTTCCATTCTGTATTGGTTTTTAACGCTTCTGCAAACGACCGCTCCATGTCGGGCTGTTTGTTATTAAAAGTAACTGCTTCGTTTGGTGGTTCAAACAGCTGACGCTCGGACGGCTCACATAGCGATAACGAACCGGTTTCTCGGCCGGTACGCACACACTCTGATGACTCATTAATCACCGCTCCCGCTGCTTGTTCGCTAGTTGGAATGTTTTTATCCATTTTCGATTGTTGACACTTTAGTGACGCCAAAAAGCTTCGGTTCTCCTTAGGGGATGATGAATCCAACACATTGCTGCTGTTAGTATTGTTGTTGTTACTAGCTACTGTCATATCGAAATGTGAGAAACCCATAGGTCCACTATCCATATAAGCACCCCGTCGAGTGTTTACATTCAAATTTCGATAGCGCGGAGGTGACAGTGAGGAACAGGAGGCAGCCTGACACTTTCTAAACTCCTTTTTCGCTTCATCCAGCTGATCCAATGTCACATACGACATTTTAATATCATTGATTTCCTTTTGCACTATCAGTAGATCTTTTAGCAGTTTCGTGACGTCTAGGTGGTCAAACGTCACTGGCGGTAGCTTTTCTAGGTCACGGGCCACAAACACTGGTATTACTTCAGGATCCTCTCCTTTGAAAAGAGACACAATGTCTTCCATATCCCGACTTTCCTTTCCTTGTTTCTTACGTGATATTTTTCGTTTTTCCGTAGGTAGTGATTCAAAAAGTAACGATTTTGAACGTTTGATTTGCTCACTGTTAAACGATGAGACACATATTTTTATCAAGCTAATCTCGTCAATAACTGAGATTTTATTTTGCACGTATGCTAACAATTCGTCTATCACGATATTGCATGAGTTACACTTAACCGTTAATGCCATTTTCAATACGCGTGTCGCGATGTCCTATGTATCCCAACAAATCCTAACGGTTTCCAGAATAATCGGGATCTAGTCTTGACTGCCGATCGTGTGTCACCGTCTATTAGGATTTCTACGAATCCAACTTCCTGTGCTCGGTTATACGAGCAACAATCGGACTGATTGTCTGGCAAATGATCGCTCTGGAATGCTAGACATGATGATCTATACTAATATTATAAAGCTGAAGAGTTTGTTTGTTTACTTGAACGCGCTAATCTAAGGAACTACCGGTCTGATTTGAAAAACTCTTTCTCTGTTAGATAGCCAATTTATCAAGGAAGGCTATAATAGGCTATATACCATCATGCTACGAGTAATAGGTGCAGAGCAAAAATGAAAAATTTTGCAAAACGGGTTTTCACGCGTATGAAGTCACGGGCACAGCTAGTATTATCATATGCCATGCAATGCTAGACATGATGTTGCTCTGTTGTTCGTCTGATTTTGTAATGTGAGGCGATATTAAGGTTACTACAATCGATCTACCACAAATCTCTTGTAGAACTACCTGTTCATAAATTCAAACTACATTATCACATCACTTTTTATTAATATTTAATTCTGTTTTGAATGTATTTTCCTTTTAGAACATAAAATAAACCGCGACACTCCAGACAACTTACAGAACCGACAAATTACCAAAACAGGAACCGAACTCCACTCGGCGTAATGAATACAAACGTTCTAAAAGTTGAGAATCGCCTCCAACGGCCATAAAGGACCCGATCATGAATTTCCCAAGGATTTATCACCTAGGTGCTATAAATAAGCACTTCACACCATTAACCCAAGATAAGGCTGCTTTATTGTAATTTTATGCGCTAAATTAGCAACGGGAGCGCGGACGAAATGCATACTTATAAGATTAATTGAGAACGGCGAATGACGTATGCGAATTTGTAAAAATGGTTTTGCTTTTTAAGTCTTGGGCAAGTCTTAAATTTTTTAATGTAAGATTTTCTTTTACTCTGTATGTTACGTAAGCGCTTACGTCACTGTCTTTTTTTAAGAAAAAAAAAAAAACGCTCTGATCTTCTGCTACTTCTGCGTTAATAGCTTCACTAAATACTTACATAGTCGTTGTTTTTACTAAAAAGTCAATAAAAACTACCATTTTACATCGAATGAGCTCTTTTTCAATTCAATTAAAATTTTACAGCTATTACATTTGTAAAAGTACCATGCAGCGTAAAATTATCCTGTAATCGGCGAAACCACATTCATTTTGTAAAATCAAATACATAATCTGGGGGCACGGCAGTGCCCCCACCAAGTCGAGCAAAAAAGCGGCACGGCCGTACCATCCTTTTCTCGAAGCAATTCAGGCCATTTTCGACCGCCTGTAACTTCGTTGTGGATAAAACTAGAAGGCTGAATTTTCATTAGCTATGCAGGCATTGTAAAGACACGGTATATTTAAAATTTCATTCAATTTGAACCAGTAGTTTAAGAATTATAACGGGTCAAAGTTACTTAATTTTGTCACTCACTGACTCACTGACTCACCGATCATCAAAACTCTAAGGCACTTCTAGCAGACCTAGAAGCTTCAAATTTGGAATATAAGTAGTATTTGGTGTATGAATCAAGGAAAAACTAAAATATTTGGGGCACGGTAGCGCAACCGCCAAGTCGAGTAAAATTTTTCAATTTCGGTCCAGTTTTCTAGATACATAACTGCTGTCTACAAAATACAAAAAGAAATGAGATCCCATCAAAAACAATACTTGTCAAAAAAACCAAGTCTCGCAACTCAGTTGTTCTACGGTAAAAAGTTGTGAGATCCATGTAATACCAAGTCCAGGCCAGGAAATCTTTAACGTTTTACATAAATATATTGACTTGGCCATCGCATGAAAACACGTGTGAATTAAATTATTTAGTGCGATGGCCAAGTCAATAATTTATGTAAAACGTTAAAGATTTCCTGGCCTGGACTTGGTATTACATGGATCTCACAACTTTTTACCGTAGAACAACTGAGTTGCGAGACTTGGTTTTTTTGACAAGTATTGTTTTTGATGGGATTTAATTGACAATACCAGCTGCGGTTGAGGGATCTGCACCAAATTCATTATCATAAACAAGTGTTAATGTATCTATTTTATTACCACTATTGATCAGTTTAAAGTAAACAAGCTATGACAGGTTTTTCTTTATGAGATCGATTCAGAATTGAGATCTGTAAACAATCCAAAGTCACTCACAATAGTCCGATGGATCAACAAGCTAAAATGGTAGTGGGCAGGGCACGTAGCGCGTAGAAATGACGGCTGACGGAACAAAAAGGATCTGGAATGGAGGCCACGTTCCTGCAACCGTATAGAACGTCCATCCACATGGTGGACATGGCAACGGTTGCTAAGCCGCTGGTCGTGGAGGAAGTGTATTGTTCAACAGTAGACGTCCATTGTTTGATGAAAGACGAGTTCTTTGTCTAAAAACCAACAAGTTCAAGGTCGAACAAAGCTAGCCGAAAACGTTTCTAGTGTCCTTTACTTTCGCTGCCTGCTGCTGTCTTTCCCGAACTCTATAATCCGAGCTGTTTCAAGGCTAGAGTGAATAGGCACTTAAGGGCAGATATGTACCATATAATTATAAACTGCAACACACTTAACACCAGGTGCGAGTGCGGTCAAATACCTACCGCAGGAGAACCAAAGTAACCGACATAGCTCGCAGAATTGCTAAAATCAAGTGGCAGTGGGCGGGGCACATAGCTCGTAGAGACGATGGCCGTTGGGGCAGGAAACTTCTCGAGTGGCGACCACGGGCTGGAAGACGTAGCGTGGGCAGGCCAAAGGTGGACCGACGATCTGGTAAAGGTCGCGGGAAGAGCCTGGATGCGGGCAGCGCAGGACCGTTCATTGTGGAAAACCTTGGGGGAGGCCTTTGTCCAGCAGTGGACGTCATTTGGCTGAAACGTATGCATTTAAAAAAATGACCTTCGTAGAAAATTTAAATAGAATAATCTCTCACCACAGTTTAAGCTCTGCTTAGTATAAAAGAGAAAAAAGAGAGTTTACATCAGCAACCATACCAATAATCACTTTTTGATTGTTTAAAAAACTTGCCAATCGACTAATTATAAGTTCAGCCACTTGGCTTGAGTCCCCCCTCCACTGGGGGGTAAAAGGTCTCAAACAGGTGGGACTGTTTCGGACGTTAATTCGCTACGTGACTCGCCTCTATAGGGATTTAATTGCTTTTCGACTGATTACAACCGAGTTCGTGTGATTCTATCGAGTTAATGTATCGATTCAATATGATGAAGTTCGATCATTATTCGCTTAAATTCTTGTGTGCTTTACAGAATCGTGAAATCGTGTTGGGTTCACTGGAACTAGTTGTATGTCTGGTTCAGTCTTTGCTAAAGATTCATAATCGTTTGCTAGTTCGCTATCGTATTAATTGAGGCATTAACTTAGTAGCAGCCATATCTAGTGTATATAGGCCAAATTTTACATTTGCCTCTTGTAAATTAGAGTTTGTCGTGCTTTTGTCGAAAAAAAAATGCTTGAAGAAGCTCAAATGATCAGGTCAAAAAATGAGGTGTAAATCATTGCAGTAGGTACTTATTAGACAAAAGAATATAATATGTATCTCGAGTATAAAAAAATGAGACGAAAAATAAACTTAATTCCACGACAAACATGATATTAACCTAGCCAATAAACAAATACAAATTACTCATTATATCTTTCTTAATAGCAGTAAGTGAGCCAGCCAGCAAATTTCGTAATAAAAGTCGGCACATTAAGATAGGATCTACATCCAAAGTTGATATCGGGAATTGAGGCGATTAAGCGGAGGCTCACGTAGCGAGGTACCTACTCGTAGCTCGAGGCCAACGTGTTAACAATTCGCTAGCGAGCGCTGGGAGTCTGGAATTAGTGTTTATAGCTGCTTAAATGTTAAAAGATTATTTTGTTTACGAACCTTTTCTGTTCTTTTAAAGACCTGGTGCAGCAGCGCTGGACTGAACGTTGTGTCCTTAGGGATATCTTTATCTAGCAGTAACGGCGGGTTGAACTTGAAAAGAAATAGAAGTAAAATAACCTGTTTGTTTGCTGTGCACGATCGTGACTCAATATGAGTGAGCAATGATCATCTTAAAAAAGTTAACTTGAAAATATTATTATTATTTAAGACAAACTAAAATAAAATTATCACAATAATTTACAATAAACTCAATAAATTAACTTAAATTAGTTAGAGCTTACACCGTGGTACAACAAAGTATAAAATGTGTTATGTAAATAAAAGCTATTTTCCAACTAAAATGTAGGTAGAGTCTTGTGTTTATGTAGTAGGTACACACAAACGGTCAAAATGCTAATAAAACTGGCCAGTCATAAACTAGTAGCCAAAGGGCAACCCGTCAAAGTGCCACAAAAATGATGACGTCACCGGCCGGAAGTGGCGTCCCCTTTTTGCTCTCGCGACGACAAAACACACGTCATATCCGCTTCCCACCGCAACCATAACGAGTTTTTGTGTTGTGAAAAATTAACAAAGGCAATGTTAATACGTTTTTAGGGTTCCGTACCTCAAAAGGAAAAAACGGAACCCTTATAGGATCACTTTGTTGTCCGTCCGTCCGTCTGTCAAGACCCTTTATCTCAAGAACGCGTGAACGTATCAAGCTGAAATTCACATGAAATACTCAGGTCTATTGTCCCTTTAAGCTGTGAAAATATCAAACTTCTAAGCCAAGCCAATCAAAAGATACAGCCGATTATGTCGATATTTTCAACAAATTTTCGACACTCGCAAAGGAATCAAAACCTACAGGATACTTCCCGTAAACTCAGAATCTTGAAATTTGGCATAAAGCATTGTCATATAATGCAAATATAGGAAAAATTGCGAAAATTACATTTTTTTAGTTATATAATATAATAAAAATATTTTAATAAAATGAAACTTACTACCTTATTTCTCACGAACGAATAAAGGTATCAAATTGAAATTTATACCAAATACCTAGATCTATTGTCCCTTTAAGAAGTAAAAAAATCAAACTTCTAAGTTAACGCGATCAAAAGATACAGCAGTTTATACCGACACCTTAGACGAATTTCCGTCACACGCTAGGGAATCAAAACCTACAAGGTACTTCCTGTGAACTCAGAATCTTGAAATTCGGCACGAAGCAACGTTATATAGTACAGATAAAGGAAAAATTGCGAAAATGATAAATTTGAAGTTATATAAAATTTAAAATATTATTTTTGCTTACATGACATAAAATATTTTTTTTATAATTATAAACTTACTACCTACCCTTTTTCACATGAACGCGTAGAGATATTAAAGTTGAAATTCATATCAAACACTTCTTAAATCTAATTGCCTCTAAACTGTGAGAAATTCTAAATCAACGCAAAAATTCAAAACGCTGAGGTAGGTACCTACCTATAATGCAAATATAGGAAAAATAAATAAATAAAAAATAATCATACCGCATATTTTGAAATTCGCCACTACTCGCAACGGAATCAAGTAAGTAATTTGATTTAATACGTCATAAATTGTAAACCGCTACGTTTGTACGGCGGAACCCTCGGTGTGCGAGCCCGACTCGCACTTGGCCGGTTTTTTTTGAATTTAAATTTTTAAGTCTGAATATATTTTTCTGTGATGAATAAGGGTTTATAATAAACATGTCACGTATTATTTTCTTGCTTACGAAATCTTTCTACAATAATCAAGGTTAACTTTCTTACAAAATTACGTACGATCACAAATAACAACAAAGATGCCAGATGTAGTGCTAAACTTGATGTTCAGATGTCTTTGCAACATGTTTTTTATCATTCTTATGTTTACAGTTTACAGTTTTTCTTATCTTATTTTATGAGTGGCAAAAATGGTAAAGGTCAAAAGAAATGCATAACCTACGTATCATTTTATCTTTTTTGACAGATCTTATTGGATGATAAATAAATAAAGATTGAACAACATCAAGATTTAAAGAATGTCTTTCTCAGACAGATACGAGTATCAACGCTAGCGAAAGCGTGGGTCAACATTATAGTTCATAAATATTGGCTTTTATTTTTGTTTGTAAATATATCTTAGCATGTGAACGCTAGAACCACTCATCTGATACATAAAATTCTTGCACTGGAAAAGTGCTATATCATTTCAAAGTAATATGGGATCAATATCCGAAAGAATATCCACACTTTCCGCGAGATTCTTGATAGATAGTCAGTTTGCAAATCGAAATTCACGCTAGGCGGAGCTTTTCAATAAAAGCTGGTTATACCTTAAACCTTTTATAACTTTCAATACGTTTCACTAAATGTGTTGTGGAATGTACACAGGCCTACAGATGAATAAAATGCTGTTAGTGCCTGTAAATGAAATTAATAGATTTTGTAGTATCTATGTAAATGTCAGACTGATTAGTCGTAAACGTAGCAAGTTTTACTGCAGTCCGTCATAAATAAATCACAACTAAATATGCATTTAAAATGGTATAAACAGTAGCAAATACATTAAAAAGCAACAAAACCTAACGCCTCTTTAAATGGCCCATATTTTATATGATACCACGAACGCTACGGGTAATTAACTCGGCAGCATAATTAAATAATACCCTTATTATATCCAGCAGTTGTCGGTGAAAAATGTACAGTATCTGGACCATAACACTATGGGGTGTGATGCAAATACTTATAATTACCTTTGCATTCTGATTCAAGCCAACAATGCAATTTTGAAATACGTTCCTGACTGACTGACTCAGACTTTTACTTAGTCGGCCGATAGTTGGGTCGACTCCCAATTTGTACGAGGAATCGGCCGATGGTACCAAATCAGTGTAGTGTGCGCACTTCCATGTCCATACTGATTAACAGCTCGACCCAACAATCGGCCGACTGATATTCTGCCTGCAGGCTGCGGGTTGTCTTACTGATATTTAATTTTGTTACCATTATTCTGTGCTGTACAATAAAATTCGTCTCGCCATTATTCAATTGTTATTTACCAAATTAAAAATTAAAAAAAAAATATATTTTTCTGGAACTCATCCTACTGACCGAACTTCTCTTAAAGCTACAATTTGAACAAAACATTTTCGTAATTACGATTTTAACCGAAGTTAACGGTCCAACTGAGTTTGACGGATCATGTTGATCATGTTTGTAAAAACTTTATTTTTGGTAAATTAAAAAACATTTTAAAATAACAGACAAGGCAGACAACATACCTATTAACTTGTGAAATAATATAATTTCATGCCACTCAAGCATACAATGTTTATTTAAGGGGTATACGTTTCTAAATGTAAAGCGATACTTTCCTGTGCGATCTTTTCTCATATTGACATTTGAGTGCGGTTCTTTAGTATTATTATTTTTTTTTTTTTTATGTGATAGGAGGCAAACGAGCAAACGGATCACCTGATGGTAAGTGATTACCGTCGCCCATAGACACCCGCAGACCCAGGGGCGTTACAGGTGCGTTGCCGGCCTTTAAGGTAAAGATACGCTCTCCTCTTGAAAGCTTGCAGGTCGTATCCGTCCGGAAACACCGCAGATAATAATTAAATATAATATTCAAATTTATTTGAAGATATTTTATCTTGTTTCAAATATTCATACGACTCGATAGTTTATTTAATAACTAGATGTCGGAAACCAAAATTAATACAAAAATTATCAAATTGCATAGAACAAACAAAATTCGCAGCTACGCAAATGCAAACCGAAAGGAATCTGGCTTGCGAAACTTTTTTAATTTCCTGCAGAAGGTAAATAATTTTGAATTCCTCCGTTTGAGCGAGTTTCACGAAAAGAAATTGTTACTTTATCTTAGACCAGTCGAGCACATGCGATTATTTCTACTTTTTGAGTACATTAACTCAACGTTGTCTGATATTTAGTACTGGAGCCGTATTTTTATTATTTATTCAAATAATGTTTTATGTATAACATGCATTGTTTTGCCTTGCTGGCTAGTAACGAAGTAGATCTCTATTAACAGTTATTTTTTAATATTTTTATAAGGTCTGCGAAATTAGTTTACAAACTTAAAATAAACTTAGTTTAATAGGCATTGTTAGTGTAAAATCTTTACCAAATTAAAATGATGCGTGAAATACAACTAGGGTAAGTCCAGGATAGATGCCCCACTTTTTGAAACAGCTCTGTAACTCAGTCAGTAAGTTTTTATCAACAATTTGACCTTAGTATCTGTAAACTTTGGTCTTTCGTCTATGATATTACTATAATTATTTTAGTTTAAGTTATACCGATTCTGAGTAAATACCAATTTAATTGACCTCTAAAAAGTGGGATAGACGCCTAATGTGGGGGATAGAAGACTCACTGTATGATTGCTTCAAAGGATAGATGCCTGATGCAGGGATAGATGACACGTTACTACAGTTTTTGAATTCTAAGGATGAAATGCATTTTGAAATCAAACAAGCCAAGTATTATTATTTAAGATTTTTTGTTAATAAATGAATTAAAAATGAAATTTAATATTTTTTATTAAAAATAATACATAGTACATCCACCCGAAAAACATAACCCTCCTTCTAGCGCAGTCTGGTAAAAAGGTAATACGATCAGAAGGGCTATTACCCTATTTATTACTTTCCTAAAGTTAGCCGTACTAGGTACATTCTTTTTTTCTTCTTACTTGCTACCTGTGACGAAAAGAGCAGGTTAGGATAGATGCCCCTAGGTGCATGAGACATGGCCCTAAGGGCATCTATACCCAAAAAAAATTAGGCAACTATCCTTTTAGCATAGGATAGGTGCCTTTCTTAATAAAAAATATAATAACACTAAAAATAGAATTAAACGTAGCTATCCCGTATAATTTATAAGATAGTCTATCAAATTATATAAAAATCTGCTTCATTTTACAGCTGAGAAAAAAATTATCCATTAAAAGATACTTACCAATATTATTTCGACGCTCGCTAAGGTCTCGCCGCGGAAGATTTTTTCTCTCACTGGCTAAACGAACGCACTCTTTG
Organism: Ostrinia nubilalis; assembly: GCF_963855985.1. Classification (NCBI taxonomy): domain Eukaryota; kingdom Metazoa; phylum Arthropoda; class Insecta; order Lepidoptera; family Crambidae; genus Ostrinia; species Ostrinia nubilalis. The sequence goes on along the minus strand of NC_087095.1, from coordinate 17,170,498 downwards.
ATGGTTTGCGGGGCTCAAAGTGGTACGGGGAGGTCCCTTTCTACTATACGTACTATAACTTTAGGCTAAGTTGCTTGTAACATAGTGTACTTAAAATCGCGGCACCTATCCCACTGGGGCATGTATCCTGGAATTACCCTAAGGCTAGATCAGCCTAAAATCGGACGTATGTGTACGCTCTAATACAAAAGTGGTCGGTTTTATTACATTTTTATGCGTGTACCACATAAACATGGAGATGCGAGGATTTGAATATGATGGATTGTTGACTAGTTTCCTTGTCTCGTAAACTTTTATGTATGCGTGTGGAAAAACTAGGTCATCGCGAGATAATATTTAGACAGTGAAGTAAAATAAATTACTTTGTCATCATAAAATACAGCTGGAGCATTTACTCTAGATTTTTGAGTGAATTGAGAGAGGATTATAACCAGGTTTATTCCAAAATACCACAATAAATATAAAATTCAGTTGTCTCTTATTCACAAAATAAATGATGTTTGAAAAGTCAGTGGCGAAGCATTTTTTACGTTGCGGGGATCGCTACTAACAGACCAGGTGACAGTCGCCTTTTGAATTTTTAAATACAACTTTCTTATACAAAATAGTACCTACCTATAAGATGTCTTTCAAGTAACATACATATACAAACATGCATGTACTTGCCTTGATAAATGATCACACGTTTGTTTCGCGACACGCGCGGGACGTTCCCACAATACGATACTATGGAAAAGGCATAATATTTCAAGGGAATCCCTTAGAAAAATATGTCTAATAACAGAGCATTTCCACATAAAAGTTAGAATAACAATGGGAGGGCCGTATGTTTATGCTGCCGGCTATAGAACGGGCGTGGGTGTGGGACGAGCGAGCGTCAAGCGGAGTTAGGCCTAGACTAGGTACTGACCAACCAAAAAATAAAGGATCTATTTAATGTAAAAGTGTTTTTAAAAGCCCATTTGCAAAAATAAATGAGTTTTATGAGATTTTTTTACGAGTTTCATTAGATTTTTATCTCTACATTTCTTGTAAGACGCTGAAACGTGAGAAATGAAATCATGTTGTGCATCAGAAGTTGTAACAGGTTATTTTGAAAAATATTTATTTAATAAGCTGTTATAATAGTACCTACTCTGAAAATATTAATATTTTATTAAACAAAAAACCTACACTAAAAAGTAGAAAAATAATTACTAATTACCTACTTATTTATTAGGACGAATTATTAATATTTATGTAGGTATACCATGATTGATACTTCTGGAGTCGGTGCCAAGATTATGAAACATGTAAAGTTTGCCTGCACCGACTCCAAAAGTATCAATCATGGTATACCTACATAAATATTAATAATTCGTCCTAATAAATAAGTAGGTAATTAGTAATTATTTTTCTACTTTTTAGTGTAGGTTTTTTGGAGTCGGTTTTATTTTTTTTTATAAAATTTTACTTATTTCTTGCTTTTTAGTTAACTAATTATTACCTTGATGTTACCACTGAAGGTAGGCAGTACATTGAGACCATATTCTTAATGTATATTATAAAAAAGTTCATCCCCAATTTTCCACCCTTGGGGGTGAAATATTTTCTTCAAATTCGCATGAAACCACCCTTTTGATAATACCTATTCAACAAAAAAATAATCGTTCAAATTGGTTCATAATCAGCGGAGATATTGCGTATAAAAAAGTTCATCCCCAATTTTCCACCCTTGAGGGTGAAATATTTTCTTCAAATTCGCATGAAACCACCCTTTTCATAATACCTATTCAACAAAAAAGTAATCGTTCTAATTGGTTTATAATCGGCGGAGATATTGCGTATAAAAAAGTTCATCCCCAATTTTCCACCCTTGGGGGTTGTTTTTTTTATTATTAAATTTAAATGGGACCACCCTTGAGGTATTACCTATACGCTGAAAAAAGATTTGTTCAAATCGGTTCATAATTGGCGGAGTTATCGCGTAACAAACATAGAAAAAAAAAAAAAAAAAAAAAACATACGGGTCGAATTGAGAACCTCCTCCTTTTTTTGAAGTCGGTTGATAAAAATAACAGGTTGTGGCAACAATTATTTTGGTTTTTAACATGTCTTTCTAAAATATTCTGCTAGTGGTTGAACTCTTAATAGGGGTTTAACATAAAATCATGCACAATTTATTTTGCCAGCATTTTAAGGCTTAGATGGCAAATCACAAAGGTTTTAGGTTACACATTGAGCCAAATTATTTTTAACAAGCCCGAATATTTGAATTCATTGACCTACATATGTTTTTCATAGATCATTATTGTTAGAAAATAAATTGCAAGTACATTTTTCTGGACAAATATTATTTTTTAAATGGCAATAAGTCTAATTTATTTACGAAGTTAAAGAAAACTACTAGTACGTAAAAATATTTTATATTTTTTTTGATTTGATGAGTAAAAGAGGAACGAAACAAGTTAAGTGTTGGAAATAACTGTTAAATTGCAGGAATAAAATTTGTCTCTTTTAGTATAGGAAAGCACTTAATATAAAAGCTTTCAGCTATCTAGATGTTTCACCACACTGAAAAAGGGTCAGAAAAATACATGTATTTTATAACAGCATTTCTCCTATCACTGAATAATTTATTGATTCACTTCAGTGTGTACAGACAATGTAAGGATATCATTGTAATAAAATTATTCTTTTATAACTTCGAAGAAATAGAGATTTTGAGACATTTGACGTATAAAGCAGGCGGGGTTCAAAGTTCGTAGAATAATTGATGGCTGTTGGGGAAAAAATACGTAGTGAAGGCAGGTTTTCCACTTGGTGGACTCTAGTGAAGGTTACGGGAAGCACGTGTAGACAGCTCTTTCTTTGTCTAGCATTTGAAGTCTTTTAAATAATAGTCGATTCAAAATCGCACGGCAACCAAATGTTACATAGTCTAGACTCTAGAGACACAGTTTTTATCGATTCTCGCTGACGCTGGGGCCTTAATAACCATAATGATTGCCATGGACCCCGGCCAAGATAAATGCATTCGGTTTTGGCTTCGTCACTGCAGCCGCTCGCGTGCCAAAACATTGAATACAGTAGCACTCGGGCACAGATGCCATAACATCTTTTGTATGGACATGAGTAGGTACCTACTTTGAACATGGTGAAAAAAATTACACAATTTCGTTCCGATTTTTCTTGTTACTTCATGGACTATGAGAAAACGAGTTTATTGTGTCTCAATAATGCAATAAACTGTCTAAAACTAGTGGGATCCTTGAAAATGAAAAGTCAATAAAAGAAAATTAAGATAGAGACAGAAGATTTCGAAGGCATGTTTATTAAAAAGTACAATGAACAAACTTTTGCTAGGGTTTAAAATTTCTTCCAGATCTTAAATATTGATTGTAACATTATATTTTGATATTGGTTGAAGTACCTAACTACATCTTCTTTTTAATAATATCGATACTGGTTATTGTAAGACACATACATTTTAAATGAAACACCGAAAATAAAACAGTCATTTCTTAAAAAAATTCTTTGTACAACAACAAAACTAGCTCACGAACGCGTAACAAAAGATGAAATACCGGAATTCTATTCCTCAAGTCGTCAAATGTCATATCACGCTCCCATTGACAACACAAGCCGATTTCCACCCTCCAGTCAGATTTACTAAGTTCGCCTTACCGATAACCGGGGGTCACACAAAGCGGACCAATGTCACGCGCCACTTCATGTCCCTTCTGTGGCCATCTCGTCACAAACACAGGCACTTACCGGTATAGTAATAGAGCCTATTGTCGAATAACACACGGAAGGGAACTTTGAATAGAGTGTATTTAATCTTAGTGCGGATTTGGCTGAATAACTTAACGGTTAAATGGTCGGGTTTGAGTAAACTTCCCGGCTGTTTTGGAGAGGATAATCTGTTTGTTTAGGTATATTGTTTCGTATGTATTTTATCATAATTTGACGTTATTTAAAATTCGTAAATTGAACTTACTATGTTAGTTTTAGTTTGCCAGAATTTTGGGAAAATGGAGTTTGATATACTTACTTAATTATATTAGTTAATAAACCATAATTAAGTCCAACTATAGTTACGAGAGTACAAGTTAAAAGAGTAGGTGGTTTATTTGTCATATACCAATAAATAACTTATTTAATCGAATTGGAATCCGTGTTAAGAAACAAAAGGTTAAAGTAACAACCCAAACTGATCCCTTTGAAGTTCAATACGCAGTTCAGTTACGGAACACCTCTCTCATGTTGCAATTGCTACACTCACCTTCGATACCCTAGCACTTCTCTTGCTTGTTAGGGATAGAACAGCTCTTATAGCCGTATACTCTAGAGATAAGTGAATCCGAATTTACTTTATTTATAGGTCGTATAACACGGCACTTTGCTCAGGTGTTAAGTATTGTGGTTTATTAATTATAATAATAATAAATAAATATATCTACTTGGTCATTTTATACCACGATTCTAGTCCCAAACTAAACGAAGCTTGTACTATGGGTACTAGACAACGAGTATAAACATACATAAATACTTTCTTTTTTGTAAATACATAAATATTATACATAGTAACACCCAGACCCGAATGATAGAGGCTTTATACCTGTAATAAAGTCATTAGGCGTGACTTCATAGCACAAAGAGGTTCATAATGAGAATGAAGTGAAACGATCCCTCATTGCATCGTACGGCGATACGAATTCAGCGAACTAGCTAAAATCAAGTAATTACCGCTTAAAATTGAAGAAAGTGGTACAGTAGAGTATGCAAATATATGATAAATAAGCGTATTTAAAACTTATTTATTATTTACTTAAATCACTTAGTTACCTCATCATCATCATCTCAGCCATAGGTCGTCTATTGCTGAACATAGGCCTCCCCCAATGTTTTCGATGTTGCCCGGTTGGTAGCGGACTTAGTTACCTACTGGAAATTTATACCAAAAGAAAATACGTTACATCAAAATTTCTTGCCTAATGCCCGCGTGCAGCCTACGCGAGTTAATGAAAAAAATATCCAGAGGTTTTATTTTTTGAACTAAACACACAAGCAGTGATTTTATGAGTTTTTAGGCTATATTTTTAATTTTGTAAACTAAAACCTTTACCTATTGGGATAATTGAAAGCCTTTGATATAGACACCTAAAATGTAAAGCCCCTCAAACCGACTAGACGACTGTAAACTCGGCTAGTTAATTGAGTACGTCAACAGACTCTTAACATAAAATGTTTATGAAATATCTCAGTTGAAGGTTTGAAATTAAAGTTTTTTTTTGAAGCAAAAGAACTTAAATGAATGCATTTTCTATTCCAGAAATATAATCTTTGAATCTTTTAATTATTTTATTTCACGCTCCGGGTACAATAAAAACTGTCCTTGATATTTTATGGAAGAGAGTAATCACGTTCGGTCAAAAAATAATCCAGTTATCTCAAAAACCGGTCAATACCGATTGAGATGGTGTCAAAGGCGCTAGTTTAATCTTTGTTTCGGGAACACGTCCCAGGCGTCGAATAAACACGATCTCCTTGCAATTTAACGCTCCTCTGACATCAAATGCGAACGATTTCGTATAGGTTTTTGTTTGTGCGGCACAAGTATTGAGAATACGCGACGAGGTCGGGAAACCTTATCTTATTATTTTGAAGGTAGGGTGTGCTATGTATTTTTGTCAAAGAAATAAGTATGTTCTATAGTCTTGCCACCATTTGCCTCTGTTAAATGAGAGAGGGTCTTCCTCCTGGAGGGGAGACTGAATAACCTGATGAAGAAGATGATGTCGCTCGCGAGCGTTCTTGTTCCTTATCTTTGGTATACCATGTATTTAATACAAGAAATGTAAGTATGATTCGTCTGTACATCATTTAGCAATTGTAGCCACACCCAAACTCCCCAGATCGCTCGCTCGGTGGCAGCTCGGTCGTTATTGTCAATCGGACTCACATCTCGGCCGCGTCCATTAGCTCTACACGTCCTAGCTCCTTATTGTCTTAATTATGCCTCGTATTTAATCAAATGTAAAGTATTGTGCTGAAGGTAGTTTGAACACCATTCTCTAGCAACTTGCGCCACACCCAAATTCCCCAGATCGCTCGCTCGGCGGCAGCTCGGTCGTTATTGTCAATCGGGCTCATGTCTCAGCCGCGTCCGTTAGCTCTACACGTCCTAACTCCTTATTGTCTGAAGTATGCCACGTATTTAATACAATGTAAAGTATGGCGCTTCTGAAGGTAGTTTGAACACCATTCTCTAGCAACTTGCGCCACACCCAAATTCCCCAGATCGCTCGCTCGGCGGCAGCTCGGTCGTTATTGTCAATCGGGCTCATGTCTCAGCCGCGTCCATTAGCTCTGCACGTTCCCGCTCCTTATTGGCTTAGCTAAGCCATATATTTAATAAGAAAATGTAAAGTATGGTGCTTCTGAGGGTAGTTTGAATACCATTCTCTAGCAACTTGCGCCACCCGCAAATTCCCCAGATCGCTCGCTCGGCGGCAGCTCGGTCGTTATTGTCAATCGGACTCACGTCTCGGCCGCGTCCATTAGCTCTACACGTTCTAGCTCCTTATTGTCTTAAGTATGCCACGTATTTAAATAATAATGTAAAGTATGGCGCTTCTGAAGGTTGTTTGGTAGTTTGAACACCATTCTCTAGCAACTTGCGCCACGCCCAAATTCCCCAGATCGCTCGCTCGGCGGCAGCTCGGTCGTTATTGTCAATCGGACTCACGTCTCGGCCGCGTCCATTAGCTCTGCACGTTCCCACTCCTTATTGGCTTATGGCGTACTTTATACACCCCTGTGGGTTGTTGTTACAAGTGCAAGACATTTGTTTGATGTAAGATTACTGTAAGTAATTAGATGCCGTATGGCATCGGAAGAAGTATGCCAGTGATTTATGGCAGCAAGTATCGCCTGAATAATCATTGAAAATCTACAAGCCATCGTAAAGCGTTACTGTACGAGTTTTCACAAATAAATCTAAATTGTAAAGTCATTCTTAGAAGCAAATGTTAGTTTGATGACTATCATCAAACTAACGTTTTGATACTCTTGAGTAAAGTAAAAGGTTGTCTACCCTACAAATATTTTTATCTCTACAATACAAAACAACATCAGACTATTTCATTACAAAATCGCACTCATTACAACTTACCTAGTTAGTACACAAAATAAAGTATGGTGCAGTATTTAGCTTAATAAGCCTTACTTTGTACATTAATGATGGATGTAGTTTTGCAGGCTGCATAGTTGACCAGCAATTACGGTGATTCTAAAGTAGTAGTTTCCCTTAGCACGCAATCATTCGTAAAATATTACAATAATAAAGCAATCTGTACAGTGTGCATGTAAAACGATAATTTACGAGTATTTCCTACAACGCATTTACATAAAAATAGTGTGGTTATGAATAACGAGAGCACTTAATTGCTCGTAGCTCAACCGTTTACAATTTAATCTCCAGACTTCCACATACTTTGGTGGTTCGCGACTCTACGTTTACTTGCGTGTTGAATACCATCTGGCGGAAGAATACGTTTTATTGTGATGGGTAGGAGTATTAGTTAAGGTAGCCGTAACACTATGATGACTTATGGTAGGTATGGTATGGTAGCTATACCACTTTACTGTCTTTAACTTTTTTGTCGTATTTTAAAACACCTTTTCCTTTTTCAAGGACCACGTCAATACATAATAAAATCAAATTCCAATCACCCAGAAACGTGAAAGTAATGAATCTCTAAAGTAATAATATTCGTAATAAATGTCAGAAGTTCAGATATTTGCCAAATGAAATACAGATAAAGGCTTTGTATTTATTACCTTCTCAACCCACCCTCATGTAATATTTAAAGCATACAGGGTGGAAACGATAAGTGATCTCACTCGATTATTTAACTATACAAGATATCGAAAAACTGATTATTGATCCTGAAAGTGCTTCACGAGCTCTTTCAAACGGTGTCAGTAATAGGTTACAGAATTAACTGGATCTATCCGAAAATTCAATGTTTTCTGGCTCCATACTAAATGTATGCCAGCCACACAATATTAGAAGTGTTAATTTTTTTTATTCAATATTATACACTTAAATTGAACTTCAAACTGCATTCTTATTTCAAATTATTCATGGAAAAAATTGGTTGTAGGCTTTACTTGCTATAATATTATCAAGACATGAGTGCCATGACTGTGACAGTACTAAATGTATGGAAGCGGGAAATATTGAATTGTCGGATAGATCCAGTTTATTTGGTAACCTATTATTGGTACCGTTGGATAGAGCTCATAAAGCACTTTCAGGATCAGTGACCAGTTTTTGGATATCTTGTATAGTTTAGAAATAATCGAGTGAGATCACTTATCGTTTCCACCCTGTATATTATTAACAGTATCTTACTACAGTTACAAAAGTTATGTAACTACATTTATCTTATCTATTTTTGTAGCGAAAAAGGTTCTTTAAATTGAGTTTTTTGATAAAATACAAGTCAATTTACAAGAGCGAGTTCCGAGAAAGTTACAGAGTAAAATTCTTTGTCAAAAATTTGTAAATGAAGGTGAACGCTCAAAAATATTCTCTCCTTTCCTGGGATGCTTTAATTATCAGTTCACCGAGTACCCGAGTGGCACCTACAAAATTTTACGGGCAATTTCACGGGAATAGTGATGGAGGAATGAAGTTCCGATCGATTACGATTATTCTTTTTTTATCGCTGAAAATTTTCAAGAGAAAATGCATTTTATGAGGCTATCGTTGCCAGTAGCTAGTAAAACAAATAATGTTCATGCTTCGACAGCTGAAAGTATTTGTTGAATCACTTCACTATTATGTTTATGGACATATTTTATGTCTTTTGTTTTTGCCTGTGTTTAGTTTTTGTTTTTGTTTCTGCTTTAACATCTAGGTTGGTGAATAAGCGATCAAATCAACCAATGTGAATATAGAAACTAACAAAATATTAGTGGATTAAAAATTACTGAGGAATTTATATGCCTAATAAATTTTTCATTAATAACATTTATTTATGTTACCCACTTTAAAAATAAAATAAAATTAGACCAAGGAATATTCTCAACTAGTGCAGGAGGGGTGTGACTTATGTGATGCTACCTACATATATATTACATATACTTACTAATGTCTAGGACAGGCGCGAAGTATAATTTATGCCAACAATTGAAACAATTAACAACACTCAGTGGTAATTAAATATTAAAAGACGGGAACAACATCGAAAAAAAATACAACTCATACCCACCACTACAAATTGTGTATTTCCCAGCAGTTATAGTAATAATTTAAGTGGTTTTCTTTTAATGAGCGCCTGTAATCGTCCCATTGCTCAATTAAAATGTTAATTGCTAATGAACGGCCTGACCTTCGAGTAATGGCACCCTTTGGAGCATCGCTCTTCATTAAAGGACCTACATTTGTAACATTGGTTAAATATAATTCAGGGGACCGCAAGTAGCTTTAAATCGTTATTTAAATTGGTGTTTAGCTAAATAAGTATAATTATAATTATCTGAGGTGGCCAAAGAAATCGTTTGGGAGATATGATCTTTTGAATTTTAATTGAATTGATAACAGCCTTCGTTTTAATAGTAGCGCGATAAAAACAGTTCAGGGTAAAATGGCTCACATAGAGATGGAAACAATATTTTTTGCCAACTTTAACCACTCCCTCCTTAGTATAAACGGGTGCTACAATAATTAGTATTTTGTCCGTGTCCGTCAGTGAGTACAACGTCATAATGGTCAATTAGCTTCGTGCAGAACGCAATTAAACAAGAACTCAAAATTTTAAATTTCTCTTGGCATTATTTTCCTCTTTCGCGTCTATTTTGCGAATAGCTACTTGTTTATTCATACTTTATTGCACATTAAGAGTTTCTTAATGTAGGCCATTTGTGATGAAAAATGCTTCAAGTAAAATCTGTGTGTATTTTTAGTTGTTATGAGGTCAAAGCTCGCGGAGTAGTTTTAACGAGCTGGATCAAGCCAGATATTTAAACGAACGAAGATTATAAAAAGAGTTTTAGTTCTCTTCAGTTTATTACGAGTATATCGTCCATAATTGCACCGTGTCCATTAAATAAACCTACTAAATTGGTAAGCACAAACGATGATCGAACTAAATATTGTGCATCATAAACATCATTATAGGTAATCTAGTCACCACTAGGTACAGGAGAACGACCTTCACTGATTTACAAAAGTCACATGGACGATTTAGCCTTCATATCCCACGCTACGCCGTGTGGGACTTGTACGAACTGTCCTCAAATGTGAAAATTATATTTTTTACATTCATTCAAAAATAGACTATACACGAGTCCCAAAGGATGTATTATAATCCTTTCATGGGCAGAACTCTACGTGGGCAGAACCACGGGTTTTTTTACAAAGGAGATTAAACTATTTTCGTTCATCCGTAGAAGTGATCCCATCAAAAACAATACTTGTCAAAAAAACCAAGTCTCGCAACTCAGTTGTTCTACGGTAAAAAGTTGTGAGATCCATGTAATACCAAGTCCAGGCCAGGAAATCTTTAACGTTTTACATAAATTATTGACTTGGCCATCGCATTAAATAATTTAATTTACACGTGTTTTCATGCGATGGCCAAGTCAATATATTTATGTAAAACGTTAAAGATTTCCTGGCCTGGACTTGGTATTACATGGATCTCACAACTTTTTACCGTAGAACAACTGAGTTGCGAGACTTGGTTTTTTTGACAAGTATTGTTTTTGATGGGATCTCATTTCTTTTTGTATTTTGTAGACAGTAGTTATGTATCTAGAAAACTGGACCGAAATTGAAAAATTTTACTCGACTTGGCGGTTGCACTACCGTGCCCCCAAATATCATTTCTTTTTGTATTTTGTAGACAGCAGTTATGTATCTAGAAAACTGGACCGAAATTGAAAAATTTTACTCGACTTGGCGGTTGCACTACCGTGCCCCCAAATATTTTAGTTTTTCCTTGATTCATACACCAAACACTACTTATATTCCAAATTTGAAGCTTCTAGGTCTGCTAGAAGTGCCTTAGAGTTTTGATGATCGGTGAGTCAGTGAGTCAGTGAGTCAGTCAGTGAGTGACAAAATTAAGTAACTTTGACCCGTTATAATTCTTAAACTACTGGTTCAAATTGAATGAAATTTTAAATATACCGTGTCTTTACAATGCCTGCATAGCTAATGAAAATTCAGCCTTCTAGTTTTATCCACAACGAAGTTACAGGCGGTCGAAAATGGCCTGAATTGCTTCGAGAAAAGGATGGTACGGCCGTGCCGCTTTTTTGCTCGACTTGGTGGGGGCACTGCCGTGCCCCCAGATTCTCTTTTGCTGTCACGTTTGTTTAGGTAATTTACTATTTAGTCGCTGAATGTTTTATTTAATTAAATTCGAACGGTCGTAAAACAGCTCATTTTAGCTCCGACGTAAGACTTAACTCACTATCAAATTGAAACGTACAGTCAACTAGAGTTTGTATTAAGAATAATATTTTATTTAACTACACATCAAGTATATAACTACTTTATTAAAACTTTAAATTAATTGAAAGATATTTTTCACATTTATGTCATGAATAGAAGTTAAATAAATTTATTTAAAAATGTGTTTTGATAAAAGTGATATTCGACGTAAATCGAATAAAATATTAATTGAAATTGGTTATTTTTCTGAACAGAAAATTTGCTTATCCCGAATTTTTTTGATTTCATTTGAATTTTTCCCATTTTCCTGGTAAACATATTCCAAATAAAATTCCAAATAAAATAATTATTCAAGGCAAAGTTTTTAGCAGTAAGAATTTCAGTTCTTGGAAGGTTCTCAATGAAGGATCAAGCACTCGAGGCCGATTGTACTTCAGTAATTAATCTGGGTCCATCTGAGTGGGGCCGTTTGGAACGAAACTTAATTATGCACGAGTATTTTGTAAATTAAGACTGTGTGGCCCAAAAAGCTTTAATGTAGAGATGTTTGAATAAACCTTGTATGTTAATAATATTTACTAACTAGTAGAAACATTTAACGAAACTCTCCACTATATCTTTTAAAATTAACCATGAAAGCAAAAGGTCCATCTTTTTCTTGACTTAAGGATGAAATACAGATTTATGCAACCTTTCCATTCAAATGCAGTAATTGTGTGATCTATATATATAAAAGAAAGTCGTGTTAGTTACTCCACTTATAACTCAAGAACGGCTGAACCGATTTAGCTGAAAATTGTCAGGGAGGTAGTTTAGAGCCAGGAGAAGGACATAGGATACTTTTTATCCCGTTCGAAATAAAAAAAAAGTCTGCTTATTTATTACCATTAAGGCGGAACAAAGTTCGCCGGGTCAGCTAGTTAACAATAAATTATGTTTTAAATTGAAAGTATAGTAAATGTGGAAATCGTAATTCTAACCTTTTAAACCTTTTCAATGCGAGAGTGAATAAGCACTTACTGGGCAGATAATGTACCATCCTAGACTGCATCCCACTTAACATCAAGTGCCTTGTTATGCATTAAAAAATCCAGTCTTTAGGGTATTAGCGCGAGTTCAGCTGAACAACTTAGAACCACAAATATACAGTTATGAGTATGTATCCCCTCCATCAAATAGTGCCGCTTTCGTGTCACGGAGTATGGCTTAATGAAAAAAATATATTTTGTCTATCTTTACGATTTCGTTTTATGGTAGAAGCAAGAATAGTGTCCTTCAGTAAAAGTACAAGTTTTTGATTAAAAAGCAAGGTGACGTAACTTGACCACTGTGTTTGCTTTTATTTCCTTCAGCGCTGATTCGCTCCAAACTCTAGTTTCCAGCGAGCTACAAGCTAGGGTTGCCCCTAAAGGGTTCAGTATTAAAACTATGCATGTCCAAGGCACTGTGTTTAATTTAAGCTAACCGAATAAAAGGTCCCGAGACAACCCACTTACGCGTAATGGGGGTCGGGCGCCATCAAATGTGACACTTTACTGCGACACCGCTGCAGAACTCGTTTTATGTCGGACTTATGGGATATGCTCCTGTCTGTTTAAGGATTTCAACGTAGTTCCCAAAGATATATGGTTATTAAAGTATGTTAAAGTTACGTCATATATTTTGAATTAATTTTTCTACTCGGGGAATTCATTTATAACACGAAATTTTATGACAACCATACGTGGAACCAAGCGATTGCATTAAACCGCGGTAAAATTAATTTCAATTGTCTCCATTCACGAGTACCGGAAGGGCTAACCCAAATTACAAAAAACGTAGGTAACCCTTTTGGGACAACATATCGACGGTGTTCAGAAAAATTGTATACCTGGTTTTTGTCGTAATTTTGCGTATATTTTTTACCACTGTGCATTTGTACACGCAGTCACATCCATCTACTGCCATCGCAGTACAGCGCACTGCATCAATCTATTTTTTGTCCGCGCCACTGCAAACATATTCGCACAGTGGAACAAGCCCGCTATTGTAACGGAGACAAAACGCATTCAATATTAGCTAGTCGTGTCAACTGGATGTCAGCAATAAAATCCGGGCCGTGTTCGCTCGCCCGTTATGACGAAAAAATGACATAATACTTTTTGGGAGGTTTAGAAATGGAATCATAATATTTTAGTAACTTAGCTGTAAAAAGAAGGACACGGTGTTGAATTTTTATCATAAGCTTGTTATTCTTATAACAAAAGTGATTTTTAAAAGCCTATTGGCAAAAATCGAACCAGTTTTAATGCGTATTTTTATCTAAATGGTCATAAAAGGTGAGTAATAAAAAAATCGATCATTATACTGGGACTTTTTTTCAAAATCGTTGCTTTCGGTCTATTAAGGTCTTATTATTAATATTATCAAATACATGTTTAAGCATTTTCTGGCATCATATCTTGCAAGGAAAAAGCGGGCATAAGCCGCTTTCACCATCAATCCCTAATTTTTAAGTGACCCCTATTGTTAACACATAACAGGTATTTCGGGATTGATGGTGTAAACGGGCATTAGAGACTTAAAATATCTACTTACCTACTTAATTCTTAAAGCCCAAACAAATAAAGCACCCTTCGCGTTATTGGTTCGTTGCGTAAGGCCACACGTGAGCGATTACGGAACGGAAACGCTTCGTAATGCGCCTGTAATAATAGCGCTTACGATGAGGTTTGATTTTTTATCAATGACTACACCGTGATTCCCAGAAGCTACACGGCATAAGAATATAGGTCACGCCATTCATGATAAACTTATATTTTAAGAATGTCTGTAAGTTTTTAAAATTTTCAATACTGAGAGTGAGAGAAAAGTTCTTTAAAAGCTTAAAAAGGCGCCTCGGAAAATCGTTTCTTTTAATACTTAAGCATAAGGAAACCCAGCTTACAGAATAACTGGAGATGTAAGACTGTGTTAATAAATAGGTAAGTAATTATAAAACGTGTCAAAGAATGACATTTTGAACCTTGTCACGCACAAACATAATAATTACCCTTGAAACAGGTGTCACCTACAGACAAAAATAACTCAGCAAATTGCCCTTCAAGAACAACAAAAACAACTTCATAATACTCGTACTAATAAAGCGAAATTTTCCAAACCCATTACTGTTCATTAGTATTCCGCACTGCCCTCCATCTGAAGACCAAACATTGGAACTATTCTCGAACGATCCACCGTGAAAACTGTGAGCCTTGCGGTCACAAGATGGGGTTTATTATAATGGCATTTCACAGGAAGGGATGGATACGGTAGACCCACTTTTGGGAAAATTTCTCAATCTAATAAGGTGCAGTAACTGTTTTGCCCGCAAGAGTAAGATTTTAGTTTCAAGTCCGACTTCATCAACGTCGTTTCAGCCACAGGACGTTTACTACTGAACATAGGCCCCGCAATGACTTCCAGATTGACCGGTTGGTAGGGGTCTCTGCACCCAACGCCTTCCTACCTACGTTTATTTATGGGTTAGTTAATAGGGTATTTGCCACCACTAATCAATTGACGTACTTATTAAAACTGTCAAAATGAGACTCTCCCATAGATTTTGTAATGGCAATACTAGCCAGTGATGTGACTATTTTTTCAACTCAATTAAAATACTTTTTTCAATTACAATGCAACTAAAAATCTTAATTTACAGGTAATTTAAAATTAGATAATTATGTTTTTAAGACCAGAATGAAGTGTGCCTTTTTAATTAAAAAAGTTGTGGTTTAGAATTATTGAGGAGTGGTGGCAAATTCCCAATTAAACGGGAAACATATGTTCAAGTTCATCGTACTGTTGTGACTGAACTCTTCGTCTTGAACCACCCATAATGTTCCGATAAGGAAAATGACACGCGCCTACGACATCACATTACGCTCGTACGTCCCAATAGGTACTCGTTCGTGCATACAACCGGCACGCGTCTTCAAAATACTCGCATGACGAAATGACGATAGTCTTTCGCCGTTGAGATACTTTAATTTTGGCACCACGATTGTTATTACGATTATCTTGACCTGAGGGCTTAGTGTGAGTTTTACATGAAACGTCGTCACTAGTGAACACGCATAAAAAATGTTGTTAAATGTATGACGGATTGTACAGCGCCCTAGCGGAAAATTTCAATAACTACACTCAACATCAAATAAACCGCACATTCCGCGACGCGCACTTTAAAGATTTTCTTCTGACACAATCATGGTACCCCAACAATATTGGTGTTATTTAAAAGCCCAATAAATATCCCAGAAAAACACATTTCATTTCTAAATAAATGATTAACATATACCATAAATGTGACTTGAAAATAGACCTCACTTTGGGCTCACCTCTGGGGATCAAGTAGACAAAATTTTATGGTTATAAAACCAAATAATGATATCACGTATCCTCTTTAACAGATGGATAGCAATTAATCCCAACTTAACAGTTTTATAGTCATAAAAAATGGCTCAAGCGTAACTACCTATTTTTTGAAGTAGTGACACTGGATCCTTTTAAAGACACGCCATTTTTGGGGTAAAAACCTTTCCTTTAATGAAATGAAGTTTAGAACTAGGCTTTTAAATGGTGCCAATAATGGTGGGAAGTGGGGATGCATACGTTTGAAAGTGCTTGTCGCGGAAGGTGCGATTTATTTGATGTCGAGTGTATAATTTTCACATTTTTTTTTAACGCGCTCACTAGTGAGGATGGTTGATGTAAACTTACACTAAGCCCTCTGATGTTACTATATTGGCGTCCACTATCGATCTCTTTTATGGGCTCGTTCCCACGGCAATCCTGCATTACAGTATCCCGCAAAACTGGAATGTGAACACACATAAATGTTAGAGATTCGAATTACAAATTCAAACGAATCGGTTTTTGCGGGACACTGAAAACGGAAAGTTCGTGGAAATTTTGTACACTACTAAACTATGTTCTTCTAATTAATTTCGTTGCGGGTCCAATGACAGTTTAACTTTCCCGCGGGACTACCTTGACTGGTTGAGTTTTTATTGGCGGGAAAGCTGTAGACACAGGACAGGAGTTGCAGCGGTGGGAACGAGAGGTGGGAATAGTTATTACTAAACGGGATCCTGCAAGAAATAGTTTTAATAAAACACCGGAGATCTCGGTTCGCCATAACTCGTTGGTGGCTCTAATCTAAATGTTATTTTTGGGTTGGGTGTCCTACTGACTCTTGCTGATTTGTATGCACCGCTCCTTTGTGG